>NC_140945.1:18523238-18878238 GCF_014529385.1 Adiantum capillus-veneris | reverse complement strand
GTTCTACAAAAATTGATGGGGGTGGGATCATGTGTGGTGTGTTTTCATCCTCCAAGCCAGTAGTGGTGTTTACTAGAGAGAGAGAGAGAGAGAGAGCGAGAGAGCTCTACAAAAATCGATGCGGGCAGGATCGTGTGTGGGTGTGTTTTCATCCTCCAAGCCAACAATGGTGTTTATGTGAGAGAGAGAGAGAGAGAGAGAGAGAGAGAGAGAGAGAGAGAGAGAGAGAGATTAAGAGGTTGATTTCAAGACGAGGGGCAGAGGAAAGCATTGAAGGTGAGCAGAATCGAAGCGAAAGACGAGTAAACCCAAGGTGGTGTGTGCCAATCCGAAGAATCCGAAGTGAGCGAATAGGTGGGAAAAGGACCAACAAACCCACACCGGTGTGCACGAATCCGAAGTGAAACAAGAAAATCTTAGGTGGCAAAGGCAGGAGGAGGAGAAAAATCTTGACGATATCTAAAGGTTTTTACCCTTATTTTTTCTAGGATTTGTGCTAAGCTTGGGTTTTTCTGGCCTTCAAGTTAGAATTTATGGCTAAATTTCAAAATTGATAGGTAGGATTCCACTAACCTAAAGTTTACTTTGAGCATTCGCATACAATACAATGCTTTTTTCAAAAAAGTTTAAAAACTGACATATGAGAAAATTTGGGGCAATTCAAGGCGAGCAAAATCGACGCGGAAGACGAGTGTTTTTGCGAGCAAACCCAAGGTGGCATGCACAAATCCAAAGTGACGAGAAAATTCGAGGTGGCAAAAAAGCGAGCAAACCCAAGGCCGCATGTACGCATCTAAGTCGCATAAGAAAATCTGAGGTGGCAAAGACAAGAGGCAGAGAAAATTTACACTAAATTTCTTTAAGATTCATGCTAAACTTGGTTTTTCTTCTTGCCTTTAAGTTAGAATTTTGTTACTAAACCTATACTAACTTCAAAAAAATACAATCCGATCAAGTTAATATAAATTCTCTCCACTCACAATTGTGAGTATAGCAAAAAGAAAAAAGAATTTATAGCTAAATCTCAAAATTTATAGGTAAATCTAAGTTGCTTTGAGCATTCGCACACAATACAATGTTTTTTCAAAAAAATTAAAAATCGACATATTGTAAAATTAAAGGCAATTTTGCTTAGTTTCATCAATGATTTTACCTTAAAGTTTGTAGGTTTTCTCATCTTCAAAACTAGAATTTAGAGGTGTATTTCAAATTTTCATATGTGGGAATACACAAAACTTGCGTTTTTTTTCAAGCAATCGGATAGCGACTCATATACTTCAATGTTTCTGCTGAGACACTTGGAAAACATGCATATGAAAAATTTTAGACACGATCTACTTCTACTATATGAGCATTGGAAGCTTTGTATTTGAAAACAAATCCAAGGTTAACGTTGATCACAAGAAAAACCGAGGCGGAAGGTGAGTGAACCCAAGGTGGCGTGACCGAATCCAAAGCGGCATGAGGAATCCGAGGCGGGAGGCCAAATTTACTTGTGAATCTCAAAATTTGTATGTGGAATTCTGGTAAAATTAGGGTTTCTCTCACCTTCAAATTAGCATTTAGAGGTAAATCTTAAAATTTGTACGTAGGATTACACTAAATCTAGATTTTCTTTGAGCATTCACAAGGAAGGAGAGAGCATCCGCATGTCGACTCCTCCAAGCCTTGCACTAACTGCAGCCGTGCGTTAACTCTTGGCAGGCTGTGTGTGTGTGTGTGTGTGTGCGAGAGAGAGAGAGAGAGAGAGAGAGAGAGAGAGAGAGAGAGAGAGAGAGAGAGAGAGAGAGAGAGAGAGAGAGAGAGAGAGAGAGAGTTGGACTCGCTGCTCGAAATTGTTTTTTTGAAAAACTGACATAGAGAGACAACACTTGAGTTGCAACTATCAAAGTTGGAAGGGGTGTGTGTGTGTGTGTGTGTGTGTGTGTGAGAGAGAGAGAGAGAGAGAGAGAGAGAGAGAGAGAGAGAGAGAGAGAGCAAGGCTTTGATATGGGGCTGCAGGTGTGTGTGTGTGTGTGAGAGAGAGAGAGAGAGAGAGAGAGAGAGAGAGAGAGATACAATTTGAAATTGTCCTGCATCTGATCGCTCACTGTGTATGTGTGTGTGTGTGTGTGTGTTTGTGTGTGTGAGAGAGAGAGAGGCTTTATGCGATATGGCACCTAGCCCTGCAGCTTATTTCGCTCTCACAATAATTGATGGAGCTTCGTCCAACTTGCACTGAGTAGTTATCAAAGGGGTGTGTGTGTGTGTGTGTGTGAGAGAGAGAAGCTCTATGGCACATCGTTATTTTTTTCCATTTTTACCTCCAAAAAAATCATCGTTATTTTTTGTCGTTTCGACCTCCAGAAAAATCATTGTTCCAAACATACATGATTCCTTTCCTTCTGTCACTATTTTTTTCTATTCTGGGGCAAAATTTCTCCTTTGTTTTTTTGGACGTCTCTATTTAGGGAAAAGTCGTTGTTCCAAACAACAAAATTTCTTTCCTTGAGTTTGCCAAGAGGAGATTTTAGGAAATTAGGGGTGTTTTATAGGTTTTTACACTGTTTTTTTCTATTTTGGGACTCATATTCTCCCTTTCCCCTTGCCCTCAACCGGCATTTTTGAAATTCGGATTTTTGCACTAACTTTTTTTATTTTGGGGTGGAATTTCTCATTTTCCCCTTTCCCTTAACCAGCCTTTCTGAAATTGGAAATGGCACGCGATTAAGCTAAGACACATTTTTCCCGAATATTGTTTACCTTTGAATCATGTTGGCATTTTTGAAATTGGAAACGCCCGCTATTAAGCTAGGACACATTTCTCCCAAACAATGTTTACCTTTGAATCATTTGTAAATTAACCATCGATATGAGTATTTTTTTGGTTTTTATACTATTTTATCTATTTTGGGGTGGAGTTTCTCCTTTTCCCCTTGCCCTCAACCGGCATTTTTGACATTCGGGTTTTTGAGCTATTTTTTCTATTTTGGGGTGGAATTTCTTCTTTTCCCCTTGCCCTCAACTGGCATTTTTGAAATTGGAAACGACACGCTATTAAGCTAAGACGCATTTTTTTCGAATGTTGTTTACCTTTGAATCATGTGTATATCAACCGTCAATGTGTGTGTGTGTGTGTGTGTGTGTGTGTGAGAGAGAGAGAGAGAGAGAGAGAGAGAGAGAGAGAGAGAGAGAGAGAGAGAGAGAGAGAGAGAGAGGTTGGTTCTAGGACAAGGGACGGAGGGAGCATATCCAAGGGTGCCCACCGTCAAAGGCAAGTGAAGCCGAGGCGGATGAAAAGCGGCCCCAATGCCGCATAGGAAGACCCGAAGTGGCACAAACAAATTTAAGGTGGCGAAGGTGGGAGACGGACAAAAAAACTTGATGATATTTGAAGGTTCTTTTGCACTAAATTTCTCTTTTTGATGATATTTGAAGGTTCTTTTGCACTAAATTTCTCTACTATTTGTGCTAGACTGGAGGTTTTTTCTCACCTTAGCTTGGAATCAATAGTCAAATCTCAAAAGGTGCGATTACGCTTAATGTAGGTTTACTTCCATGTCAAATTCAAGTTACAATGAATAACTAAATCTCAAAATTTATTGGTACAATTACACTAAACGTAAGTTTGCTTCCGGTTTTTAAAAACCGACATATGAAAAAAAAATTGTCAACTTTATTGCGTTTCAAGGTTCTTTCCCTAAAATTTGTAGGTTTTCTCATCTTTGAATCAAAATCAAAATTGAGACTGAAATTTAACGGTGAATTTTAAAATTGAGAATGTGGGAATACACAAAACCTACATTTTTTCAAGCAATCAGATACCAATTAGATACATAATGCTTGCCTGCAGTGGAACGACCAAATCGGAGGTGGCAAAGGCCCGAGATGGACAAAAAATCTTGACACTATTTGAAGGTCTTTACAATAAATTTCTCTAGGATTTGGTCGCCTTAACATTAGAATGGTAACCTAACAGGACATAAAAGTGTCCTTTCAGGGTTTTGGGAAAAAATTCCAAAACCATAGTAGATCCACTCATTTTGAAAAATCCTTTCATGAGCTTATAGTTCAATAACTACTACATATGGAAAAAATGAGAAACTTGTAATTTTTCTCATCCCTTGGTCACTGCAACCCTCCAAAGTTGATGGACCAGTGCATTTTGCCCAAAACAACAATTTCTTACGGTTGATTGCATATAAATAAGACTGGGGATTTTTGTAGGACATGAGATAAAATGCCCCATTAACTTCAATGGGTTGGTGACCAAAACATATGGTGGGTTTTACCTCACTAATTTTGTTTTGGTAAAAAGAAATAGGTACAAAAAAGTTGCATTTTTTCCATTTTGCGGACCTATCATCAAAGTTTCTATAGTCACGCTCAATACAGATAGTATATACATGTTTTCTTAGTTTCCTTTGGGCATTTTGATTCAAAAGGATCCATGGAGCATGTCAAAAGGATAATGGATCTTCTACAATTGGAACCTTGGGGGCAATGATAAAGTGTTAAATACAGCAAACATGAAAAAATTGGGTTTAGCATTATGACCTCTAGAAACCCATAAAAACTACTCAATATCTAGCCAAGTTTGTAGTCTATGATTAGATATGGTTACTACCTACAAAATACACAAAATTGGCCTAAGAAACTAGCAATATTGAGAAATTTATACTTGCTACTCTAAAATGTATCATATTCTTCAGCAATCAAAAAACTCAACCATCATCATATACTATGCTATATAGCATATAAGGTCCCCCAAAACTCAATGAATATTAGCTTTATGTTATACATTACACTTACACAATCAAAATTGAATTTGGATATAAGAAAGCCACCAAAACAATCATAAAAGTGCTAATTTTGGCCAAAAAACAGGATTATGCAATTCTTATAAATTGGTCATAACTTTCAATTTTAACACTTAGCTCTCCCTACAAGCATCAAAACATGTTGAGAACTATGAAGGCCTAACCTCTAGCCATCTAAACCTCACAAACATGAAGTTTAGAGTGGTATAGTTGCCAAAAATTGACAAAAGGCCAAAAACAGGACCTGTTTTTTCACACAGTTTAGGTTCAAAAATGTTGTGCAAGAGTAAGGTTAATGGTGAGATCGATACTAAAAAAAAAAAGCCAAGTTTTTTTCAGCTCATAAGGCAACTTTGTGGATATAGAGCACCTAGAAATTCATTTTCATACTCTTCAAATAATTCAAGCAAAATGGTCACTTAACAGGACACAAAAGTGTCCAAGGACATAAAAGTGTCCTGTTACCATTCTAGTGTTAAACTTACAATGAATAACTATTGATAAGATTACACTAAACCTAGGTTTACTTCTATCTCACCTTCAAGTAATTACAATGAATAGATAAATGTCAAAATTATCACTAGGATTACATTAACCCTAAGTTTAATTCCAGTTTAAAAATCGATAGATGGAAAAATTTAAAATTTATGGCATCTTCAAAGCGAATCGAAATTGAAATTGAACATAAAATTTAGGGGTAGATTTCAAAATTAAATATATGGGAATACATAAAACCTACATTTTTTTCAAGCAATCGAATACCCATTCAGATACACAATGCCTCTTCTTGGACACTCGGAAAATGTGCATACGAGAAATTTTAGATGCAACCTACTTTGAGCAAGGAGAAGGTATCCACGTGTCTTTTTTCATTGGGAGCCCTACATTTGAATATATAAAACAAGGTGAAGAATCACTATGGCCTGCTAAGGAAATGTTTGGTAGCGTACTGGGTCTATTCTCAGTTCATTAATTAATTAAAGCCCAAAATTCCTTACCCAAGCTTACTAAAAGGAAAAGTCCCTAGCTTCGACGCAGACCCTCCCCTTGCCGCAGTTGTCCCTCCACCTTTCTCCCTTCTTGCATCTGTCTCCCTCCCTCGCCAGAGTTGTGCTCTACCGCCAATCTAGCCTCAACCTCACGCAGCGCATGGCCTCATCCTCCATTGCAACACACCAACGAGTGGTCTCCACCTTCGAAGCACCCACGAGGGTTTATTCGACGCGTTAAGATTTCTTCTGCAATGGATTTGGGATCTCTGGCAGCACACAGGAAGCTAAAGTAGCTTCTCCATTGTGCCTTAAGCGTACTCTCACTGATATTGTAGCCCCTGCAAGGCAATCTATGCCATCTAGACAAGCAAACGAGAGAGAGAGAGAGAGCGAGAGAGAGAGAGAGAGAGAGAGAGAGAGAGAGAGAGAGAGAGAGAGAGAGAGAGAGAGAGAGAATGACTCTCAAGCGAACGCAATTCCACAAAATATGCACAGCAAGAACCTGTTTGAGGAGTGTCCGTCGGCGCTAGCGTGACAAGGAGCTGGAGGAAGAGTCTGCCGAAGCTTACACAGAGAGACACATAGAGAGAGAGAGAGAGAGAGAGAGAGAGAGAGAGAGAGAGAGAGAGAGAGAGAGATTCTACGCTCCCTCTGAGCTCCACTGCAAAGAAACTCTCTTCTCGCTCTTAGATGCATGCAACGTTCCTTTCTCTCCCTCCCTCCCTCTCTTGCTACGACTTGGCTCGCATACCTCTTCCGTTGTACGTCGCGCAACCATAGAGCTAGACCGCAGAAAATCTTTCTTTCTCTCTGCTCCAACCTTTTTCTTGTCTCTCCACATGCCACCGTTCTTCCTCTTTCTCTTAAGAGACAAGGGAATCCAATGGGATTCCCATTATTAAGCCGCTCAAAAAAGATTATAGGGACATATTGGCCTACTAAGGAAATGTAATGCAAAAGTAGATGAAAGTTGTAAAAGAACATTTACATTATAGAAGGAAGCTAATATTTATGTAACCTTCCTTTCCAATCAAACAGGACTTTGTCCACCATCAAAAACCTCTATATGAAGGGTTCAACAGATGCACATTTTCTCAACCTTCCCCTATGGCTTTCTGCAAGCTAAAAATGTTTTATTATTACATTGACTTCTCTAAGCTTTCATCACTTCACACTATGCTAACTTATCTAATCTATATAGTCAAGTTTGGTAGCATTGCTAGACCAAGATAGACTAAAAGCAACTCTCTCTCTCTCTCTCAAAATAGAAGTAGAGTACTCCTAAGTTTGTTGAACAAGGGCTAGCACGTCATGAAAAATAATGTCTATCAAAAGCTTCCAAGTTTGGTATCAAAGAATGCTTTGGAGTATCTTACACATATCTATGTTTGTTGCATGTTACATATGTTTATGTTTGTTAAAATACATCAAAAGGTTGTGTCATGCATCATTTAAAAAAATGCAATAATAGAAAGAGAGTAGTGATAGTGTTCCACTTGAAAAAGAAGATAGCTCTACAAGAATAGAGGCATTGTTTCTTTGGCCGCAGCAACGTGCGGGTCACATACTAGTACACACAATGCCAAGAAAGCTAGAGCTTGCTAGGGAACCAACCAAGGCATGGGAAATTCAAAAATAAAGTCATCGTAAAAGTTTGGATTGAAAAAAGAGTGACTAATCTACACAAGAGTTGCTACTTGAACACTTATCTGTAGTTGAAAGCATGTGAATTTACTAATAAATGTATTGACTAGGTCATGTGTTCTTTTGCACGTGTTGTGCTTGCAAAATATAGAACCATTTGGACGTTCTCCAAATTTAGGACAAAATGAGAAAAACGCAGTGTATTTTGAAATGAAAGATGGGACTTCCTGCCAAAGTGTATAAACACAGTTTCTCACTAACCGAACCTTGGATCTTATTTACCCATGGCACTTAGAACACACAACAAAATATCAAACCATGTGGAGCGCTGAAACTCCATTAGCAGAGTAAAATGAGAAAATGGAGTTAATTCAAAAAACTAATCATGCTTTCTCATTGAAGAAGACCAGGAAGATCTCTTGGCAACCCAATTGTATAAGTTGTATATCCATGGTAATTTGAGAATTCGTGATTGATTTCAAGTCACTAAAACACTTAAAGTAAGGAGCAAAAATTGGAGAGTTTGCAAGAAACAATATATTAGTACAATTTAAGTGTTTGACTTCAAAAGTGTGCCAAACTTGGTGTGAAGAGTCTTGTTAGCTTTGCAAACACATAACAAACTACACATTAGGATTTACAACAAGAAGCAGCTTAGAACTCCAATATTTGGTCAAAATTGGATCTGAAACACATAGTCAAAAAGCGCTACAAGTGCTTACACTATGTTTTTGAGTATCATGTGAAGTGAAAACTTGAGAGGAAGCCAACCAGAGCATAAGAAATCCAAAGCTGAAGTCATTTCTAAAAAAGGAGCCTAGTTGCTATTTGAATACTCATGTACTACTGTGTGACCCGAGCGTTGCTGCGCCCAAGAAAAGCATGGTCACACATATACCCATATCTATAGGGGGGGTGTGTGTGTGCCCGCGCACAAGCGAGAAGGGTGTACTTTAGTCCCTATAATCACTCTAGGAAGATGGAAATTCCCTATTTCTTTCTTAAATTAGATCTTGAGATCAAAACTCGTCAAGTAGATCTTGTGGATTGTTCTTACGACAATAGAAAATCTCTTGTTCTTCTTCCCTCCCTATCTATCCCACTCCCTTCTTCCCCCCCGCCCCCCCGGTGCCCTCTCTCTCTCTCTCTCTCTCATGTGCGTAGGCGCGCGCGCACACACACACACACACACACACACACACACAAAATTTTTAATTCAATACCCATCAGGTAGATCTTTGGGATCTCTCTCGGTGAACAAGAAAAGGAAACTATAATAACCTTTGAGTGTGGCAGATTGGCTATCATAGTTCCCTCTTAAATATTGGATCTTAAGTTCAAGACTTGTCAGATAGAGCTTTGAGGTCTCTTGATGTGTTCCTATGACATTAAAACACTTCTCTCTCTCTCTCTCATACATATGTGCATGCATGTAAATATATACACACACACACACACATACATACACACAAAGTTTTGAGTCCTAGACTTGTCGGGTAGATGCTTGAAATCTCTCTTAGTGAATAAGAAGATGAAACCATAATAATCTTTGAGTGTGGTAGATTGGTTATAACAGTTCGCTCTTAAATGCCAGGTCTTAAAATCAAAACTTGTTAGCAGACAGAGCTTTGGAGTCTCTTGATGTTTCCTATGATATTAAAACCTCTCCCTCCCTCTCTCTCTCTCTCTCTCTCTCTCTCTCTATATATATATATATATATATATATATATATATATATTGTTTTCAAGTCTTGGCCAAGTGGATCTTTGACTTCTATTAGAATTCTTCTTGTTTGTGGGTTAGAATTCTCTCTCTCTCTCTCTCTCTCTCTCCATTGTGCAATGCGTGGAAGCATCAAGAGCTTGGACTTCCCAAGCTCATTAAAATAAAGTATCAAAGTAGAGTCACCCATCAAATTTGAGGGTTGGAGTTTCTTTATGGCCTTAGAAGTAAACATTATAGTCATCCTTTAAATGGCACTTGGATGCCTCAAGGGCTCATCTCTCTCTCTCTCTCTCTCTCTCTCTCTCTCTCTCACACACACACACACACACACACACACACACACATTGGTGCACCATGCGAGGGTGTAACAAATTTTCAACAGGTGTGCCCCTCCTCTCTTGGCATAGCATGTTCTCGGGGTGGTGAGAGAGTGATCGTGGATGTGCTGGCCATTTAGCTTTTCTACATCCGTATGTCCTTATATTTTAGAGCTATTTGAGATTCCCAATGTTTCCAATAAACCAAGGTTTAGTGTATTTTTATCACTAAAATTACAAATTTCTGGCTAGATTCCAAGCTTACCTTAAGATAAAGTATCAAAGTAGAGTCACCCATTGAATTTGAGGACTGGAGTTTCTTTATGGCCTTATAAGGAAAAAGTAGAGGCACACTTTAAATGACAAATGGATGCCTCCGGGGCTCATCTTCCTCTCTCTCTCTCTCTCTCTCTCTCACACACACACACACACACACACACACACACACACACACACACACACACACACACACACACACACACACACACACACACACACATTGATGCCACATGCGAGGGTGTAACAAATTTTCAACAAGTCCGCCCCTTTTCTCTTGGCATAACATGTCCTCAAGGTGGTAAGAGAGTGATCGTGGATGTACTGGGGATTCAACTTGTCTACATCCGTCATGCCCTTATATTTTGGAGCTTTCCCAATGTTTCCAATAAACCACGGTTTAGTGTATTTTTATCACTAAAATTGTAAATTTTCGGCTAGATTCCAACTTGCCTTGAAGAAAAAATCGGTACAATCTTGCAAGTTTACTGTAAATACCATCAATTCTTCAAATTTACAATAAACTTGAGTAGTGGGCATGTGTGGGAGGACTTGTGTCATAGATCCTAACCCAACAGCTCTTGAGATAGGCCATTGGAGGCTTTGAGCTCGGGAGAGCTGCCCTGTGGCACGAGTGCAGAGAGCTGCCCTCTGGCACGAGTGCAGTGGGATCTTGGAGAGTGGTTTTAGAGGGACCCTGTAAGGTCCCTCTCTAAACCCTAGAACCATTTAGAACTTTTTTCAGCGTAGAAAATAATTTAGAAAAAGCAAGACCGACAAAGAATTTATACAGACAACGAGACTTTACTCCAGAGTAAAAAGACACGGATATTTTAGATAAGAAATTACGTCATCCCTATATTTTTCCTTTAAGGTTAAGATTATTTTTATACTTCTTCGTGAAAATCCACGTGGGAACTGATTTAGATCGAGAACTAGGAGAAAAAGGGACTAACTTAATTGAAAGGTAAAGTTAAGAGATAAGAACTAAGAAGAAAATTGGGGTCCAATAGCATTTGAGAAGAGAAATTGGGGTCCAATAGCATTTGAGAAGAGAAATAGGGTCCAATAGCATTTGAGAAGAGAAATTGGGGTCCAATAGCATTTGAGAAGAGAAATAGGGTCCAATAGCATTTGAGAAGAGGATTTGGGGTCCAATAGGAATTGAGAGGAGAGTTGGGGTCCAATAGGAATTGAGAAGAGAATTACACACACCTTTTTCCTATATAAGCACCCCCTCTCCTTTGTATTTTAGACACACATACATATTGCTAAGCTACTTGCATACTTGCCATGCTCAAGACTATGCTTAAGTAACTCAAGGTTTTCATTAAACCTTGCTCTTGCTCTCTCCCTCTCTTGAAGGCCAAACCCTCAACTCTCTTCCTCTCTTGAAGGCCAAAACCCTTGAGGGTTTTGTGAAGAAGCTCCTCTCTCCTTCCTCTTCACCATAAATCCCTTCCTTCCTCCTTGAGCCTCACATCTCTTCAAGAAGGACTTCAACCCCACATCCCTCTGCTTAGAGGAGATAATCTTCATTTCTAGTAGGTTTAATTAAATGCGTTTTAATACTAGAAAGGTTTATGTGTATCATTTTAGTTTTAAGCTTTAATGGAAACCTTGCAATTAGGGTAAGTGATAAGAGTATCTATGCATCATAAAGCTAAGCTTCAAAAGTAGATTTGTATTCATAAGCTAATCTTTAATGGCAAGTTTGCTCTTAGATGTAAGCTTTAGCGATTATCTTGCATTTTTAGGTTTTAAGCTTTAATGGAAACCTTGCAATTAGGGTAAGTGATAAAAGTATCTATGCATCATAAAGCTAATCTTCAAAGGTAGATTTGCATTCGTAAGTTAAGCTTTAATGGTAAGTTTGCTCTTAGATGTAAGATTTAGCGATTACCTTGCATTTTTAGATTTTAAGCTTTAATGGAAACCTTACAATTAGGGTAAGTGATAAGAGTATCTATGCATCATAAAGCTCAGCTTCAAAGGTAGATTTGCATTTGTAAGCTAAGCTTTAATGATAACTTTGCTCTTAGATGTAAGCTTCAACGAATACCTTGCATTTTTAGGTTTTAAGCTTTAATGGAAACCTTGCAATTAGGGTAAGTGATAAGAGTATCTATGCATCATAAAGTTAAGCTTCAAAGGTAGATTTGCACTCATAAGTTAAGCTTTAATGGTAACTTTGCACTTAGGTGTGAGCTTTAGTGAATACTTTGGATTTTAGGTTTGAGCTTTAATGGAAAGCTTGAAAAACTCATAAATTATAGGATGATCTTCTAGCTTCCTGAAATGGAAAGATAGGTACCATAAGAAAAGAGTAGTTGTTTAAGCTCGATAGAAGTAGTTCAATTTTTGGTATTAAAGAATATTTCTAAAGTTTTCAATTTCAAGTTTGTTTGCAAATACGGGATGGGAGAGATAGGGGATAACTTCGTGGAATTGAGCTCCGTGTTGTTTGAACCGAAAACTCTACAAGCTTCCATGGAGATGTCCCATGGATAGCAAAGGATTGCAAAAACCTGAAAATCGTACAAAACGGGGATTGAACTTAAAAAGTTGGCGTTTCTGAAGAGACATTAACCATCAAATGCCTATGGCAAAATCTCGTTTGTATTTTCTAAATAAACTTGGCTGTTAGATAATTAATGAAAGTAGGAATTAAGGTTGATAAATGAATGAACCTGGAAATTACCAACTAGGAGTTAAAAGGAATCTCGAGAGGTGATAGGGATAGCCCATTGCAAAACATAGATTTAACTAGGAGTTTTGAATATTGTTTGGAAATGACCGGGAACCAAGATGGATCTTCTTGGGGTCAATTTGATTGAAAGGCCGGCCCATTGAGTGGATTCTCTTGGGGAACTTGTCGGAGATTGGTCCTTTTTGGCTAGGGCAGCGTAACCGGCAGGTTGTTATACCTAGGTCATCCATGCCCAAGGGATAAGAGATGAATGTGTTTGTTTTATTTTTGACCGGCCGAGTGAAGTACCCGCGGTATCTTATTGAAAATCGGCCATAATCCGGGTATGGCCTGATGCCAATGGTTGGATGAGAAGGTTATACTCAGGGAGGATGATGTGAATTTAATTAAGGAAATTTGTTCGACATGGTTGCTTAAAAAGGAACTGGAAAGGCTAGGAATATAGGGGCTATCTTGTGCATCCATCACCAGATGGTGCTATACCTCTCGAAATAAAATGCTTAGGAAGGAATGATTTAATTACTTGATGAGCCTTTCCCAAACACTTAATTCTGGAAAATATTGTGAAGGTGTTGTCATTTTGATGGCTTGTAACTGATTATCTTGGCCTGAATAGGGAGGTAATATGAATTGGTTCAAACTAAATGTGTTGCATGATTAGTTACGAAACTAGTTACAAGCTAATTATAGCAGATAAAGAAGAGAAAATGAACTAAAAGTTTCTAAATAAAGATCTGGTGGGAACAACCAGATGAATTTCCCTGAACGAGGGTATGCAATAGATTACATGCTGCTTGTTGTTTGATGATGTCTGATAGACTACTCTCTTCCTCATTTTGTAGTAGTTAAGTACTACCTCGGGAAGGGATTTTCATGAAATGGTTCGGTGGGTGGACGGATCCGGAGGGTCAGATGGCCGGATGTTGACTTAAAACTTTTATGTTAAACGCTAGGACTACGTGGGATAAAAATGGGTAATCAGGGACGAGCGAGATCAGGTAGGATTGCAAGATCCCTCTTCTTAGGGGAAAGTGATAACTGCCGTGCCTGCTTGTCAGGAAAAAGGGGTTATCGCCATGAACCAAGGGAGAACAAGAAAGCAAGAGCAGATCCTCAAGTTAAAGATCAAGATTAAGGACCACGATTTTGGGTGAGGAAAGATGTCAAGGGCAGATTGATTATGAGAAACGGATAGAATCATTGAATGAAGGGATGTACCCCCTTGGGTTGGCAATCGAGATAGGCCGGAGTCCTATCTGAGTGTCGGTCCCAAATGGGAGGGATACTTGCAGATAGATCTACGTCATTCCCTGGAACAATCTGGAGGACTGAGGGAGCTGAGTAGGGTCGAGTCTGGGTATGGCCCTCACATTGGGTTGGCGTTCGAGATAGACCGGAGTCCTGTCTGAGTGTCGGTCCCAAGTGGGAGGGATACCTGCAGATAGATCTACGTCATTCCCTGGAACGGCCTGGAGGACTAAGGGAGGTGAGTAGGGTCGAGTCTGGGTATGGCCCTCACAGACCCTTTCTTTTCAGCCGACCACCCAGGGGTCCCTTTCTTTCAATACACTATTCGACTGGGGCGTCATATATTGGCAACATGGAGAAAGGCTCGTTCTACTGTAGCACTTCATTGGCAAGAGGAGAGTCTCACAACTGAGTTCTTGTCATCATTTTGGGCGAGGTTGTGGAACTCCAAACAGTCGTGGCGAGTCACTTTGTTCCAGTGGCTAGTTCAACACAGAGCTACAACAGTGGGGAGCTGGCTAGTTCATAGTGGCCTTTCGGCAGAGGCCGGTTAGAAAGTGTCCCAAAATCTCTGGCAGGAAGTATCCAAGGTATCGTCCTTGGTCATCCTCAAATGATTCCAAGCGGTCATCACATCACGTTCGTATTCTTGAGTGAGCCAAGAGGAAGTAAACACTCTTTGAAATGAAGCCACTTTGTTTGGTGCCTCCCTCCGTAGAAGCAGGGTAGACCAACAAGTCTGTACGTTCCCTTTGAGGTAGGATGCCACCCTTCGGACTTTGGAGTGCTCAGAATAGTGTCCTCCGGAGTATGCAATATCAAACTGCTGAATGGAAGCGAGGGCTCTGTGGGTATCCTTGATGCTAGAAAAAGTATCAAACTTTATCGCTTGCCTGCCCTCCTTAAAATCTTTGGGTTTCTTCTTCCTGTCCTCAAGAAAATCATATTGGTTGGCTCTGTAAAATCGCTTCCTCTTTGCAAAACATCAGCTCATCAGACTCTGAGCTGTTTGAGGAAGAGGAATTCTCGTCAAACTCTGATCTGTCCGAGGAAGAGGAATTCTCGTTTGAACGGTCAAAATCTTCTATGGGATCGACTCTTCTTTGCCTTCTTGCCTCGGCTGTGTCTTTGAATCTTTCTCCTCTTCCGGCTCTTTCTTCCCTCGTCACTGGACTCGGAGGTTGAAGAACTCTCAGATCTGTCAGAAGAAGACGAGGACGAGCTGAAATCATCCTCAAATCTAACTCGTTTCTTAGCCTCTTGGCGTTTTCAAAAGTAGTTTTCCTAGCCTAGATGGTCCGTTGCTCGACTCTGCTTTCTGGGCCACTTGTCATAAACAGGAGCGCATAACAATATAAAATATACTCGGGTAGATAGAATTTATCACTTAATACTGAAGCCAGAGGATATAGAGAGAAATAGAGAGAGCAAGAGAGATTTAGAGTGAGAAGATTGACACAGTACTAGGACCAGAAGATTGGCTGGTCCCCCCCTCCAATAGTATCTTTAGTACTGAGGAGAAGTCTATAGAAGCACTTGAACCGAACGTATTACCACGCTCGTTCTAGAATAAGACTCAATGGTTCTTGGAAGCCTTTGCTTCCCATTTCTAGGGCCGAACCCTATTCTGAGGAACTTCCGTTCCTTGTCTGAATCCTCGAGAATCAAGGTTCTCGCCTCTGGATCTCATCTTCCAGACTCAAGGCATTGCATCCCTGCAACTCTTTTTCGACTATGTTCCCAGAGTCCTCTTCTTATAGAACAACTCTGCTTTCTTGGACGTGAAGTCCTTTCCTTGGTAATCTCAACTTCCGGATCACATCTCGAGAGTCTACCTCTCTCGGATGCGTGGATCTACTTCCCAAATTTGGGTACGAAACCCTTGGGCTGATCTGGCTCTAGTTCCTCAGAGCGCTTTTCTCCTGCAGAGTCTCATGCCTTCCTCTGCTCCTACTCCCTCGTGAAGAGGAAGTACACCTACAAACAAACACTCAAAGATCATAACATGAAAAACGTTACCTCCAAAATCTTGACGCTCGAAATGCAACTCGGAGCAATTTCTTGGAAGAGATCTCTGGACAGAGAATCCTCTCTTCCAATCCTACACACAGAAAAGATGTGCTTTGGTGTTCCTTCTTGTAAATAAGCCTCGTCTATGACATTTATGGGCTGAAAACAGAGAAAAAACAGCGGCTTGTCGCGACGGAAACTTGTGCTGTAGGCACTTCTTTGCGATGAAACTCTCCTACAAGGCCTCGGCGACTTTTCGCACACTCGGGGCAGCCACGGGAGTCCTTTGCATCTTCTACACTAGCATCCCTTCTTCTTAGGTGATGGCTTCTCTCATCTCATCTTTTGGTCCCAAATACTATGTCGATCTTCTCCTCAACACTTTTAGTTGGAAGTCTATTTATTTTCAGCTTGTTGATTATTTGTGTGCACTCCCTGTTTGTGACAACACTTCTTTTTTTGGTCGAGAAAAAGATCCTGCTATTAGTTAATAAAACTACCCATAGGGCTACAACCACTTCTACTAAAGAGGGCAACATCAACCATAAGGAGAGACTCTCCCAATGAAAAACAGAATATGTACATGGGAGGAGGGAAAAACCACACAGGTCGATAGTAGTGCCATCTGAGCTCACCCCGGACAATGGTGAAGAAAGGCCCAGGGCGCCAGAGTGGAAGGAACTGCTCTCTGCGCTCCCGCATGCGGTCGGAGCTGCCCTGAAGTCTCTCGAACTATGGATCAGCTCCAACCAAAAATTTCGAACAGTCTCCGCTGGTGGCACAAGGCAAGCCTCAAAGATGCCAAAGCAGCAGGCACGCCAAATGGACCAGAGTGTCAGGCCACAGACTAGCTCCCAACACACCTCTCTCTCACTGCATTACTCATGTGGGGTAAGCTTTGTAGCAGGCTGGAGTGTAGGTCGACCCCCCCTGTATCACTATCATCCTATTGGTCGAGGATAGCTCAAACTGAAGTGCAAGGCCCGTGAGAGTGGACCAAGCAGCTGTCCCCCTAGTGTACTGTCGTGCTGTGCAAAGTATTAGCCAAAGGACCCGAAGCCAAACGTGTTGTGCCATAGGGCAGTCCCACAAACAATGACGCTGACTCTCCAAAGGATGGTCACAAGCTGCGCAAGCTACCGAAAGGCCACTATGTAGTAGCCAACTCCCCACTGTTGTAGCTCTATGTGCAACTAGCCACTGGAACAGAGTGACTCGCCGCGGTTGTATGTGGTCCCACAACCTCACCCAAAAGGCTGACAAGAACTCAATTGTGAGACCCTCCTCCTGCCAATGAGGTGTTGCAGCAAGACGAGCCTCTCTCCGTGCTGCCAGTATGTGACGTCCCACTCGAACAGTGTTCTGAAAGAAAGGGACCCCTGGATGGTCGACTGAGGAGAAAGGGTCCCTCCAAAACCATTCTCTAGGATCCCACTGTACTCGTGCCAGTGGACAACTCTCCCAAGCCCAAAGCCTCCTGTCTCAAGAGCTGTTGGGTCAGGATCAATGACACAAGTCCTCCTGCAAATGCCCACTACTGGGATCCTCTGAAAAAAATGCTTTGCAACCTGTGGAGCCTCTACTAAGACTCTGTGTAGTCGACCCTGGACGGTACAGTCTTTGAGAAAGCTCGAACTACGATGAGGACCTCCAGTCATGTGAAGGTCCCTATTCATCAGGGAGCTGCTGTCTCTAGAGGTGTGAGCCACTCAGCTGGTACTGCCTCGGTGATGTCTTGACACATGTACCCCTCTCATGCCCTGCAGCTGGATGCACTGTAACTCCTCTGGAAAACCTGAGAACTGAAGCCAGTCCCCTAGAGTGCGTGTTGGACCCTCGGCCATGGGACCCCAAGAAACATGAGGCCTACTACCAACCAAGTGGCCTCTTTGAGTGTCGACCATGGGGTTCCAAACAAGGGGCTGTCTCAAGCGCTCCTCTGTGCAGGTGGGTTGGTGCTGCTCCAGGTCTCTCCGCAAATGCTCCCAAGAGCGAAGCAGGCTCATAGCGAAATGATCCTCAAGTCTCCTGCTCAGACCAACTCTGCGCATCTCTGTAAAGATCCATCTGATGGAAGGTCTCCAAGGGCCTCCTACTTGAGGCACGCGAGCTCTAAGCCGCTAAAGCAAAAACTCCTTCCAGGGCTCCTCCCCTGGAAGCAGCCCTCTAGCCACAAACTTCCCAAGAAGGGCTCTGCTCTGCTGTGCTAGGTCTATGATCCCCAACCCCCCCTGAGAACAAGGTAGAGTGATGACCTGCCATGCTACTTTGGCCCGGGCTATCTAAGTGTCACGTCCTGACCAAAGAAAGTTCCTAATCAGTCTCTCTACATAGCTAATGCAGGAGCTCGAGAAGATCCAACAAGATATAATATACCACATAGTAGCCAACAACACCTAGTTGGCCACTACAACTCTGTCTGCCAAAGAGAGTCATGCCGAACTCCAATGTAGCAACTTCCTCCCGATGGACAGGAGAAGGGGAGCAATTTGTTGCTCAGGAGACAAGTCCAGGCCAACTTGACATCCCAAGTAGCGAACTTCAGTCCCTAGGGGTATCCGTCTAAAACCCTCACCAGGCAGCCAATCAGGCGTAGGAGCAGTGCCAACCCAGAAAGCCAATGTCTTCCTTCAGTTGATCAATGCGCCTGATGCACAACAAAAAGTATCAAGAGCCTGCTCACGCCTGTACAAGTTGGCCTCCTGGCCCTCCAACTACAAAGCTGAATCATCTGCAAAGTCAACATCCAGTAGCTCATCGCTAGGGAACGCTAAGCCACGCAGACCAACCTGCTATGAGACCAAGAATCTGCTCATTACCTAAGCATAAAACAGAAAGAGGAAGGGGGCTAGAGGTCAGCCTTGTCTGACCGAGCGTGTGAGCATGAAACGGTCTCCTCTACCTCCTGCCAAAAGCACCTGACTGTGTGCATGTCTGTAGAGAGATGACACACCTCTGATCCAAGCATCTGAGAAGCCCATCCTACGTAGAGTACCCTCCCAAAAAGTCCCAATCAATTGTGTCGTAGGCCTTCTCCAAAAATCCTCCCCTAGGAGGCATGCAAAGGCAGACGCCTCCCAAAAAGAGAAGTTGTGCAAACTTCGTTTGCAATGTCAGGGGTGTTTAAGACACGAGGACTATTATATCATGCCTTTGGAATGGTGTGATGATCCCTTGGTACCACAAGAACAACGCCGTGGTTGACTATCGGGCTAAGAAAGCGACTTTGACAAATGAAGGGCAAAGAGATTGTCCTTGATGAAACTCAATTTCTTTACTCGATTTTACTTAAGAGAACTGCATGATGATTGAAGGTCGAATATGTTTGACCTCGAAAAGAACGACAATATTTTCTGCAATAGGGACTGATTGTTTCTTTGAAGGCGTAAGCGAGCTGCCTCCTTTACGTTGTGAAGATCACATGATTGATTCTTGGTAGTACACTACCGAACCGGCCACCATACAGAGTTAGCCGAGGCCAGGATAAAGAAACAATGAATCAAAACAGATTTCCACATTACGAGGATCGATGATATACTTGACAAACTCCAGAATTCTACTTGCCGAATTGATATGAAGAGTGATTATCATCAGATCTGTATTGCTCCTGGAGACGTGTCACGAGGACGTGGCAGTTGTTAACTATGTCACGAGGACGTGGCAACTGCTAACTTTAGTTGTTTAATGTTTTTTGTTGAATTTTTGAGACCCTCTTTTTGAAGTTGCAAATGGTTGGACATTGTATGGCCAATGTGAACGGTACGAGAAGTTGGTCGGCACTAGTACTCGTATAGTAAAAGGATGTCTAGGCTCAGTTCAAAGTCACCCATCTAGGTCCCCTTGCCGCACTTAATAAGTTGGTAGATACTAGGAAATTAACTCCATAGAGTCACAGTGACCCGAGAACTGGGCTACATTGCATTTTTGGATGTGGTCATAGTGGTGGTGAAAGATGGTCAGTGAGAGTCCAATGGAAGCATCTCCTAAAATTTAGGAAACTGCTATTTTGGGCCATGAAATCTGTTTGCGTCATTAGCTCCGGAATGACAAAAGGAACATTTCATTACTCTGCCACTAAGTCGACTGAGCAACCAGTTGAGGTATTTTTAGACCAGAAGGTCAAAGCGGAGAATTAATGCATGAGTGCCACTTGGCACATTTTTGGGCATTTTTCCAACTTAAGAGAGAGAGAAGCATTAAAACAAAACGTGGGCTCCATTTTTCAGTTGTATGGTGTACCAAAGCTACTGTGTGCTTGCCTACCCTCTTATGCTGCCGAAATCAAGCGAGAACAGGTGGTTTTCAACCCAGACTATGCGGGACAGCTCCTAGGAAATCACAGGTTTTATTCCCTATGTTAATACAATAAAGAAATACCGAAAGGGGCGCCAGTCTTTGGGGCGAACAGGTGTCGGCGTCTACTTGGTACCGCTCTAGCTACCAAGCCGTGTGTGTTTGAAGTATCAATTCCCGTTACAGGTTTTCTTTTGCAAAGTTTCTCTGTCCTAAAGTCTAAAGTAAAGTTTCAGGTGAAAGCCTACGTCTACCGCCCTACGGACCGGTTTCATGGTTCCATTGCCGGGACAAAATCACTTTTTCTTCAAGAAGTGAACCTCGGTTGTTTTGGGTAAAGACACAGAGTACAGGAACAGGGGATTTCACTATGGCCAACAAAGGGAAGGGCATTATGGAAGAGGGTTCCTCTCTGCAGGACAGGTATGAAATTCCTATGGTGTTTGAGGTTGGTGAGAGTTCACGGTGTGAGCGGGATGGAAATACACACAACGCCTCTATAATGACCCGACACACACTCTTGGGATGATATACACACACCCTATGGGGAACCACTCGGCTTACACAACCCACTTGGCCGAGACAGGGAACACACCTATGGAGTGAGAGGAGAGAGACTACCCATTTACCCACTCCACATAGAGAGAGAGACACACACACCCCCAAAAAACTCAGCTCAAAGGAGGATAATTTCTGATGTTCAGATACAGTTGAGTTTGGGCCAACACCAATGGGGCAAATAGCTCACACAATATGGGTAAAATATGCCAGATATAATCACAAATTGGAGCAGAAGCTTCGCTCATAGGAGAAACTTACACAGCCAAAAAAGCAAAAAAACAGTGAGGAATTTGGAAAAATGGACAGCGCCATCGCGTCCGGAACGGCTCAAAACCCCAGTCTACAATGTCAAAGTGCTCAAAATCGACCTAGGATGAGCAATTTACGGCCAAAACAGACTCCAAAATAGCAAAAACACAGTTGCGACTGTTCCTCCTCTTCTCTCCACGTTTTTCCTAGTCTTCTCTCAGTTTTTTCAGTTCCAATACTTAGCTTTTTTACTTGGGCACCTTTGGCCTTTTGGTTGACCTCAAACGGACCCCGACAGGCCAAAAACTGACCTCACAGTGCATAGTTGTCACCGTGCTGCATCCATCCGCACACCTGGCACTCAACTTTTTCCCATAATGAATCCTGCCACCACGTGAAGTGGCCCCAAAATATGGTCCTCATGATGACCTTTTTGCATAATTATCACAAGAAAACACCCATGTTGTGTCCGTACTTATCCACGTGCAAATATTGACCCCATTCAACCTCCTGACGCCACTAGATGCCATCTAACAACCTGCTTACCTCATATCGTCGACCCGTGGATAGCTTCCTCGAGAATTTTTACGCGCTAACAACTCCTTATTATTACAGAAAAAGCACACTGGTACTGGTGATAGTGAGAATCGATGCACTATATGCACCCTGTCCTACCTGTACACATATAGGCCCCACGTAACCACCTGGCTCTGGAAAATGGGCAATTCTTTATTCGATGCACCATGCATGGGTATGTACATATGCGCAATCACTTCTTCCAAAAAACTCTTGATATAATTTACCCATCCCCTAGCCTGCTAGATCATTCATGATCATCAGTAGCAAAAAGAGATATGAGACTCGCCGCGTCACAGGTCTCCTCATCCCTCACAGACCTTACTTGTTCTACAGATAGCTCATCTTGCTCCACCATCATTAACCTGGCATGATATAATTTAAGATGCAATCCATTTACCCTTGACTTATGTAGAATCCCATCCAGGTTAGCCAACTGATATGTACCATTCGAAAAACGCTCCACTACCTTGAAAGGGCCTTCCCACTTAATTTGAAACTTCTTTTGGAAGGTGTTGTCCAGCTTGCTGTTGTAGTGCAAAACCAAGCCATGCTCCTTGATACCCTTACTTTTGACCTTTTCATTTATCTTTTCTAAAGCCTTATCTTGCATCTGCCCATAATGTTCCAATGCGCTCATCCTATCCAGCTTAACCTCTTGTAACTGTAAGAGCCTCTCTTTGAATGCATCACTAGGCGGCCCAAGCAAATTTTCTAGCATCTTGACTGCAGGCAACTCTACTTCCACAGGCAATAGTGCTTCCTTTCCATATACCAAATGAAATGGAGTAAACCCTGTACATGTCTTCACCGAAGTACGATAAGCCCATAATGCACCAGGCAGTTCCAAATCCCAATTCTTTCCTTGGTGCTCTGTCACTTTCGAAAGAATTTGTACCAACTCACCATTGAATCTTTCATTTAAGCCATTACACTACGTGTAATAAGGAGTGGTATGCTGGTGCCTAATCTTCATCTTCGCGCATAAGAAGTCTAGTAGTTTAGCTCTAAATCCTGGCCCCTTATCTGAAAGTATCTCTAGTGGCACCCCAAACTTGCAACATATTTCATCGTACACAAATTTTTCCACATCCTTCGCAGTGATTTGTTTTACTGCTATAGCCTCTGCCCATCTAGAAAGATAGTCCACTGCAATCAAAATATAGCTTTTGCCCCTGCTTGTGATAGGTAATGGGCCTATTGCATCAATCCCCCACTTTTCAAACACATCAAATGCCAAAATGGTTTTTCGTAGCTCTGGTTTCAACACTCTCTTCCCAAATGCTTGACACCTATTGCAAGACCTACACCAATGGTGAATATCCTTGTGCAAACTAGGCCATATATACCCCTCTTGCAAGATCTTATGCAAGGTGATCTTTAGAGAAAAATGGCCGCCACATGCGTCTTCATGATTCTCTTCCAACACTCTATAAAGCTCAACACGTCTCAACACGAGATCAGCCACTTTCATGTATAAGAAATCACCAATCAATTTGTACCTGGATGCTCTACGCACAAAACCATACTTCTTAGACTTCTGAATGTCTTTTGGAATGATTCCTGTTAGCAAAAACACCTCCTCTTGAGCCAAACTTTCCCGGCCATGATAAAGAGGTAAATTGGTCCTCAACACGAATAGCTCCCCAATCATACTTTGAGCTGCTTCATGTGCCTCTCCATTTAGAGCACGTTCTATGTGTCTGATGCTCCATGCTTCAAACTTTTTTAACAGGCCTTTAATTCTGAAACACATTTCCTTCAATGAGGTGTTCTTGCTCTTCCACACACCCAGCACTTGCTTCACAACTAACAAGGCATCACCTTTTATGCTCAACCTTCTAATCCCATGCTTCAAACAAATGTGTAATCCGGCTTCCAACGTAGCATATTCAATCTCATTGTTACTATGCGTATCCAATTTGAACCCTCTCTTGCATACTAGCTTCCCCTCTGGATCATAAAGTGCTATACCCCCTGAAGCTGCATCATGGCTCTTTCTGTACGAGCCATCAAAGAACAACACATGTGCATTGCTGATCTGTGGTACTTCTTCAACTGCCTTCCTCACCACCTCTTCCTTAACAAGAAGGGGATTCTCCTTGTAGGTCAACAAATCGGCTAGGGTAGCTCTTGTACTATCTTCCACTAGAAAAGATAACTCAAACTCTTGCAGCTCAATTACCCATTTCTTCACCACATTTGACATGTTAGTGCCATTAATTAATTGTGGCAAAAAGACGTAACTCATCAAGAAAACAAAAGGTCGTGGTAGCAAGTAATGACAAAATCATCGACAAGCAAATATTACACTGTCCATCACTAGCTCTACTTCCGAGAATTTTCTCTCTGCTACCAACTTCACTCGGCTTGCACAATACACTGGCCTCATATAATGGCTGCCCTTCCCCTTTTGCAATAGCATGGCTCCAATAGCATCATCCCCTACTGATGGATTTACATAAAATACTCTCTCCCAATCAGTAGACTGCATGGATGACAACCCTCCTAACACCTCTTGAAACACTTCTTCACACTTGTCATCCCATTGCAATGGATCATGCTTCGCCACTTGTTGTAATGGATAAAGGAGCTGTGAAGACAATGGAATAAACCGCGCCATGTACTTCACTTTGTGTATAAAGGTTGCCTATTGCTTTGTACTCGTAGGTGATGGAAGAAGAATAATAGACTTAACCTTGTCTGGATCAGCCTCAATGCCATTTTCTGACACCATATGGCCCAATAACTTCACCCTTGGCTGTGCTAGATGACATTTCTTTGGATTTAGTTGCCCTCCACATTCATCATATCGAGCCAATACCATCTGCAACTTCTCATGGTGTTCAGCCCTACTGCTGTAGACACAGAAGTCGTCCATAAAAGCTTTAACACAACTACCAATGAATGGTGCCAATACCCAATTTTCTCTCTCTTGATAGAAAGATGGTCCATTTGACAACCTAAATGGCAATACCGTATAGCAATAACAACCCCATGGCGTAATGAAAGTTGTCTTTGTTCGGTCTTTAAGAGCAATCTTCAATTGAAAATAGCCTGAAAAACCATCACACACACTGTACCAATCATAACCTGCCACTGAATCCAAGATTTGATCAATGAATGGAAGAGGATATGGGTTCTTCTTAGTGGCTGCATTTAAGGGTTTAAAATCTACACAAATCCTCCACTTTCCATCCTTCTTTGGACTGACTACTATTGGACTCGCCCATTCTGTGGTTTCCACTGGGACTATGAACCCTGCCTTCAATAACTTGTCTACCTCTTCTCGCAAGGCTTCCATCTGCTCTTGACCCATCCTTCTTAGCCTTTGCCGCACTGGCTTAGCACCTTCCTTCAACTCTATATGCATCTCTTCACCCTTGAATCCTCTGATCTCTTCATATGAGGTAATGAACAAATCAGGAAACTAGCCAACATGTGCAAATATATCTCCTTCTCCATAGCTGAGAGGTCTCCACTGATCATTTGTGTCATCAATTCCTTCCTCTTTGACAACTCAACCTTGGTTTGCATCAGCCCTTCAATCACTTCATAAGGCCCTTCCCTTTCATCTTCAACCTCATTTGCAAATGCGACTAAGCCAGACTCCTGGATTCCTTTGTCCATCAAAAGAAATGCAACATCAACATCCTCATCACTGCTGGTAGTACTATCACTGTCCTCATCAGACACTGTGGAATAGTCTTCATCAATAGACTCATCCTCATCTTCATAAAGCTCCTCCAATCGTTTCCTTGTGTCCATATTATATAGCTTCTTGGCACCTGTCTTTCCGTAGAGGCTAATCGTACCACGTCTCCATTCTTGAACAGCTCCCACTGCACGTAACCATGGTCTGCCCACTATGATAGGATATGCTCCCAACCCCGCTGGCATCACATGAAAATCAACCACCGCCTTTGTATCATACGCCTCCACTTATAAGCTCTTTACCACACCCAAACATTTTACTTTTTGATGGTTTGCCAATCTGATCCGAAAGCCCGACACCCCAATCATTGTAAGACCCATCTTCTCAACACATGAGTGTGTTATGACACATATTTGGGCTCCACCATCAGCATAACCTTGTCCCAGATTTTTTCTTTTGTGACACACATCTACTATTGGGAAAATGTCTGGTAGCTCATCCATTGCCAACACCTTTTTGTTTTTCCGAGAAAAAGATCCTTCTATTAGTTAATGAAAACTGCCCGTAGGGCTACAACCACCTCTGCAAGAGAGGGCTACAACAAGCATGGTTGGGAGTCTCTCCCAATGAAAAAACAACATATATACAATGATGCTAAATCAAGAGATGGGAGGAGGGAAGAGCCACACAGGTGGTCGGTAGTGCCATCTGAGTACCCCCTGGACAATGGTGTAGAAAGGCCCAGGGCACCAGAGTCGAAGGAAAGCCTCGCGGCGCTCCAGCATGCGGTCAGAGCTGCCCTGTAGTCCCTCAAGCTGTCCTCTAAGAGTATGGATCAGCTCTAGCCAAAAGTCACAAACAGTCTCTGCCGGTGGCACAGAGCGAGCCTCAAAAATGCGAAAACAGCGGGCCCGCCAGATGAACCAAAGTGTCAGGCCACTGATGAGCTCCCAACACTCCTCTCTCTCACTGCACCACTCCAGTGGAGTAAGCTCTGTAGTAGGCTGGGTGTAGGTCGCCCCCCCTGAATCACTATCATCCTGTAGGTGGAAGATACCTCAAACTGAAGTGCCGGGCCCGTGAGAGTGGACCAAGCCGCTGCCCCCAAGTGTACTATCTAGCCGTGGAGAGAGTAGGCATCAGCCGAAGAACTCCTAGCCACACCTGCTGGGCCGAGGGACAGTCCCAAAGACAATGGCGCTGACTCTCCACCAACTGGTCGCAGGCTGCACATGCAACCGAGAGACCACTATGCACAAGCCAGCTCCCTACTGCTGTAGCTCTGTGTGCAACCAGCCACCACTGAAACAAAGTGACGCGCCTTGGCTGTCTGGAGTCCCATAGCCTCTGCCGAAAGGCTGCCAAGAACTCGACTGTGAGGCCCTCCTCCTGCCAATGACGTGCTGCAGCGGGGCGGGCCTCTCTCTGTGATGCAAGTATATGACGTCCAAGCCGAACAGTGTACTGAAAGAAGGGGACTCCTAGGTGGTTTGCAGAAGAGAAGGGGTCCCTCCATAGCCACTCAAGAGGATCCCACTGTACTCGTGCCAGTGGACAACACTCCCAAGCCCAAAGCCTCCAGTGTCCAGTCTCAAGAGATGCTGGGTCAGGGTCTATGATGCAAGTCCTCCCACAGATGCCCACAACTCGGATCCGCTGGAAACAACACTCTGCTACCTATGGGGCCTCTAATGCAACTCGCTGTAATCGTCCCCCACCCTGAAGCTCAAAGAACAGGGTTGGGACAGTCTTTGAGCAGGCCTTGACTGAAATGAGAACCTCCAATCGTATGAAGGCTCCCAGCCACTCAGTTGGAACTGACTCTGAGATTTCCTGACACATGCTCTTCACCCCTCTCATGCCTTGTAGATGGAAACCCTGCACCTCCTCTGACAAACCTATGAACTCTAGCTAGTCACCTAGAGAGCGCGCTGGACCTGCTGCCATGGGACCCCAGGAAACATGAGGCCGGCTACCTAGCAAGTGGCCTCTCTGAGTGCGAACCATGGGGTTCCAGACAAGGGGCTGTCGTAGGCGCTCTTCCCTGCACGTCGGTTGTCTCTACTCCAAGCCACGCCGTAAGAGCTCCGAAGATCGAAGCAAACTCATAGCGAAGCGATCCTCCAGTCTCCCGCTCAAACCAACTCGGTGCATCTTTGTAAATATCCATCTGGTTGAAGGTTGCCAAGGGCCTCCTAACTGAGGCACCCTGGCTTGCAGCCTCTACAGCAAGAACTCCTTCCAGGGCTCCTCACCTGGAACAAGGCCTCTAACTATGAACTTCCCAAGAAGGGCTCTGCTCTGCTGTGCTGGATCAATGATCCCAAGCCCTCCCTGAGAACAAGGAAGCGTGATGACCGACCAAGCCACCTTGGCTCGGGCTATCTGAGTGTCACGTCCTGACCAAAGAAAGTTCCTGATCAGCCTCTCTACCTTGCTGATACAAGAAGTCAAGAAGACCCATCAGGAAGTGATGTACCACATAGTAACCAACAGCACTTGGTTGGCAACTACTACTCTACCAGCCAGCGAAAGTCGTGTTGAGCTCCCATGTAACAGCTTTCTCCTGATGGACAGGAGAAGAGGAGCAATCTGCTGCTCGGGAGACAAGTCCAAACCAACCTGACAACCCAAGTATCAAGCTGCAGTCCCTGGGGGGATCCACCTGAAACCCTCTCCTGGCATCCAATCTAGCACATGCGCACTACCAACCGAGAAAGCCATTGTCTTTCTCCAGTTGATCAGTGCGCCCGATGCACAACAGAAAGTCTCCAAATCCTGCTTACATCTCTGTAGATTGGCCTCTTGGCCATCTAAGTACAAGGCTGAGTCATCGGCAAACTCAGCGTCCAGTAGCTCATCTCCTCGAATAGGGAGTGCTAAGCCCTGAAGACCAACCTGCTGTGACACCAAAAATCTGCTCATCGCGTCTGCATAGAAGAGAAAGAGAAAGGGGGCAAGAGGACAACCCTGTCTGACCGAGCGTGTGAGCATGAAGCGCTTACCTCTCCCTCCTGCCAAAGCACCTGACTGTGAGCCTGTCTGTACAAAGCTGACACCCCTCTGATCCAAGCATCTGAGAAGCCCATCCTACATAGAGTGCCCTCTAGGAAGTCCCAGTCAACCCTATCGTATGCCTTCTCAAAATCGAGAAGAAGAATCACAAGGTCCTCACCACGGAGCCGTGCCAGGGCAGAAGCCTCCCAGAAAGTAAAGATGTTAAGGATACTGCGTTCCTTGACAAAACTTGTCTGAGTCCCATAGATAAGGCTCTTTATAAGTGGCCGAATCCTCAAACTCAGAGCCTTGGCAAGAATTTTGCAGACTGAGTTGAGGATGGTGATGGGGCGCCACTGTCGAATATCATCCAAGGAGCCACCCTCCTTGGGAATGAGGTAGATCAAGCCCTCACTCATGCTGTCAGGCACCACTCCTGTGTGCAAAATGTACTGAAAAGCACTACAAAAATCTGGGCCAAGAAGGTCCTAGTACTCCAAGAAAAAGCTGGGAGTCCTCACTTGGACAGCTACAACGAGGGAGGGCCCTAAGAGCCGTGTGCAGCTCCTCAAGCTGAAGTGGCATCTCTAGCCTCTGGCGCATCTCCTATGTCACAAGACATGGCATCTGTGCCCAAACCTGCTCCCTGCATGCATCCTGCCGCTCTGAATGAGGCTCAGCCAACAGTAACTCACGGTAAAAGTCAATAGCAACTGCACGCATATCCTCGGGCTCACAAGAAACTGACCCATCGGGCCTCCTCAACTGAATGATCTTGGCATGCGAGTGCCGAGGTCCCACTGTCTCAAAAAAAGCACCAGCCACTCTGGCACCCACCTGAGTCTACTAAGATGCCTGTCCGTGAAAGGCAAACTCATGACGCCTCTCCTCTGTGCTAGCAAGCTCCTGCATCCTCTGTAGTGAAGCAATGCCTCATCTGAGACGCTGCTCCTCGTCTCTCGCTGCACCCTGGCGAGCCAGAGACTCCTGAAGAAGAAAGTGGCTAAACTGAGCTAGGCCTGAGGCCACACTGTCTGCAGGTGAAAGTTGGCTGTCCATGCCCTCTGTCCAGAGAGCCTCTACCCTCTCTCTGAGTGCTCAGTCCAACAAGACCCTCTCTGGGATGCGAAGCATCGTGCTCTCACTCCTCTACCTGTCTGCCACTGTGAGGATCACTGGTGCATGGTCCGAGAAGGATGTCCCTGCCAGGATGCCCATTGATCCCCCCAAGTCACTGAAGTGGTCACTAGTGTAGAAGCGATCTATCCGCGATAGATTCACTCCTCCCACTCTGCGGTCCGATCTTGAAGGCAAGACTGTCTGAGGGCCTCACAAAACGAGAGTGCTGCCATGAATCCGAGACCCTCAAAGTCATACACAGCCTCTCCCAAGCTGCCAACTCGACTCCATGCACAGTAGCATGGCTGCCACCAATCCTGTCAGAAGGGTCCTCCAACATGTTGAAGTCCCCTCCTATACACCAATGATCGGCCAGCGGCAAAGACTCAACAATCTGTGACCAAAACTCTGCACGAGTACTCGTCGCATTGGGCGCATAGATGTTCAGGAAGCCCACAAGGCCACCCTAAACCTGCATAGTAATCCACTGAGCCCTGCCTGGCATAATAATCCCTCTTCCCACAATGGCCTGCTGCCATGAGTCCGCAATAGCCATACATACCCCACCCTGGATGCCTCCAGGTCCAAAAGCAGCTGACCAAAAGATGTCATATCGTCCACGCAAAATCTGACCACATCGCCGAATGCGGATCTCACACAGATGGTGCTCCTGAAGCATAAGGAGATCAATCTCTCCTCCCACAAGGCAACGCTGAAGCTCATGACACAATCGGCCCCGCTGTCGCTGAAACTAGGGCCCACCTAGTCCGTGCACGTTCCATGAGACGATCCTCATGGGGAGCGAGGGAGAACAGATGCTGCCGCAGCAGCAAGACGGGCTATCTTCGAGACTGGCTTGGATGGGGAGTAATCCGCATCCGAGCGTCCTCTAGATAGGCGTGACTGCGGTAAGTGCCTAGCCCAAGCCCAAGCCGAGCGAGCCGTGTGTAAAGCAACCTCCTCTGTCCAAGAGTAGCAAGGCAAACACTATGTATCAGCAAAAAGTACACCACAATGTGTCTACATCCTGCTGAGTCTGGGGGTGTCACCGAAAACTTGGCCAAAAGCCACAACGTCTGCAGCAAATCTGTAACTCCAAGTTCTCCCATGTGGTGAGAGAACTCTAGAACCTGTGTATGCAAACATCCCACCACTGAGTTGAGGGACCACTCTGTCTTGGCCCTACCACAGAGGGGGTAGGAAAAACCAACTGCCGAGTCCAAGACCTCTGTCCCCCTATCGGCGAGGAACAAAACATGGACCCTGAAGCAAGCTGTTTCATGGTCTACTGCGGAATCGGCGAGAAAACGAGTGAACCCATAGTCGAAGAAGTCCAAGCGGTGTTGGATGTCAATGCTCGTCAGACCACGAGGGATAGCTGCAAGGGAAGATGTCTGAATCTGCAAAGGGGGCCGCAAGAAGGGCTGACCCTCTCGCGCTAGGCGACTCGTGGCAAAGGCGCTGCCAAGAGATCTCCTAGCCGCCGGAGAGGGATCAGTCTCCTAAGTCAACTGTGAAACTGGAGCAGGAGGGGGAGGCGAGGGAGCAGGGGGGAGCGAGGAGAAGAGGGGCGGGATGGGGCGACAGAGGTAAAAGGGCGAGGTTGAGAGGCGACGGGAGCAGAAGGCGGGGGGGAGGATGAGGGAGAAGGGGGGAACTCTAGGGGGGGAGCAGCTGTCGAGGGTGAAGAAGAGGTGGGGGCTGGCGCAGGGATCTCCTCCTGCTCAAGAGGACCAAAGTGGTTCCCCGTGGGAACCCACTGCTGCTGAGTAGACACCTGAGGGCCACTCTGAGTGCCAGGATGACGCTGTGGCCCCTGGCGTCGTCCGCCACAGGCCTGCTGCCACCCCTACTCCGCTGGAGCCCCAGGTTCGGAGGGTGGCTCTGCATGAGTGCGCTGTGTCTCTGGCTGTGGCTGCGGGCCAGCCCTGGCAGGCTGGGGCTGAGGCTGTGGTGCAGGTCTCCGTCTCCTCCGTGGACAGGCCTTCGCAAGATGGTCCATCTGTCGGCAAATGAAGCACTGGTTCGGGAGGCCCGAGTACTCCACGCTCTGTCTAAAACAACCCCCACTCACCCGAGGCAGAAGGATAACCTTCGGGAGCGTGTGGGTATCTCTGACCAAAACTCGAACTGAGGGGATGCCTGCTGCCTTGGCAGCTACTGATGCTGCCGTACGAGGTGTCTCCAGGACAGAACCAATGGCGGAGCCGATCCTAGAAAGAAGTGGTAAGTACTCCCTCCGTAAACCTGGAAAGCAGACTGAGATGGGGATGTTTGCCTCCTCTACTAGAACATCCGACGCCGGGTCAAAACCATGTCACCACTGTCGAAAGTGGAAGCATGATGCTCGAATGGCCAGTGGACTCATAGCTATGACCTTGGACGCCGTCTCGGAGGTCTCGAACTCGATTTGATAGTAACCCCGTCCCAGAATTTGGACATCTAAGATCTTGCCCACCTCTGCGAGAAGGCGGGCCTGGAGAAGGTCTCGCAACTCTCCTCTGGTACGTCGGGTGCCGAGAATCTTGCAGATGACCGAAGTGGTCTGCAATCGCTCTACCTCTGCGGCAAGGCTCGCTTGCTTTGTCGGCAAGCAAGTCGAATGGTGGGCTCAGCAGGGTCGGGCGAGGGGGCTTCGGGCGAGTCCCTCTGTGGCGAAGCTGGAGCTTCCATCTGTGTCTACTCCTGTGGCGGAGAAAGAGAGGGTAAAGCAGTTTTTCTACAAAGGGGTCCCACCAAGCACCGTCGAAGAACCAGCATTGCCAAAGCCAATCGATAAAAAAAACCACGGCGCGAGAGGAAAAAACAGTAAAAAAAGAGCCACGGGCTGGGGGGGGGGGGTTTCCGTGAGTGAAGAGGGGTGGAGGGGGGGGCGGGATAGGCGGCGAAGCGAGGTGAGGGTGAGTGCACCAAAAAAAAGGGGGGGCAGCGAGCAGTGGGGGGCAGGTGGCTGGCGGGCAGGGGCAGGGGAAGCGCAGAGGGCAGCAGGCAACGAGGGCGGGCGGGCAGGGGGAGAGGCAGGGCAGCGCAATGGGCAGCGAGAGCGGGGGCTGAGGGTGGACGCAAGAGGGAGGACAGGCGACAGGGGGGTAGCACTAGGGGGTGCAGGTGCGAGAAGGGAGCTGCAGCAGCAGCGAGACCCCCATCGCCAACACCTTCACTGAACCTCTCTCTGGTTCTTTCTCCATTGGGTTAACCATCCTCTTCCACTGTCTCTTTAGCTTTGACACCATCTCTATAAGCTGCCCAAGAGTTACATCGGCTTTCCTGCTCGTCAGGTCCTCCTTTAAGTCATAGCTTAATTGCCCATCCCCTAGTGGAAAATCTGAAACATGAAACTTGCGACGAGCCCTCCTTTTCCTCTTGGCCTTAACATCCTCACCTTCATGACTCTTTCCCTTCTTCTTACTAGGACCCGGGGCACTTCTTCCTTCCTTATCCTCTGTGGTTCTCTTCCCAATAGGCATCACTAACGTATCCTCTAGCTTTGATGCCTTCTCCAAGGTAACCACACTTATCACTTTTGTCTTTCCCTTTTCCTCCTAGGTTAACCCACTGGTTCCTTCTTCTCCCTTAATTTCGATGCCATAATCCTTTGACCTAGTTAGCACCTGTTTTGGCAATGGATACATGTCTCCCCCCATCCTTGGTGGCTTATCACATTGCGGGCTAATGTGGCCCAACTCTCCGCAATTATAACATGTGGGCGTCTGCCTCGAGAACCTACCATTGCTTTTTCCAACACCATTCCTAGGTCTTTCTTCACCTCCTGGCTAATTTGCAAACCTCCCTCGACCTCGATTATTTCCCACTTGACCTAACATGTTTAGGCTGAGATTCTTCATTAAATCTACCACTTGCCTCATGTCTTGCCTTAGCCCATCATCTTGCACTGCTGTAGTGACCACTGCTGACATAACTTGAGGAGTAATAGAAACCACTGGTTCATGATGAACCCCTGGCATGCGACTTTGTAAAGCGTCCATAGGCTGAAATTCAGACCTCATGGGAAAAGACTCCACCCCTAGCTGGCTCATTTTCCTCAGCTTCCACTCTTTGTTCCTTGCCATCTCCAATGCATCTTCATATGTCCTAGGCTTCTTTAGCTCCACTCTCCAATGTATATTCTCCCAAAGACCAGTCAAGAACCTGTCCTTCTTCATCATGTCAGATGGGGGTACTTGTGGTGCTAAGGCCTTGCACATCCTCTCCCATGCCAATGAAAACTTACGTATGTACGCATCTACTGGCTCACCTTCCTTTTGCACCAAACCTTGTACTTCTTGCTACACTTTGTCAGGATCTTCTATCTTCACAAACTCCGCTTCCAATCCATACCTTAGATTGTCCCAACTCAATCTTACAGGTGGATCAGCCACACGCAACTCCTCTTCAAATGCTTTCAAAGTCGTGCATCACTCTTCAAACAAATTTAGAGAAGACGTAACATCTGCACCGGGTCATGGATCTGGTTGCTAATGCAGGCAACCTCCATCTTTTCCAAAAAGTCTTCCACATCTTCATCACTTCTTTTATGAAACTCCAAATGAGAGAAATCCATGGCTACCCAAGTTACAATGCTTTGAGAACCCCTATGAACACACGTGCAAGAACCCAAAACTTTTGACTGACTCAATTCCCAGAAACTTCAATCAATGGAGCTCAACTTTAGATAAGGACAAACACATGCACATCAAATGAGTTTTCATAGTTAATCATCGGAATTACAACAAGCAAACGACATTCCACTATCTCTCGTAATCTTCTTGGTCCGACCATAAACAGTATGCGCTGTTGGAAAAAAATCTTCCTGGACACATGAAACATTTATCTGGATTCTTTGAGTTAAATAAAAAGGAGTGAATTGAGGTCCATTTTGATCATCCATTAAAGCCAACCATGCAACTCCCAAGAAGGCACACCTGACTTATCCTCTGATTTTGCCAGAATTTCAGCAGCATAACAACATAAATGTCTCAAAAGACCAAAAGACCATCCATCATAACTTGGAAATTTTTTTTGACAAAGTTTCCCCAGAAGTAGAGCAATAAGAACTCAAAATCTAGACTGTATATGTATGCATAAACTGCCAACAATAGCACCCAAGCATCAAATAGGAATCACTAGTACATAGCCTATGGCGAGGTCACGAAAAGGGTGCTCCAGCCACCTGTATCACCGAAAGGATCTCACATTTGAAAATCCCTCAGCTCAATAAAACCTCACGCTATCGACCCTCTCACGAAGGCTTATGCAAATCTCGTATAGTCAAGTCTCAGAAATGACTGGGACTGCCAAATAAAACCAAGTATGGCTCCACAAAGGCGTACAATGGCAGTTTCCACAAGTAACGTACAATACCAGTAGACAATGCGCTCAAACAGGCGCCAAATAATGCATACCCACAACAACTGCAAGTGACGTCCACTTGCCAGTATATCACTCTACTCCAGCTACCCGTACCTGTGTGAATCACCTGTACCTGTCCCTGTAACCTGTAGTCTGCAACCTGTAATCCCGAATCTCGAAGCTTGAAGCTTAAAGCAGAAGGTACTCGAAGAAGATCCTCTGTGGGGACGCCAAAAGAATGTGAGCGGGATGGAAACACACACGCCTCTATAATGACCTGACACACACTCTTGGGATGATATACACACACACTATGGGGCACCACTCGGCTTACACAACCCACGTGGCCGAGACAAGGAACACACTTATGGAGTGAGAGGAGAGAGACTACCCATTTACCCACTCCACACAGAGAAAGACACACACACACCCAAAAAACTCAGCTCAAAGGAGGATAATTTCTGATGTTTAGATACAATTGAGCTTGGGCCAACACCAATGGGGCAAATAGCTCACACAATATGGGTAAAATATGCCAGATACAATCACAAATTGGAGCAGAAGCTTCGCTCATAGGAGAAACTTACACAGCCAAAACAGCAAAAAACAGTGAGGAATTTGGCAAAATGGACAGCGTCATCACGTCCCGAACGGCTCAAAACCCCAATCTACAATGTCAAAGTGCTCAAATCCGACCTAGGATGAGCAGTTTACGGCCAAAACACGCTCCAAAAACAGCAAAAACGCAGTTGCAGTTGTTCCTCCTCTTCTCTCTACGTTTTTTCTGGTCTTCTCTCAATTTTTTCAGTTCCAACACTTAGCTTTTTTACTTGGGCACCTTTGGCCTTTTAGTTGACCTCAAACGGACCCCGAATAGGCCAAAAACTGACCTCGCAATGCATAGTTGTCACCTTGCTGCATCCATCCGCACACCTGGCACTCAACTTTTTCCCATAATGCATCCCGCCACCACGTGAAGTGGCCCCAAAAGATGGTCCTCATGATGAACTTTTTGCATAACTATCACAAGAAAACACCCACAGTGTGTACGTACTTATCAACGTGCAAATATAGACCCCATTTGACCTCCTTACGCCACTAGATGCCATCTGACGTACCTGCTTACCTCATGTCATCGGCCCGTGGATAGCTTCCTCGAGAAGTTTTACGCGCTACCAACTCCTCATTATTATAGAAAAAGCACACTGGTACTGGTGATAGTGAGAATCGATGCACTATGTACACCCTGTCCTACATGTACACATATGGGTCCCACGTAACCACCTGGATCTGGAAAATGGGCAATTCTTTATTCGATGCACCATGCATGAGTATGTACATAAGCGCAATCACTTCTTCCAAAAAACTCCTGACAACGGCCACCCCTGTCTGCACCTTTTTCCAATGTGAATGTTCCTCCAGTACAAGGCTTTATATGACTGGGCAACTTGAGGATGATGCGTTCAGGACTCAATTAGTTGCCGCGTAGAATTTGTTTTCTCTACTGGTGCAGAACCCAAGGTTTATGGAGTTCTTGCAAGCGCCACCAGTGCCACAGTAAAATAGGCAACCTACACCACAAATAGAGCTTGTTGAGACTCAAGCACAAGTACTTCATGCGTCTCAGTAGGATAGGGAACACTCGCATGTTGCGGAGTCAAGGGATCCAAAATAGGTTCCTCCTGTCCTTGAACAGGTGGTTAGGACGCCTATTCCACAGCCACCTTTCAGAGCCCACATGTTGTCTTGAATGGACAAGGAACTGGTTACCAAGCAATGCATCTAGTTTTTCCACCACCCATGGTACATCCTGGGTATTCGTGGGTGGATCTATGTTCCAGAGTATGGTTGGTTATGCGCCTGGAAGCCAGCCGTAAATGCCAGGAACAGTGTTTGGGGGCATGCAAGGCATGATGCCAAACCTCATGTATGGTAGCAGCAGCAGGCAGCAAGGCTTTCAGAGCAACCAGGGTCAATTTGGGGTGCCACAGGGTCATTTGGGCATGGTTGATTTTTCTTTACAGTAGCCAGATATGGCACCTATGACGCAAAATGTCAATGACCAAGACGTGCCGATGATCCAGACAATTCCTTATGACAATTTGGGGGCACTAGAAAAGCTGAAAGCTTACAAAGAAGGTGATGCAGCTGTAAAGTTTAGCACTTTCAGCGGCTTCGAGGATAAGGCAAAGGCTCTTACTTTCCTCCAACAATTTGATACAACTTATGCAGGAGGGAATTTTACAGAGGCCTCTAAGGTGAAGAAAGCTGCCACTTTCTTGAAAGACAATGCGCTTACATGGTGGAGGACATTGTTAATGCAAGGACAGGCACCCGCCACATGGGTCTACTTCAAGAAAATGTTTGCATCTACTTGGCTGTCAAATGAGTTTGAAGCCGCCGTCAGGACAGGTTGGAACCAGCTTACTTCGGCTACTTGTAAGAGCTTGCTGGAGTACAATCGGAGGTTTTGTAAAGCGTTACTCTCAGTGACCTCCTACAGATTTTTCCCATTGACAGAGCAGATAGAAAAGTACCGTTGTGGGTTGCCTAAAGGATTTCGGGACTACTGTACCAAGAACAAAGTGGCTACCCTCACCCAGCTCATAGAAGCTGCTAACACTTGTCTTGCCTTGTTGAAAGGAGAGGACAGTGGGTTTTCGAGCAACAAAAAAGGAGGGCAGCAAAAGAAAAATTCAGCGAAGAAGCCCTTTGTGAAAATGGCTCCTGAGGCGTCACAGGGGTCAGAAAAGGCCAACAAGGATAAGAATTCAGCTGGGACTATTGGAGCGCAGACAAAGAAACAGAAAGAAAGCCTATTGTGCGTAAGTCGCTTGAGGAAAAGAAGGTCTTAAAGGCTGAAAACAAATGCTTTATATGCGAGCAGCTTGGTCTCTTTGCTACCAATTGTCCATAGAGGAAAAGATCAGCTGACTCAGATGATAAAGAGGACTAGAAAGGCAAGAAACCTAAACCCACGGCAGGTTTGGTGCCAGATATGGTGGGTGACAGGCCCAGTACAGATGCTAGCGAGTTATGCAGAGCATGGGATAAAGGTAGGGATCAGACGGCACTCATCTTCTTTGATCCAGGTGCCAAAGCAAAATTTATCTCACCAGAGGTAGCTATGAAGCTGGGCATTAGAGCTGAATAGATGGGGTACATGGCAGAGGCAAGGTAAGTGTGTTACTCCCATTATTGGAAAGCTGCGTCTGCATATTCAGTCATATGTAGACACATAAGAATTTTATATCATGCCATTGGAAGGGTACGATGTATCATGTGCTACTTGGAATTCTGTGGATGTTCAAAGTACATGGCGTGCTGGATGCCTTCGGCAAGACGGTCACCCTTCAGCACAGGGAAAAAACTCGTGTTTTGGATGTAAAGCTCAAAGGGGAGTCTGTCCCTATTGTATCTGCTTCGGCTATCACTTCTGTAATAAAGAATTATCTTTCTGTGTACTTGATTTTTGCATGTGATGTCTCAGATAATTGTCTGTCAAATTTATCTGTGTTAGATAAAGAAAGGTCAGCATTTTTGCGAGAGTTTAGTGACTGTTTTTCTGATTCATTACCGTCGCAATTGCCGCCAGAGAGACCTGAGGACCATCGGATAGATTTGGTGCCAAGGTGTAGCCAAATAGACCTCTCTACAGGGTTAGCGCGACGCAACAGAAAGAGATTATGGGCCAGGTTGAGGAGTTATTAGAGAAGGGGCTGATTCAGCCTAGTTCTATACCCTTTTGCTCCCAGTGCTCCTAGTACAGAAAAAGGATGGCTCATGGCGCATGTGTATTGATTACCGAGAGTTGAATAAGAATACCATCAAGAATAAGTTTCCTATTCCTAGGATTGATGATATTCTCGATCGTTTAGAGGGTGCTGCAATTTTCAGTAGGATAGACCTTAAGAGTGGGTACCATCGAATTCGTATAAGGCCAGAGGATGTACACAAGACTGCGTTCAGAACGACATTCGGTCTTTATGAGTTCCTAGTGATGCCGTTTGGTCTAACAAATGCTCCTGCCACGTCCAACAGGATGATGGACCGGATTTTTCGCTCACATCAATAGTTTATTAAGACATTCTTCGATGACATGATAGTCTATTCGAAGAATGAAGAGGAGCATAGGCATCACTTGACCATTGCGTTCGAAGAGCTGCACAGTCACAGGCTACTTGTCAATCCTAAGAAAAGTGAATTCTTCCTGGAAGAGATCCACTTTCTTGGCCACATAGTCTCAAAGGATGGTGTCATAATGGATTCTGCAAAGGTCAAAGCTATTAAGACATGGCCAGACTTGAAGACTGTGCATGATGTCAGGAGCTTCTTGGGATTGTGTTCCTACTATAGAAGGTTTATCAGGAATTTTGCAGATATAGCATCACCTCTTCACGCATTGCAAAAGAAAGAGGTCACTTTCAGATGGACCCAAAAAGAGATTTCAACTTTTAGTCTCTTAAAGGAAAAGTTGACTTTAGATCAAGTAATTGTTTTGCCAGATCTCAAGAAGTCATTTGTGGTCCAGTGTGATGTGTGTGGCAAAAGCATTGGAACAGTGCTAATGCAAGGTGGACGGGTAGTAGCTTATGAAAGCCGAATTTTGCAAGGGCCATAGAAGACTATGCAAGTCTATGAGAAAGAGCCCTTGGCCGTGATTCATGCACTTTCTAGTTGGAAGCACTACCTCTTAGGTGCTGATTTTGTTGTCCAAACAGATCATCAGACCTTGCGATACCTCTTGACACAGTCAAAGCTATCCGAAAAGCATATGCGATGGGCAAACATTCTTTCTATGTTTCACTTCCACATTATGCACGTGGAAGGTAAGAATAATTTTGTGCCTGATGCATTATCAAGAAAGCCACAAATTTCAGGTGTGTCAATTCCTTATCATCATGAGCTTGATGACATGAAGGAACAATATGCCACAGATGAAGACTTCGCAAGGATTTTTGAACAGTTGTAAGAGGGGCAACATCATGAGCACTACCTCCTCAGAGATGATTTTATGATGATGCATGACAGACTTTGTGTCACCATGCCATTGCGACATAAGGTCATGTAAGAAAGTCATGTCCCACCGTATGCAAGGCATCGTGGTATTGATGCAACAGTTAAAGCGGTAGACACATTCTTTTATTGACCTACTTCGAGGAGAGATGTGGATGCCTTTGTGCGAACATGCGTGGTTTGCCAAAAGGTCAAGTTTGACAGGCAAAAGGCACCAGGGTTGTTACAACCATTGCCGATTCCGGATAAGCCATGGGAAAGCATTACTATGGACTTTATCTTTGATCTTCCAAGAACGTCGACAGGGAATGATGATATATGGACCATTATCTGCAGGTTCAGCAAGCATACCCATTTTATCCCTATTAGGAAGAAGATAAAATCTGATAAGATGGCACGCTTGTTCATGTACAATGTGTTTAAGTACCATGGTATGCCAACAATCGATTATCAGTGATCGTGATCCTCGCATGACAAGTTTGTTTTGGAGAGGATTGTTTGAGAACATGGGCACTACGCTCAAATTCTCTTCTTTGTTTCATCCACAAACTGATGGACAATCAGAAGAGGCCAATTCTACTGTCTTAGATCTACTCAAATGCTATGTGTCAGATAATAAGGGCAAGTGGAAACAGTATTTGCCTATGCTTGAGTATGTGTACAACAATACGGTGCATTCGTTGACTGGCAAGACACTTTTTGAGATTGTTGAAGGCGGCAAAAAGGTTCCTCCCATTTTACAAACGAAGGACAAAATCTTTGAGGCAGATCGATATGTTGAGAACATGGATGAAATGTACAAGAAAATTAAAGTTGCCTTGAAGAAGACTTTTGCAAAGCAGAAAAAGGTTGCTGATCGTCACCGTCGTGAATTGTTGTTATCACCTGGTGATTGGGTGTTGTTAAGGTTTGAGACGGCAAGGTTAAAGAAGATGAAGGGCAAGGAACGGGTGTTTCCTAAGCTCAGCATGTATTACTATGGGCCTTTTCAAGTGCTTGATAAGATCAGCGATGTGGCTTACAGACTGAAATTGCATGATGCGTGGAAGATTCACAATGTGTTTCACATAAGTCTTCTAAGATCCTTCGTGGGTGATGTGCCAGAAGATATGCCAGATGAGGATCAGCCAGAACTTGAGGAACTTGATGAGATCCTTGTACCTGAGCAAGTTTTGGCACATAAGGACAGAAAAGTCTCAGGCCTTTCGTCGTCCTTGTCGTTCTGTTCTTTCTGTGCCTTTTTAGGGCACTTCGTGGAGATATGTCCAGTTTCCCCTCATCCAAAGCACTTCCCTTCCCTGATGTAGCGAGCTCACTCCTTAGGAGTAAGCTTGGGTCGTGCATCTTTCTTTTCTAGGTTGCTCTTCCTCTTTCTCCTTTCATTTGCCGAAGTCTGTTCCGTTCTTTGTGTCATGATCTCATCGGTGGGGTAGGTCAAACGGCCAAAGGGAATGGCAAAACCCCGTTTCGCATGACTCATCAACTCCTAAATAGAAGCTGATTTTTGTTCCAAGCAGTGATCTCGGATCTCTGTAGGTAGACCCAAGGTAAACCGCTCAATCTGTTCCTTGAACGAGATCTTCTTAAATGAAGAGGCGGGTAGAAAAGAGCTCCAGAATCTCTCGCCATAAGCGTCCATTGTATCATCATGTCACTAACGCTAGGACCTGCTGCCCTTGCAGCGTTTTTCAACATTGAATAGACCTGCTGTTGCAGCGTTCTTAGCAGGTACAACAACCCCTAAAAACGCAGCCTGCCAGGCACAATTCTCCGTGTTTTTACCATCAACATGACCCTCGACAAGAACCATTCATTTTCAGCCTTAAGACAACAGTAAAACAGTCCATTTCAGCCCCGAAACAGTCCACGAAATTCAGCCAATAGAAGATCACAAATTTCAGCCTAAGTCGTCGTCGTCGTCATCGGCATAGTCCCATTGCATCAATCCTTTGCATACGCATTGTACACCTTTGTGCAATCAAAGTAGACCACTCTCGCCGACGAGAGAGGGGCCTTCGGAGGAGGGTTTTACAACCTCTCGGATGTCGTATCTCTTCTCTCTCCTTCTCTCAGTCTCATTCACTTGCACACACAATATGCACTCACTGTGTTTGTGATCATAGCACTCTCCATAAAGACAGAAGGCTCTCTCCTTCCCTAAGAACTAAAAGGAACCTTGAGCAAATAAAGATCACTAATCTTGAGAAAATACAACATTCATTCCGCTGCACCTTACATTGGTATCAGAGCTTTGGAAGTGTTCTGCATTACTCAAGGGAAGAACCACAAGAATTTTTTTGCTTGTTGCGGTCGCACGAACCCAAGTTTTCTTGGGCGTGGCGATTCCTAATCGTGTTTTGTTGAAGAGTGACAGGAATGCCAAGAAAGAAGGGCTTGTCCACTCTCCCCTTGAGTCTCTTTTCACTCATTAAGAGCAGACTGTGCACTTAGCGGCCGGCCAATTGACGTGAGATGGGAAAAAGCAACCTTGGTGTGAGCGCAAGGCCGCCAAGGGGTGCGCCCGCAGAAAGGAGTAGAACTCGGGTGAAGAGAAGATCCTTCTCCAATGTGATTTGCAAGCAAAAGAACACCTCAAGAACCCAAAATTCTCACGAATCAAGGACCTCAAGAACCTCAAGACCCTCAAGAACCCAAGTTCCTTGCGAGCTTAAGACCCCAAGATCATAGTGCATGGTCTTCACCCGAAGCGGAATGGATACTTCGCATACAGGTAATAAGCATGAGAGAGGCAACGAAGACTCGTCCCCACCCGGAGATGATTTCTTCAACCCTCCCCCTTCGCCATCTACGCCACCAAGTGCACCAGACCCTATGGAGGCAATGGTCAAGCAGATGATGGCCATAATGGATAGACAGGAAGACAAGCGCCTTGCTTTAGAACGCGAGCGCGACGCAAGAAAAGAAAGCAAAGAACTAAGGAAGGAGGAAGCGGCAACAAGAAACGCGGCATTGGAGGCCGATCATGCCGCTCATAGATTGGCTTTGGAGGCCGAGCGTGAAGCTTGACGAGAGCTACGCACTCAAGAATTGCTTGCCCAAGTCCTAGCCGCGAAGACTGAACCACCCAAAGATCGTGGGAGTTCGTCAAGTGGCGCAAGCCACGATGCGGATTCCAACCATCCAGTCACAGAGAAGTTGACTTTCAGTAAGTATGACGGTAAGATGGATGCTATTGTTATTAATTCTTGGTTGCATCAATTTAATGCTTATTTTGCGACAACTAAGAAAACAGGCAATAGCAAAGTTTTGACGGCAGCTATGTACCTTGCCGGTGATGCCATTAATTGGTACCAGGCGTGGCAAGAGGCACAGCTAGCCACGCACCAAGAGGCAGCCGACGATTTCACGCCCCTCTTTTAGTTGGGCTGATTTCCAAGACAAGCTCAAGACGCGTTTATGCCACCTCAGTACCTTGCACGATTGAAGGACGATTGGCGAGCTCTCAAGCAAAACGGTATGCCGGTTATGTCTTTCTCTAATCGTGTTCTGCAGCTCGGCACTCAATTACGCAAATCGGATGCGAAGCGCAAGGAGGCATTTCTTTACAGATTGGACGAGGTTATCAAGTATGATGTCGAGGTACTCGATCCAATCGATCTCAACAAAGCGGTAGCAATTGCTCTCACCCACGAGATGAAGCACAACAAAGGAAAGCCTAAGGAAAACAAGACTTCTTAAGGAACCCCGTAGAATTCTCAAAACACACAGAATGGTAAGAACGGAAAGAATGGTAAGAATGATAACTCTTCTAACCAATCTACCAACAGTATCTCATCAAAGAATTCTTCCAATGAATCTAAGGGTAAGGCTAACACAATTGCTAAACCTAAGCTTACTCCAGATGAAAAGATAGCACAAGGAATTGTAGGAGGTTACATCACTTCGGAAGAACAAAGCACTTATTCTAAGGAAGGTCTTTGTTTTCATTGTCACATTAAGGGTCACATAAAAAGAACATATCCTAAGCTTGAATCGAATGAATCTAAAGAACCCACAGCACCCACTACATCTGTCAATGCAATGAATGATAACACCATTGTGCCCAAAGTTTCTCAGGACCCTCCCATTGATGATTCTCTCATTAAATGTTATGGTCGTACGTCGGGGCACCGTTTTGTCATTGTTTGACCCAGGTAGTATACATGATGTGATCAATTTCTCTCTTGTTGAGAGAGCCCGCCTCAAAGTTAGTCCGAGATCTCCTATCGAGGTCTCTGGCTTTCGTCCCGGTATGGACGCTCTCATCACGGAGGAGTGCCTTGATGTGTTGTTTGCAATTCAACAGACTGCCTTCACTAGAAGATTTGTTGTTTCTCCTCTCTCAGAATGTGATATGATTTTGGGCATTCGATGGTTTCGTGATAATGACGCTCTCATGAAATTTTTGGCTAACACTATAACTCTCAATGCCGAAAGTGATTCTCCTATTGTCATTCATGGAGAGGACATTGCTCCTTCTCCATCTCTCATTGCTAATATGCAGGACAAGGTTGAAAGGATTCGGGATAAGGAGATTCTCTCAATTTCTTTTTCTCCAAGCATGACACACAGGATTTGCATGATTATGAGAAGCATGATGATTTGAAGGATAATGATTTGCATGATGATTTGGATGACAATGACAAGCATGATGATTTGCATGATCAAGATGTGATTTCTCACAAGCATGATGAGTTGCATGAAGAAGATGTGATTGTTCACAAGGATGATGAGTTAGTGGATGCTTTGTCTAGCAAAGCAAACCTCGTTGCAGATTCGATCAATCACGAAGGATCGATCTTGGCTCTCGAGCCTAGGTCCAGAGAACCATTACAGGAAGTATTATGTGTTCGCATGATTGATATGCACACATTGTTCGAGTGTTTCATTCGTGAAGGTTTCCTGTATTTTAGTCAACATCGTTATGTGATCCCTTTTCCTAGGCATGACATATTGTATGTTGAACACGTTTCTATCATGGATGAGCACGAATGTATGCGGATTGTTCATGAAAAGCTGAAAAGTTTGTATGTAAGGAAGTCACATTCCATGTCTCTTCCTTGGCATGACACAGTCGTAGAAAGAGCACATGATAGTATGAGCACCAAGCATGGGCATTTTCATTGTGATTTGCCACAGTTGATTGATTTCGATCAAATAGAAAAGATTCGACCTCATTGTTTGCATGTGTTTGATGAACGGGTTGTTATTCCATCTATTTGTTTATCTACATTGCATACACGGTCTTTAGAGAAGACAATATTTTTTTCCTTCACTTTACATGGAATGGGTATGTTCATGGTTTTGTGTTGGAGATGGTTTCAGGAATTTTCAGCCATGGAGATTTGTGAAGACGAAAGAAGCAAGATACTCGACGAAGTTGAAGCATCAAAAGAGCCACAGAAGACTTTGAGTCGCTTTCGGCGCAGCCCAAAGAAGCAAGCGTTGCAGACCTTTATGAAGTTCAAGTACCACACGACCCACACATCAGAGTGGGCCGGCGAAGAGTCCCTTCCAGGATTCCGGATGCTATTGGCGATCTTCCTCGACGCCATACAGTTCGGTATCAGTACCTCAGTTTGAAAAGGAGGAGATATCACATGACACATCCTAACCCTATGTGTCCGTGGACAAGCTACACCACTCAGTCAGTCAAGTCAGTTTAGATTAGCAATGATCTGGCACTTTTGTGAGTCTATTCGTAGACCGTGGATGCCCAGTCACTTAGCATAGATGCATATCCTCCGGTTGCACACAGCATGATCATCAGTATTCCCTTCAGAATCCATCAGATTCAGTCAAGGGATTTTTCAAGTGACTTTATCCCATTTTCCCTATTTTTGACATTTTTCACTTATTTATTAAGTGACTTTTGTTGAGTAGTCAGTAGGGCAAATTGGGTAAGTTAATATATAAGCAAACCCAAGTTAGCATAATTTGGCAGAAGAGCAAAGAGTACAACAGGCTTACCCAAGCAGCAGGTGCTCCCTCCCTCTCTCAACAAGACCTCCCCAAGTCGTCCCTTGGTGAGCCACCCTCAGCATGTAGCATCGCCACCCTCACCCCACCCCTGGCGTTTTCCTTCCACCATAAAGCCTCACCATCAAGCACTCTTGCCTGGCGTTTTTCCCCCTTAACACCATCAGCCATGCAGCGTTTGTGACTCAGCCACATCATCAAGTCACTAACGCTAGGACCTGCTGCCCTTGCAGCGTTTTTCAGCATTGAATAGACCTACTATTGCAGCATTTTCAGCAGGTACAACAGCCCCTAAAAACGCAGCTTTCCAGGCACAACTCTCAGCGTTTTTACCATCAGCATGACCCTCGACAAGAACCATTCATTTTAAGCCTTAAGACAACAGTAAAACAGTCCATTTTAGCCCCGAAACAGTCCACGAAATTCAGCCAATAGAAGATCATAGATTTCAGCCTAAGTCGTCGTCGTCGTCGTCATCTGCATAGTCCCATTGCATCAGTCCTTTGCATACACATTGTACACCTTTGTGCAATCAAAGTAGACCACTCTCGCCGACGAGAGTGGGGCCTTCGGAGGAGGGTTTTACAACCTCTCGGATGTCGTATCTCTTCTCTCTCCTTCTCTCACTCTCATTCACTTGCACGCACAATATCCACTCACTGTGTTCATGATCATAGCACTCTCCATAAAGAAGGAAGGCTCTCTCCTTCCCTAAGAACTAAAAGGAACCTTGAGCAAATAAAGATCACTAATCTTGAGAAAATACAACATTCATTCCGCTGCACCTTACACTAAGAGTACTCTGTTTGGGGATGCTATAGATATGTACATCAATGAAGTCTATGATATATTGTATTGTGGTATGGGTATCATGTAATGTGACGTAATGAATGTTCGATCATGTTATACTCTTTCAGATTATGTAGAATTTGTTTGAGTATGTGAGATAAAATGTTTACAACATTTTATCTATGTGCACCAAAAGGGATGACTTTGTTTGTGATGAATCTAGTGTATCTAGACATCAATGAGAGGTTTGCATGACCTAGATGTGATGGCTAAAGGCATTATTGTCATATTTATTCTAAATCATCACAAGCCCTTTGAGAGAGCTTGCATGATCTCCACAAGGTCAGCACTCTGTAGGTTTCTCTCGTGCCTGATTGGAATGTCTCTAATTGCGTTCTATGTTGATGGATGGTCTATAACTAGGAGCTCTCGTTGATGTGCTCTGATCTCCTCTTCTCTGCTGAGAGTAATTCCCTATTGTGTTTTCAAGCTCTATTGAGATGCCATCTTTGTAGGTTGGAAGAACTCCATGTGCCTGTCTACCTGATGTGGCCTCTCCCTCTCTGGCTCTATGGCACGTGCTCTCAATGTTAATACATATCAAGGAGGAAGCGGCTCAACAATCCTTGATTAGGAGTCAGCATCATTCATTAGAGAGAAAAATTCCAATAAAGAGTGGCCACGCAACAATATTGGTTTTGACTGTTTTGTAGCTTTTGATCTGTTGCATTTAGTTACTTGATGTAATCTGCATTCTGCGATTTCCATACTGCTTCAATTTTTTGCTTTCATGTTGTCCTTTGATGATAATTTGGTATCATAGGCTTCCAAGCATCTCCTTGTCAATTTTCTTCAATTATCAGGTTTCAAAAAAAAATCTCCTGGCACCATCTCAAAAAACTCTTGAGACTCTTGAATTGACATGATGAACCTGACATCTACGCAATGATTATTATAAAGAATGAACCCCACAAAATTGGGTGCTCTTACATTGATGTTTTGCAAGATAATGTACCCTCCTGTCATGTTGCTTTTGTTTTGAGAACTTTTCTTATTTGCTTAGTGGGAGGTGTGTTGTGATATGTTTATTTAAAGAATGAACATGGCACATTTCTACTGTGATAGATTTCAATGTAAGAGTTATTTTGTAAAATTGATTATGTTTTGTGCTTTATGGAGTTCAATGGATAGGATGGGGTAGGGAATGGTCATGCAGTGACCATTCCCTATAATATGTGACCACATGGCGATCGGCAGAGGCCGGGAGCCATATTACAGGAATGGTCTCTGCACGACATTCCCGACTGTCAAGGTCACTGGGAGGGGGGCAAGAAAAGTTGGTCTAACGGTAAGGCTTTGGACTCTCAACCTACGAGCTGTGGGTTCAAATCCCCCGTTGGGTCACCTCAAGAGAGACACCATGTGCTCACCTGGTGTTCACGTTGCTAGGGCTCTTGCCCTTGGACTCTCGAGTGCATCCTCCTAAGGACCTGGGGTGGGTCACCCATGGAGGAGGTGGTTGCTACGAGTTCTCTCCGTCGTTTCCAGCACGTGGTGCATCAATTAGGTGGCCATGCTGATGCCTACGCGTAGCTCTTGCCCGATGGTACGCTTGACCATGTTTTATGGCTAATATTTGGAAGGAAAAAGCACCTCCCCCTATGGGCCCTCTAGTGCATCTTTTTTTTTTTTTTTGAGTCTCTCTATCTATGTCATCCACTTGGCACATCACATTGGTGGAGACATGGGGTAGTTACCCCTTCTTCTTCTTGCTCCATTAATGTTGTTTCCTCCTCCTCATCATCCAGTCTAAGTTCTCCCCAGTTGCCTTTCTTTCAGATCTGTGCGCTGGCCTACACAACTCCTTCCACACTTGCTCGCTGGTCTTTGTGCGAGTAATTCAACAAGGTCAACGTCGTTCAAGTATATTAATAAAGAGCCATTGCAACAACCCTATTGCGAGATGATGTATGTCACCACAAACATTGTATCCATGTCACTAAGATACATCCCTGTTCAAGCCCTTTCTCAAGTCAGTTGTTTGCATTCACATAGTTACCTAATGCATTCTTGACATGGAGACCTGTACCATGCCCTGACGTGGTGTGGTTAGGTGGACCTAGCCAATCCCCCTAGTGACATCTTGTTCGGCATGATGTGTCCTTACTAGTCAAAACCCTCGAGTCCCCAAACACGATTCCCAAGTTGAGTCCGCAAATTTATGACCGTCCCCCCACATGAGGCATTGGAGTGGTCCCAATTTGAGTGCATTCTTCATTGAAAACTTGTAAAGATGTCCATCTTTTTCTCCCTAAGGAGGGAGATGTAGTGTGTGGTCCAACATGTATGCGAGTGTGTGTGTGTGTGTGTGTGTGTGTGTGTGTGTTGTAGGGACGGGGATGATCTAAACTGTTGTAACAACTCACAGATCAATATAAGGAGGTGCCTACTCCTACGAAGGAGCACGTCTCTCCCTGGTTTCCACTTGGCACGTCACATTATATTGTAATTTGTAGGGCATTTCTCGAACAATCAAGTTTACTCAGTTTTTGGATCATGTGCTTGGATTCACACTATGGTGCTTACCTTTTGGATTTTGCTTTTATATTATGCACATTGGAATCTCCTTCAAGGAAGCAGATAGTGGGCATGAATTTCTTCATATCCACTATCTTATCTTCAGTGGAGTCAGCCTTCTTCTATGTCCTCCTCAAGGTCTTCACGTGCTTCTGAGAACTCACCTTGCATTGCACGCACACGCAGTATGAGGTACATATTGACTGCACATATACTACCTGTGAAATGAGCCTGTTGAGATTGGTGCATGTGGGCCTCTCAATGTCCAAGGAGCGCCTGCAAATGCCGTAGATGGCCACATTGTCTAGCACGGTGGACAAGACGCTGTTGTAGGGCTCCACCACCGCGTTCGACACCTGACCGTGAAGCCCAGCTTGGATTGCTTTCCATAGTCCACAGACAAGCGCTTCAGCAGCAGGGATCTGAGGGTGTAGCTTGTTCTGCGCCACACTTATTGCTAATTATTAGTGACTAGTATGGCCGGCCGCCTTTGGCGGCCTCTCTCTCTTCCCCTCTCTCCCTTTTATCGCGTGCAAAGGGACTTGTTTTTGTTTTGGACTTTAGCTTTCAGGTCGCAGATTGCGACACGTGTAAAGAGCTCCCCCTTCCGCCATATTATGTTAGTAGATATGTGGCATGATCGTTGGTTCATTAAATTTTTCAATAGATTTCTTTTATATGATAATTAGCGAGCATAATTTACTAACAACTATTAGTAATCACTCTTTATGTGATGCTTCATATTTTGTGCTTTGCACACATACTTGCTTATAAGCACTCTATGTGTTGTGACTGTGGGTGATACGAAGCGTGTTGCAATTTTTTGTAGCATGCCCACATGTACTAGTTAGCCCTTTGTAAGTGAAATGGATTAATTAATGCAACCCCGACAAAGAGCATGGAGAGCAAGAGTGAGGAAAAGAGACGAAAAATTGTGTGGGTGGAACTCTTGCATTAACCAGTGCAACTCCTTATTCAATTAAAGGATCAAATGATCGGTACAAGTGAAGTTGGTGCATGAAGTGGGTTGTGTGGACATGTTTGACCAAGCGCACGATGGTCCTTTACCCAACAACTTCCCACTTAAGGTTAATGTGCCTTTAAGAAAGCTATGGACATAATTACAAGGTGTATAGAATTTGGATCTATACCCATTGCCCATAAGCACTTGGTAATATGCAAACTTCTCATAGGGTACAATCCTTTGGTTAGTAGATTAGCAAGGTTATCATATGTGTGAATCTTGATAAGCTCTATGCACTTCTCCTCAAGCAAGTCATGAACTGTTGGGGTATAAAGCCCAATGTGGTCGCCCAGGTAAGTGGGCAGGCCGCCAGGTATGTACACATATTCTTTTGTAAAAACCTAATAAGAACTCACTATGCTCTACACATTACAGTAGAGCGAGTTCACCATATCATCGTGCTCTTCTTCTCGCACTCTCTCTCGCGTCGCACTTCTGCTCGTACTCCTTCAACTGGTATCAGAGCTCAGATCGAGGCTCGGGGCAGCACTGAAGGAGGCTAGAGTCACCAACTCAGATTGGAGTGAAATTCGACAGGCAAAGACACGGCCCCAAATCTCGTGGGCAAGCCGAAAGGGCTTGGTGTTGTCAGAATTTCATTCTGAGGTCATCTCGGCCACCGTTCGGCTTCGACAAAGGTTTGCGTAGGGCATTTTCGACTACGTGGTCTCGGCGGGTGCATATCCGACTCTGCAAATTTGGGGTTTTCGGCCTACGACTGCAGGTGCTGAGGATATCGACACTCCCAGAGTGTTGATTTGTGGCTGTCAACACATCGAAGGACGGCTCACAGTTCTTGGAGGCGTGTCACATACGACACGGGCGCATCTACACACAGACTGTAGGCGACATCCACTAGTTCATCAGGTAGCTTGTGTTTGCTGCTTGATATTCCAGATTTCATCCTGACATTGCAGGTACTTCCACATGGGATGTATTGTCAGAGATGATGTATGTTTGTTGAGGGTTTGCTAGCTGTGAGTCACGCAGCAAACAACCGCCGCAGCGGTTACAACATATAGTGGGAAATTTGTGGATGTATGACTTTGTGGGAAGTCTATGTACTGTCAGATTTACTGCAGCCTTTGTTGAGGGTCGAGTGAGGTTTTATTGAGCTGGGGGATTCTCGAATGTTGAGATCCTTTCGGTGATATAGGTCTTGGAGCGATCCCTCGAGCACCCTTAGATATGCAGCTAGGATGTATTGACTGTGAGTTAGACAGTTGGGATTGCATCTTTGCTTTACTGCCGTTGAGGCATTGTCACAGTCTATGCTTACAGGACAGTGACAGGACAGTGAGAGACAGTACAGATGCAGGACAGGTTTACCCGCAGCTTACAGTGTCAGAGAGACAGTGTTTTTTGAGCTGTTTTTTGGTCTGTTTTTGAGTACACCAGAGCCATTTTACAAAGGAGACTCTGCCAAAATTTATGGAGAATCTGAAGCTTTCTTGGTTCATTTGACAGGTTGATATTGGTTCAGAGGTCAGTTTATAGGGGAAACTCTGCCGAATTTTTCCCAGGAAAGTAAACCACTGTGAAGCGTAGCTATGGTTGGATCACAGGACACTGCTCTTTACAATATCAAGAAGCTAGATGGAACCAATTTCCCATTGTGGAAGAAGCAGATTTGGCACGTGTTGGTACAAAAGAAGCAGATAAAACCTATAAAGCTCAAAGGGATAAAACCAGAAGATATGGACGAAGATGAATGGAGCGAAATGGATGAATTGGCACTTTCTACCATTATGATGACTTTGGCAGAAAGCGTTTACTTCAATGTAGCAGACGAGATGTCGGCTTATCAAGCATGGTTAAAGCTGAGTGATCTTTATGAGAAGCAGAGTGTAGCTTCACAGGTATACTGGCTTAAAAAGCTTGTTGACTTGAAGATGAAAGAAGGGACACCTATGTCCAATCATCTAAATGAATTCAACACAATCTACAGTCAGTTGTCAGCTCAAGGTGTCAAGTTTGATGAACCTGTTAGAGCTATGTTCCTGTTGATCACATTGCCGGAAAGTTGGGACACTTTTCGCACAGCTTTGAGTAATTCTGCACCTCTAGATGGTTTGAACATAGCAGGTGTAGAAGGAAGTCTGCTTACTGAAGAAACCAATAGAAAGACAATGGACAAAGGCAAAGGAACAGCCTTAGTTGTCAGGGGAAGGACCAAAGAAAAGTACAAAGGTGGAAAGAGGAATCATTCTCGTAGCAAGTCCCGCAGTGCTAAAGGCAAGAGTGACATAGAATGCTACCATTGTGGCAAGAAGGGTCACATGAAAAGAGACTGCAGAGAATGGAAAGCAGAAAAAGGCAAAGAGAAAGCTGAAGACCATGGTGAGAAGAACAAGTCCTCAGTGAAGATTCAAGAAATAAATGTGACAAACACTGTTGCAGAGGATGACAGTCTAGTGTCAGGAGACATCTACTTCTTGAAGAATACAATGGACTCAGCTCTTCTTACAGCATCTCATGGAAATGCACTGAGTGACTGGATTATAGACTCAGGGGCATCACTTCATGTGTCTCCAAACAAGGAGTGGTTTACCTCTTATGTGACCACTAAAGATCATGTTCGGCTAGGCAATGGGCAGACATGTGAGATCTTAGGTGTTGGAGATGTTCAATTGAAGTTTCAGAATGGATCTTCTTTCACGCTGAAGAATGTGAGACATGTTCTCGCAATTACAAAGAGCTTGATTAGCACAGGTTTACTTGATGATGTTGGCTACGTCACCACTTTTGGACAGAACATGTGGAAGATATCCAAGGGTTCTATGACAGTAGCACATGGAGTAAAGTCTGGAGGACTTTACATGATTTATGTATCAAATGTCTCTAAAAATGTAATCAATGTAACCGAGCATCCGAACGTTTCTTTGTGGCATAGCCGGTTAGAACATATGTCCAAGAAGGGAATGGAAATCTTGTCTCGTTCTGGTTATTTGGCTGGCTTTTCATTTAATGATTTTGAATTCTGTGAACATTGTCTGTATGGTAAGCAAACACAGTAGCCACATAAGCATAGAAGCAGTAGAAGAGATACACAGTTGGCACTTGTTCATAGTGATTTGTGTGGACCTATGCCTAACCTATCTCTTGGGGAAGCTTCTTACTTTATGACATTTATAGATGATTACTCGAGGAAAGTATGGGTTTACTTTCTCAAGCACAAGGATGAAGCGTTTAGTGTTTTCAAAACGTTTGTGACACTTGTGGAGAATCAGAGTGGCAAGAAGCTTAAATGCTTATGCACTGACAATGGTGGAGAGTATGTTTCAAAGGCCTTTTAGGACTTTTGTGAGTCAAAAGGTATAAATTGTGAACTTACTGCTCCTTACAATCCTCCTCAAAAAGGTGTTGCTGAGAGGATGAATAGGACCATACAAGAGAAGGTCAGAAGTATGTTGTCTAATGCACAGCTGCCAAATGGGTTTTGGGCTAAAGCTGTATCAACAGCTGTTCATCTTGTAAATAGATTTCCTAGCAAGGTTTTGCAGAAGGATTCAGTGCCAGAGATGGTATGGTCAGGCAAAATGCCCTCATACAAGCATCTCAGAGTCTTTGGCTGTGAGGCATATACTCACGTTCCAAGGGAATTTAGGAACAAACTTGAGCCAAAGAGTAGAAAGTGCATCTTTCTAGGCTATGGTAATTCTGGTGAGATGGGGTACAGACTTTGGGATCCCGAATCCAGAAAGGTTGTCCGCAGCAATGATGTTCACTTTAATGAATCCAAATATCATTCTAAACCAGAGAGGGTTGAGGAGATTAGAAGAGTTGTCTTCCAAGAAGATGGACCTGCACGTGCAAGACAAAAGTTCAGGGCTCAAGAGGATCAAGGATAGGATAGAGTGGAACCACAGGTTGTGGCTGAGCCTGAGCCACCTATTGTGCGTAGATCTGGACGTGTCACGCGACCTCCTGATAGGTTTGTTCCATCTATGAACTATGTCATGTTGACTGATTGCAATGAGCCTTCATGTTACAAGGAAGCAGTGCAAATGAAGGACTCCGGGAATTGGCAATTGGCCATGCAGTTAGAGATGACAGCTCTGCATAAAAACAAGACATAGAAGCTAGTAAAATTACCACAGGGCAAAAAGGCTCTACCTTGTAAATGGGTTTACAGGTATAAGATCACCGCTCATGATAGTCAGCCAAAGTACAAAGTAAGGCTTGTTGCCAAGGGCTTTAAGCAAGAACAAGGCATTGACTTTGATGAAGTCTTCTCTCCGGTGGTCAAGATGACTACATTGAGATGCTTTCTTGCATTGGTTGCCATATTAGATTTGGTGTTGCACCAAATGGATGTCAAGACAACGTTCTTGCATGGTGATTTAGATGTGGAAATTTACATGCAGCAGCCATAAGGGTTTGTTGAGAAAGGCAAGGAAGATTGGGTATGCCAGTTGTTAAAGAGTCTTTATGGCTTAAAACAATCACTGAGGGCATGGTACCATAAATTCCACAAGTTTATGCTTTCTCAAGGCTACAAACGTAGTGAGTTCGATCACTGTCTATATACAAAGAAGGCTAAGGATGGTAGTTGGCTGATCCTTATTTTGTATGTGGATGACATGTTGATTGCTGGCAAGCACTTGGAAGAAATTTCAGCTTTGAAGTCAAAGATGGCAAAATCGTTTGACATGAAAGACATGGGTGAGGCAAGTCATATACTTGATATGCGCATTGAGAGAGACAGATCAAAGAAGTTGATTTGGTTATCTCAAACAGAGTATATTGACAAGGTTTTGCAACGTTTCAATATGGAGAAGGGAAAGGCACTGAGTGTTCCATTGCCACCATATGTGAAACTTAGCAAACAAGATTGTCCTGTGTCTGAGGAAGAACAGGCTGAAATGGATAAGATTCCATATGCGTCTGTAGTGGGTAGTTTGATGTATGCAATGATTGCTACTCGCCCAGACATTGCATTTGCAGTGGGAGTGGTAAGTCGATACATGTCAAACCCAGGCAAGAAACATTGGGAGGCAGTGAAAGGAATATTGAGATACCTGAAAGCTACAAAGAGTATGCGTATATGCTATGGGAGTCAGGAGCTAAGTGTAAAGGGTTTTATAGACTCAGATTATGCAGGTGACTTAGACAACCGAAGGTCTACGTCAGGGCTGAATATGTTGCAGCATCAGAGGCATGCAAAGAATCAATTTGGCTTAATCGACTAGTAACAGATTTGGGAATCAAAGAAGAGATGCCTGTGTTATATTGTGATAGTCAAAGTGCTATACAATTGGCTCGCAATCCAGTTTATCACTCAAAGACAAAGCATGTGGATGTGAAGTATCATTTCATCAGGGAAATGCTCGAGGATAAGCAACTTCAGCTTGTCAAAGTTCACACCATAGAAAATCCTGCTGATCTACTTACAAAAGGACTTCCCTCAGAGAGCTTTGCGCATTTTCTCAAGCAGTTAGGTGTAGGGTAGTACATCACTTCTCTACATTTCTTGTATATTAGCTTGTATAGTAGCTTTTCTCACACTTAAAGTACCACATTGGACTTTAAGTGGGAGGTTGTTGGGGTATAAAGACCAATGTGGTCGCCCAGGTAAGTGGGCGGGCCGCCAGGTATGTACACATATTCTTTTGTAAAAACCTAATAAGAACTCACTATGCTCTACACATTACAGTAGAGCGAGTTCACCATATCATCGTGCTCTTCTTCTCGCACTCTCTCTCGCGTCGCACTTCCGCTCGTACTCCTTCATGAACGTAGCGATTCTTCAACGTGTTTCATCATTAAGTGAAACACAAAATTTTTCCACAAAAATCCCCAACTTTCCCACGAGATGAGTAATCCATATCACTTCTTTCATAGCCTCTAACATAACAACAGGCTTGGTTCAACGGTTCACAAATTTGCAAAATGAAACTACACTATTAGTGAATGTACTAGCATAGCCTGATATGGACCTTTATCTTGTCCAAACCCCATGCATAATCCACATTAGTGTCGCCAATTACAAATGGCTCTTTGCCTCCAAAGCATACGCACAGCTCTTTTATACCATTCAAATACTCAAGCATACTTTTCATTGCCTTCTAATAAGTTTGTTGACGGTTTGCATTGCAAAAGCAATGTCTGCACAAGTCCCAATTATGGCTAACATCAACAAAACAATAGCAAGGCTTAAGAAATTCTAACCATCATATCCCTTTCCTTATCAATTTGAGGTGGTCTCCTTCGCTCAATCTCACATATGCCAATGTGTCCTCCACCACATTGGCATGTTGTAGTACAAAAAAATGTACTCCTTTTGTGAAAATTCATGTAATTTGCATGCCAAGAATATGATTTTCTACTTTCAAATTCTTCGTGTCAAAGCTTCTTTGCATAAAGGACCAAAGAAAAGAAAACTATCAGTAGCTCTTGCCTACATAATTTAGAAATAGTAAGGGGGTTTTTCTATAGCTATAATTTAGAAACGTTGATAGCCATAATCTATTAGCTATCTTTTTTGTGTAGTTTTAATGTGTCACCAAGTTCTTGATTTATGGCTACACTTGCAAAAAGATAAATCCCTTGCATTTTTTACTTTTTAGTCTATAGATAATGGTGAAAGATAACATTTAAGGCAATTATATTTTGTATTTGATGTTGTTTATTTGTTGCCATATGAAATTTCTATGGCTTTTGGATATTTTAGTTCACAAGTGTAGAAGATATGATTAGTGTTAAAGGATTATAGCACATAAGGTCAGGAACTAGCTCTAAAAAGTTGGACTATACCACCAATTTTTTAAATGTTTTGCTTCATCAAATGACACTGGCTCTTCCTCATCACACATGCTTGACATAGCCATGGCTTAACAATGTGATGTTACGAAGAACGAGTACGGCTAGACAAAGGTGCACCCAATTTACTATCATAGAAAGTTTGCACCATCCATTTTGGCATATCTGTAGCTTCCTCATTGTCATCCCTATCCTGCTCAAGTGCATCTTGTATATTTGCATAAAAAATAGGCTAATCCATAACGTCATTTGAGAACCACGAAGGCTATACTTGTGCCGCATTAGGACTTACATTTGTATTCCCACCAATAAACAAAGGCAACAAACTATCATAAACATTTTGTGAGCTAACATTTGTCTCCTTGGTACATGCTAATAATAGCTTAACTATATCTTTCACATAAAAAACATCTTAACCAGTCAAGATTCTCTTACTTTGCGGATGATACATATGTAGCCCTTTCTTTTCTGTTAGGTTTCAAGCCCTAGGCAAGGGTTGTCTACCCGTGGGAGCATCTCCCTATAAGCATGCAGTTAAATCTTCAGTTTGCATGGCCAATTTCCTGCCTATATATGTAAAGGCTTTTAAATTAAAACAATATAATAGCGGTTTATATTGTGTCGACTCCTCTCTCTCTCTCTCTCTCTCTCTCTCTCTCTCTCTCTCTCTCATTCTGCACGCCATCTCAAGCTTCCATGGCTTCTCATTGGTGGCATCCACCATAGCTCCGCACCTTTCAAGTGGAATCAAAGCCCAAGCGGTGCTAGGGCTAGCCTCTCAAAAGGCAGGAGAAGGAGGTGAGAAAGAAATCGACAACTGCAAATCATAAGAGTTTGGCTAAGACAATCCGAAGCAGCATCTCGAGAAGCCATTGCAGTTGGCGCGGTTCCCAGAGCATCACTAGGCGGGGAGGAAAGGCAAGCCCAGGTGGTTGCATGCCACCAAATTTTAAATGCGCAGAGGCATTGCATATCAAAACGCCTTTGTAGGTTGCATCTTGAAATTCCCTCATTGGCAAGGCAAACAAAGCACTTTGTGCATAACTTCTCAAAACGCAGGTTCAGAGCTAGTGGCTGACAGGAGCATAACATCTCAAAACACTCATTGGCAATTTGTGGGGCTGCTAAGAAGGGCATATTAAAACGGCCCTAGAGCAAGATATCCTATACAAAGCTTCTCAAAATGCTCAGTAAGTAAAAAGAATCTTACAAGCTTGTCAACGAAAGCATAACAAAAGGCTGCAGGTTTAGACAATTTTGGCAATTTTGAAAAGGAGTGGGTTTATGACTTCACAATCTTTTGCTAGCATTTCAAAAAGTTACTGTAAATTGGCACTTTTTCAAGATTGTCTTACAAGCCTACAAAGGTGGTTGATAAACCTCCAAAGAAGTGGTCTAATGATAATAATAAGAATATTGATGATTAATTTGATTTGTTGGTCAACACCCTGGCCTTGGACGGTGATGCTAAAGAAAAGCATAAGGGAGACTCCAAAAATCAAAGCTTATCGTGATAGAAAGCAAGTGAAGAATCATCCAAAGGTTTGCTTTGAGCACTCTGTACATCAACAAAGAATTCAAAAATTGTTTGTACTAGTTCAATGTCATAGTTTTATTCACATGTTTCTCTTTGTGAAGACCATCGTATATTTCTCTATCAAAGGCCTTGTTTTAGATTGTAAGTTTTTAGTTATAGCCATGTCAAAAAAAATTGTATGGGTTATAGACACTGCCACATATAAAGTGGTAAGACCTCCCAAAACATATGTTCTCAGCCTTGTTGTCCCACTTCTCAGCCTTGTCATTCTATTTTTTTGTGTTGTTGCATTGTCACTAATGCATAAGCCAAGCAACCAAAGACACACAAGTGACCAATAGATCGCTTTTTGACATGCCATACTTCATAAGGTGTACGCTTTAGTGGGACACTTGTTTAAGAAAAATGTAGCACACTAATAGACTTAAGCCAAAAAGCATGTGGTAGAGCTTGACTCTTGACCATACATCGTACCATCTTCATAAGTGACCTATTTTTCCTCTGCAACAACATTTTGTTGAGGGGTATAAGGCATGGTACACTTGTGTCTCACCCCACGACTCCCCATAAATGCACCAAATTATTTCTACATATACCCCTCCCCCTGCGATCTTAATGTAGGGTGTCCACAGTACAACCAGATACATTTTCAACCATAAGCAAAAACTATTTAAAACACAAAAACACACTTTGAAATTTTCTTTCAAAGTATACATCCATGCATGCTTAGAGACTCGTCAATAAAATTTATGAAGTACATTGGCAACATGTTATGGGTGTACCAAAACCCTTGATACATCCAAAAATCCAAAAATCCTTCACAACCATGGGGATTTTTAAGAGAGTAAGGTAGATAGTACAACTCAACTTGAACAACTAGATCTTGGCCTAAAAGATTAGATACTTCCAAGTTTAGAAAATTAGAGAGAGAACACAAGGCTTGATCGTATTGCCATTATATCATTGTCTTAGGGTTGCCGGAGCCCTCTCACCGTACACCCTCTTACAATTAGTCATAGGCAAACAACTCAACAAGCCCCTCAAAACCACAAAGCATGAAAGGACACAAAGAATCTTGAGGACAAGTTCACCTTATACAAGCCATTGAGACAACTTATTGAGTTGATTTTGAAGAGAAGAGGCATAGCCGTTATACACAATTGTACACAAAATTATCAATCTTATTTATGAGCAAGTGGAAGCTACAAATGTGATGGAGAGTAGGGTATCACTCAATTCCTCTCAATAGCCTCAAAGCGTCTTTATGCAGATATAAGTATAATATGATAGAGACATCTCAAAGCTTAGAATCTCCTCACATAATTAAGGTTGGAGTGCTATGTTATGTGTGTAGTCAATCTGCTTTACAAAGAAAAGAAGAGCTCTATTTATAGGTTTTTGGAAGGCCCAATTAGGATTAAGCCTAATCAATTTTATTAAGAGAAACATGGATTATGATTTTTTTTTTTGAATTTCAAATGTGAGTGGGTCTCTCTTATCCTTTGAGTCACTTGAATGTGGGCTCAAGGAGAGAGAATTATTGAGGTTGAAAGAAGAGAGGTTTGAGTGAATAACTTGGGAGTGCCTACTTTAATGGATAGTAGAGGGTGCATTTTTTACAACAAGGTTAGTGGTTAGTGTTAGTAATCACTAAAAAGTTAGTGCATGGTAAAATTTACAATGGGTAGAATGAGTTTGGTCGTAAAAGGAGACGGTGAATGAAGTGGGAATCCTTGAGATGGTGAAACCTTGAAGAAGCTTGGACTTACCTTATGTAGATTGTCAAGAATGACTGCCAATCCTCTTCTTCTTCTTCTTCTTCTCTTCTTTACGTCTTTGTTAACAATGTCGATCACCAATTATGAAAATGATAATTCGGTGACAAAAGTTTCCAATTTTGCAGAGGTTAAACATGGCCTACAAGCTGAATTTTATGTACATAGAGAAGAGGTAAGATGAAATTATGATTTAGAGGTGATAGAGAGACACATAGATATAGTGTATATACATGTAGAGTTCATATGAGAGCTAATGGAGGTGAGAGGGGAGGTTAGTGGTGAAGAGGTTGAAAGAAACTATGGGTGCAGGTTTGGGTGAGGGATAAAGAGGAATGAGTGTATGTGTGGAAGTGTGAATGAAAGTCAGAGAAGACTAGGGTGACTTGTGAGAAAAAGTGGGCAGACTGGGGTCCACCATAAAATTCATATCTCATCGGCTTTAGCTTCAAAACTTATGAAAAACATTGAGTTGATTATTCAACTTGTGGGATACATTTTGTTTGTTGGTCACATTTTCAAATTTTGAGTAGAGATAGGCACCAAAAATCTCATCAAAAAGCCTTTTTTTATGCCCGCAAAAGTCTTCTAGTTGCCTCCTCCTTTGTTGAATTTTCACAATGCATCCAAGAATGAGCCCCTCCATGAGTGATATCATAATACAAAGCATCCAAGTTATTTTTACACATGCATGGAGGAGGATCATTGGTGATTAAAAAATATATACATGGTGGGACTACTGTATGGATTATTCATGGATTTTAGCTTAATGAGCACATTGTGTTTGAATTATGAGTACAAAAGAATATGGAAGAATTATGGATATGGAAAAAGATATTGGAATCATATGATATGGTCCCTCTTTTGTATTATTTTGGTGAAAGAGAAAAAAGTATACAAGTAAATAAAAGTTATACGATAAAAGTGACTAAGGGAGTAGAAACCAGTTTTTTGTTTTCACAAGGGCGAGGGTGGAATTGTGGGGGTGATTTGTATTATATATATATATATATATTTATTTATTTATTTATGAGATTAGAGGATGTACACATTGGCAACAAAAATATACTTATGGTACAAGAGGATGAAAGAAGGCATACATAGGTCTAATAAAACACACACGTAGGTATAAATATTTAAAATAAAATACCAAAATAATTATAATAAATAATTCATATATTTGGGTCCTATATACAATGAAATATTTACACACAAAAAGGCCATAATATACATTTCTTTTTTTATTTTATCTATTTTTTTTGGCTCAACTAGCCCAATGACTAGCTAATTGACGGTTTTTAAGGAGATATGGTGAAAGTCCCTTAACTCACACATGCCTATGTACAATATAAGAGTGAAGATAGCGATAGTTTTAAGGTAATTTTGTTGGGTGAAGCGGCTTACTATGGAAATTCCGGATAGCCGAAAAACGGCTATCACTAGAAATAAAAAGACATCATGAACAATAGAAAGTAGTACAGAGTTCACAACATTCTGGCAACCCAAGTCTTAATCACTATGGTGAATGAGTGAGGACTACTAGACTTCTTTTAGCATTGAGAGTAAAAAAGCTAGAGAGTATTGTACAATACTTCAATAAGGACCAGTATGTGAAACATTAATACAATGAGTGATCACATTTCAAAATACGTGATCATGTTAAATATTCACATGACTTCTCTTTAATCTATAGAAATCATCCAATTTGGTGAGTCCGCTCGGATTTTTTCATTTCTTGGTAGGGTCGGTCTAGGGTCCACATACCTTCCTAGTAAGCCTATAAAAAAACACATAGTCCCGTGGGGTTTTGGTGGGTTGCCACATCACCACTTACCGAATGTTTTCTGATCACGTTAATTGTGATTATGTGAATGTGAAAATAAACATTGTGATCACAAGAAATTTTACGTGATTACGTGAATATTAAATCCTTAATAAGACTACACATGGGCTTTTTACCTAGTTAAGTGTATTGTTATATTTCACAAAAGGCTTCAAATACATAAAGAAATAACCTAATTCTTTGTGATGATGATACGTGTGAAATACCACTTCATTATGCCATTCAATATGAGATCCAAAAAAAGGGGTCCTTGCATGCCATATTATACTATGGCTCCAAAGGAAGATGTACATGTACATTCATTCCTAATCAAATCTCATCATACATCCGATTGAAGATCCTTCTAAGAAACCTTGTCATAAAAAAGAAAAACCATAAGTGTAGAGAAAGTATAGAGACACATGTACTTCAGAAAATGGACATCCTGGCATTCGTAGATATGGCTTTCCCTTTGAAATAAAAAATAATACAAGGTCTAGTATTATGCACAAAAACACATAGATGGTTGTATTATTGACTGAGTATAAAGATAAAGAAAATGTCACCCCTTACCATCTTGCAATGCTTCTTACTATGGGGGGGTGCCCACATGAAAATCCAATAAAAAAATCCATTTATTTGTCTCATAGTACTTGCTAAAGTACGCAATGAAAATTGAGATTTTGGGATGTCTAAACATAAATTCCCATGATGCTACACACCTTATCATAGAGGAACTTGACACAACAAAGCTAAAACTCATCTCTACAATCTTACTCTCAAAGCCTGTCTCTGCTTCAAAGGTTGCATTAAAGTGGTTACAAATACTTTTTCATCACACAGAGTGATATAGTGAACTACATGTACTCTTCATCACCACCACTATATCAACAATTGACATCAAGAGCTGAGAATATTGTCTTGCACCCAGTTGATCTTTATGTTGGAAGGCTTTCATCTATGGAGAACACGATATTCAATAATTACCATAAACATTATCAAAAAGCACTATCATAGAATGCTAGTCCCGACATAAACATCTATGGTAATCGTATCCAAAGCCACAATAAGTTCATAAGGTTCACCAGTTACCATCCCGATCATCACACAAAAGATTTATTTTCCAATGTACTTTTGAAACATGCATCATTTCAAAACGAGTATAAACTATTTCCAAAACCAACTCCTCCAATCCATATTACATTGAGTGTCAACTATGCAAGTTCATCAACAATATAGATGATCTAGAGATGTGCATCATAGATTACACTCAACAAACATGCTAGTGAATGATCAAAAGCAACAAATGTTAAATATGATTCTCCAAAAGTCCCATTCACGTGCAAAAATCTTGTTTAAAAATTTAACAAACTAAACATGGACTCATCTAGCCGAAATCATACTAAAATGCTACAATTATTGTATGAATTCAAGGATATATAAAATTCAACGTTAACAGCATAGAAAGACCTTGTAAAAAGAAAAAATCCCGATGCAACTCAAAATTACATGTTGTCTCTGGCACATATGGAAGTAGTAAAAATTTCTTAATATGATGATACAATGCCTACAACATGATTTGTAAAAACAAAACAATGATAATCACAACCACCACCGGAGTTGCCACAACATGCCTTACAAGCATTGTCTCAACTTTCCATTACCAATTCAAGATCCCTTTGAAGAACCATATATATCTGCAAACAATATTTTAAATTGACAAGAGATTTTTCACCATCAAAGAGGTTGATGCTATCATCATTGACGAGCTATCAATGTTGACATCTATGACTGTAAAATAACCAACATCACAAATGAAACTTCAATCCTTTTGCAAACAAGCTTGTTTTTATATTTCGCAACCTTACACAATTACCTCCAATATGTCATGAAAATCTTGAATTTCTCAACCACTCTTGCATCACTTTCTCCCCATATTCACAACATGCCATACTCTATTCAACATGCAAAAGACATACCTTTTGTGTAATTCCTCTAAAATATTTGAACTAGAAAACCAAGCACATAAGAAATATCCCATTGCTTGAGTGTTTGCATCATTCAAGAGAAAGATGTTCACAACTACATTAACAACATGACAACTATCTCATTATTTGATTTTCCTGTTAAAAGAAAAACGTCCCATATGTATGGATAGTTTACAAGAAAGCTCATTCACTCAACAAAACACAAGAATACTTTGACCAATGTACCTTTATTACAATTGCCTCAATTTTCTTGACCATTCTTTGTTGTAGTCATTGATGCTAGTGGAAAAGGTATTGGTGTAGTTCTTATGCAAGATAACCATCCACTTGTATTTGAAAGTCATAAATTTAAACCCTCCAAATCTAAGTTTAGTACAATAAAGGATTGACTACTACAATGCATGCTTTGAGAATATAGAACATTATTTAATGGGTATTGATTTGATAAGCAAAACTAATCAAGAAAATATAAAGTATTTATTATCTCGATCCCTAATAGATAATAGGCATATTAACTGGGTTGCTTGTATTTAAAGTTTTCAACCCAACATTCAATACCAACCTGGTGAAGAAATTTTGTAGCTGATGCTTTGAGTTGAGGACCCTCTCTTAGTAACCTATTAACCATTACGGGTACTTAATTTGATTTTATGCCTGATACTTATGCACAAGAAGATCATTTTAAAACCACATGGTTGCATATACTTGACAATTTTGTGCATACATTTCTTAAATACACCATATAAGAACTTTTGTTTACTTCAAACAAAAACTGTGTATCACAAAACCATTACGTATTTTACTCATTAAAGAATACCACCTTATGTTGGACACAGAGGATTTGCTGCTAATTTTTAAATTTTATGTCGTGATTTTTATTGGTTTGCTATGAAAAGTGATGCCAAAAGATTAAAGCAATAACATGTAAGAAATTAGGCCTTTTACACCCTCTGTTTATTTTTGAGAGACCTTGGAAACACATTTCTATGGATTTTGTTACTAGTTTCCCACTCATTGTTCACAAGCATGATATGATTTGGAGTGTATTGATTGTTTTTTTAAGCAAGCATACTTCATTCCATGCAAGAAAACTCTCACAGCACGTCAAGTTGCACTTCTCTTTCTTGAAGTTGTCTTTTCTCATCATGGTTTGCCAAAGGTAATCATATCTGCTAGAGATTCCAAAAAACATTAGTGCTTTTTTTACTACATCTTTTTTGAAAATCTCGGTAGTATGTGCTTGATTTTAATTTTGCATTCCATCATGAGTCTAATGGTGAGATTGTGTATGGTTACTCTCTTCCTACTCTTGCTTCATGTTTTTCTAACATTGTGCCTGCCATAGATACTTTTATTGCCAGCTTTCATGACATTTATAAAAGTGTTCACTTTTCTATTAATCATTTGTAGGAACTTTACACTAAGCATGCTAATAAGCATTACAAAGAACATGAATTTAAGTAAGGAGATTATGCTATGCTTTGAATTGAAAGAAGCAACTTAAAAGTATTAATACAAATACTTTTGTAAAGCTTGCTCCTCATTTTTATGGTCCATTCAAGATTTTTTTGTAATAATTAATATTTCATTTTGTTTTATACTTACCTTCAAATTCACTTTATACCACTTCGAAGTACTTCAAAGTACTTGAAAGTACTTGCCAGTGCTTCAAAGTGCTCAAAAGTGTTTCCAAGTGCCTCAAAGTACTTCAAAGTGGTGGAAAAGTGCTTCAAAACACTTCAAAGTCTTCCAAGTGCTTGATATTTCTTTCTAATGATTCTTGTTATGAGCATTTCGAGGCACTTTACATCACTTTAAAGTAATTTTTGGCATGTTGAAACACTTTGAGGGGTGCATTGAAACACTTTTATGCACTAGCAAGTACTTTTAAGCATTTTGAAGTACTTGGAGATACTTGAAAGTGCTCCACAATGGTCCAATTTCTTGAGATTACTTGAAAAAGCTTCTCCTTAAGAGTATCTCTAAGCACTTGACACCACTTTGAAGTACTTGAAAGAACTTCAAAGTACTTCTCTTTATGAGCATTCTCAGGCACTTCACAACACTCTGAAGTACTTTAAGCAATCCATAATTTTCTTTTGTTTTTCATTTTTTCAATTGTCCAAGATATGGAAAGGGTGCTACATGAGGTTAGAAGGAAGGCCTCCTTCATGAAGGAGTCCTGTAAATTCTTGAAGAGAGAGGGCGGGGCCCTTCTAGTATCTACTCCACCTTCCAAGTCTATCTTAATCGCTGAGTGTAGAAGGTAGAAACAACCTCCAACAGGTGGCTAGCAGATACCTGAAGCTTCCAGAAGTAGTAACTAAAGAGTTACCACGGAAACTGATAGTGCACACCCAGTCAAACACCAGTCTGAGGACCTATAAATAGGACCCACAATTTAATTTGGCACATCTTGTAAAACTCCTTGTAATCATGCTCTCTCTCTCTCTCTCTCTCTCTCTCTCTCTCTCTCTCTCTCTTTGTCTTGAGCACTTTGATCTATAGACCTCTTGTAATCCCAAAGCCCTGTTAATGTATCTTGAGCCATTTACTAGTTTATATATTCTAGTATCACTACTAGTTGTACTTTGATTATTCTTTTGAATACAATTTTAGTTCCAATTTTTGTATCTATTGTCATTTCATTTTTAGTTTTTTCTTCCAGTATTCTGAAGTCTCATCTGAACTATCTAAGTCTGATATCACTAACTCTAAATACCAACCTGGAGTAGATGTTTGAACAAATCCAACTCATTCCATTTTGGCAATCACGGTGGTTTGAGCTCCATTTCTGTAGGACAGATGAACTACCTCTCAACTGGTATTGGAGCTAGTGCATATCAGCAATGCCACCCAGAATGAGCACATGAGGTTGACAACCAACCACTCGATTCATGGAGAACCCAGATCGATCCAGTCTAATTCCAAAAGAGACAAATCCAGGCTCTGTCACTGATCAAAAACCTAGAAATGAGATTGACGTCACTCCAAGATTGGGCACTATTGAGGAATCATGTGACTCACAATATTCTAGTCATTGCATTAAAAAAAAAGGTTATGCTTGTCAAAACCAACCATAAGGAGAAGCTATGCATTGTGTACAACACTGAAACACGAAGTTGTTGAGAGCTTTAAGTACCTTGGCCTTGAGGTTCCGACCAATCACAAGTGGCATGAATGTGTTATGCGGTTCGTTTGGAAGGAGGAAAGAGAGGATGTTGTTCATTTGAGAACATGTACAATGCGGGAAACATCAAGCGTGGGTTCTCCATAAGTACATTTTTGACACATTGGTGACACCGGTTCTTCTTTATGGAGTTGAAGTGTGGTATGGGAGCATCTCAAATTCTACTTGGAAAGATTTTAAGAATGTCCAAAAGCATTTTAGTACAAGCTTTCTCCAATTTAGGACACAAACACCATATATGCTCCTACTTCTTGAGTTGGGATCTCTTCCAATTGAGGTTATGGGCATGGAAAGGGTTGTGGAGTACATGATAAAGATGTGTCACAAACCCTCACATCGACTTACTACAATTGCATGAAAAGCAAGCAAAAAAGTTCAAAAGACACATAAAAGAAAGATCTTGAGAATGGGATGGATGGAAGACCTAAAGAAGTGGTTTGGGAGATGGGATGCATTACAGTTGCTATATGATGCCTCAATTGACTCACAAGTGATTGAAAACACCATACTAGATAAAATGGAAAAATCCTAATTCCCACTTTAGACTTTGCGATTTTCATTTTAAAAAATCTATAATTTTTCTAAGTTGAGAAAAATATCTTCTATGTTTAGGGTTTATGTGCTAATGTTTGAGGTGGGTGCATAGTTGTTATGCACATTTCAAACTCAATAGCCAAAGAGATCATTATTCTCATATATGATTGATGGGGTTGATAAACACCAAGATGTATTCCAAGTAAGGAGACAAGCATAAAGATCTTGAACCATAAAAACATGACCACCTTTTTCTGACAAAAAATTCTATGGTTTTTCATGTTGAGAAAAAGGATTTCCCCTAAGGCTGTGAGTTTTATGTGCATTACAATCCCAACATGTTGGTAAACATTGAGATAAGAACCAAACAAGGAAGAGAGCACAAATTGAGTTAACCATGAGACTTTGTCATTCATGATGCCAACGTACAAATCAATAGAGCTATTTCACATACAAATTAACTTTTGCCTTCGGTGTTGCAAACTTTTAGGTTGGATGTAGCGCACTTGTTGGAAAGATAGTCTATGAAATTTGGGTTTGGGATTTGGACAATTGTCCAAATCTAGGTTTGGTTTAATGTTTTGATATTTTTTCAAATCAACCTTTCCTTGCTTCTTGACACACAAGATCCTTTACATTTTCTCTTATATTTTTTGAACCCTTTTGAGTAGACAATATAGATAAAAGACTTTCCAATGTGATCAAGAATTTCAAAATACAAAATCTTTTGATCTAGATCCTTGGGTTCAGAACGGAGATACACACCCAAAAAAAGGGAAAGCACAAATTTATTAAACCATGAAACCATATCCTTGGGTATAGAATGGAGATACGAACCAAACAAAAGAAAAAACACAAATTAACTTGGTCTAGAACCTTGGGTCCAGGACGGAGATATTAACCAAACAAAGGAGAAACCACAAATTCACTAAATCGTGAACCCATGTCATTCATGATGTGAGCATACAACACACAATTTTACACTTCAATTTGTTTTTACACAAATATCTAGCTACAAATAAAGCAATGTCATTGAAAACAATGAACATTGCATACAATATAGAAAACACAAGGCCTTTGAACTATGAGATATTATAGAACCTCCTAAGATGAGTCAAGTAATTGTTTGAAACATGAGGTTGAAGTGTTTTTGCTCTATATCCAAGTTGTGTGGCATAGTCTACTGCGGTAGGGCCATTTAGTTTAGAGTTTGGTGGGATTTTCCTTAGAAGTTCTTTTTGGTCTTTATTTACCTCAAATAATGGCTTGCTCACATAGGGCTCAAATATGGATTGCTCGCATAGGGCACAATCTGGTTTTTTGTATGGTTTATGTCTTCCAAAATAATTGTGGAGTTCTCTCCAATTTATCCATGAGTAGAGTTGCTGGCATGTATCTGTGTCACCCATGCATTAATTTGAGTAGAGATCTCCCTGACTAGATCCTCTATCTGCACATACCATGGATCCCTAGCATCAAGCGGACTTTGTCCATAACGTTTGTTCTTTATAAATGGCCGGATATCAACCTCAAGGTCCAAGCATATTAAACATGGAAGCAATTCTTGAAATAAAAAATTATCTCCTTGCAACAACTGAAAGGTTGATGGGTACATATAGTTCTCTTGAGGGTTCACACAACTCTTGTAAGGTGTATCATCAATGAGCAATGTATGCCGAGGGTCCAAGTGGAATGCTCTTCCAATTTTTGAAAGGGGCTTAAACATGGTCTCAACTCCAAGCTTGTCTAGGCGGTATATTTTGTTGTGAGGATGTGTCTAACACTCCTTCTATCCCCAAATCATAAAAAAACTCATCTTTACATCCCTTGAGTGATACTGCAAGACTTTCACAATTAGATCCACATTACATGTCATAGCTGTTGACCATATTCCAATCTTGAGTCTTTCCCATAGTTTTGACAAAAACTCTAAGCATCCTGGTCGCAATGCTATCTAGCCTTTCTCATACTTAATGCTTGTTTGATCTTGTAACACATCGCTCAAGAAGTAACCCATTAAGATCTCAGATGATATTCAGCTTTTCTCCCTTGTTGCAAGTACTTGATCCAATGTGCATATGTAATCCATTTGGGATTTTTGTCACACAATTTTTTCTGGTCATCATGATGATGCTAAATACAACTATTGTATGTGTATTCTAAATCGATGAAACACATGCAAATATTTTAAATAGAACACATATAATATGATGTATTAGGGGGTTTGGGGGGGGGGAGGGGGGGGGGGGGGGGGGGGGGGGAAGAGAGAGGGGAGCATTAGAGATATATTTAGCCTTTACTGAGAGAATAATGTATATCAATTAAAATAAGCATGCCTTCAAGAGTGTCAATGTGTGTTGCGATGATCGTCTATATCTCTAGCAAAACCTTCGTACATCTCCTTTTTCTCTAGAAAGCTTCGACCATTACAAGCACACACCTAAAAAGAGTGATCACTCTCAACATGTAACATTCTTTCTCATTCACCCGATAGTATCCATTTCAATCAGTTAGCTTGTTCTCCATTAGGTTGGACATTTAATTAGCTCATGTCAAGAAGTTTTTGACTCTTTTTCTTTCTAGTGAGCTGAGTTGTCACACAAGATGAAATTAGAAAAATAGAAACTGATAAACCAATATATATGGACCACAAATGTGCATTTATGCATGTGGTAAAGAAGAGAGAGAGAGAGAGAGAGAGAGAGAAACTATTGAGCATGATTAAAAAGACTTCATTTTAACAAATCTATCTTTACACACAAAATTGCAACAAAATCTTAACCTTTCACTCTAAATGTGAATAAAGCATAATATTCTTGCTAACATACAAAGGACTATAGAAGTGTTACCATCTCTTTACAAAAGGCCACTTAAACCAACTCTCTTATTTTGGCCAAAACAACATCTCTAGATCTTTCCAAAGTTCTTTGGGTATTGGGGTACATGAACAGCTACCTTCAATCCTGAGTTCCTCTGTGGCTTCCTCACTACTTTGGTTATCCACAATCTTCTTCTTTCCTTTCGAGCTCTCTCTAGAGCTCAACCATGCCGTAAGTTGCTTCGACCGCTTTACAATACTCTCCAACTGTGTTGCCACCTCGATCACTTGGAGTGGTGAAACAAACAATTATTAGCTTCCTCTTCATTAGGAGTGCTTGCTTACTGACAATAAGCATGGAGAAAAAATCAATGACAACTTCATTTTCTCTACAAAACATAGATAGAGTCAAGTTCACAAATCGCTTCATCTTGGTTGTCCTTATGGTCACTTGATGTTAACCGAGTCAACATCAGTTAACAGAAGCTGCTAAAGGCTGAGCCTTACGGATACACATCAAGGATGAATACAAAGAAGCAGTAAATATTGGAGTTACACATTTTCCATATTTTTCCAAAATGGTCATGTATTGTAAATTCTCGATTTATTTCAAGCCATTGTAATATTTTAATGTGTTATGGACTCAATGGGAGTTCCAAGCTGTAAAAAATAGGTCAGTTAGTGTGACTAGGTAGCAGATTCAGTAAGTGGTGGATCCCTAAAGGCCTTGGGCGCCTGGACATTGCATATTTTTACCCTACGAGTATATAAGGCAGTGTGTAAAAGAAATTAGGGTTCTCAAGCTCATTTGTTGAGAGCACTCTTTGGTGAGAGCTCTTGAAGTGTGTGGCTATGGAGTCCTTGAGCTTCTCCTTGCTCATGTGACTTGGTTAGCACTAATCAATGCTTAATTATCTTTCACTATGCCTCTCTCATGCTTCTTATGATTATTTATGATGCTTTGGTTAGCTAGATCGTAACTAATTAGTGGTTAATCCCTCTCTAATCTTGTGTGATTGCCCTCTTTTGCTTGTGTGTGCATGTAGGTTTGATTGGAGTGTGGTGCTCGATAGATCTATGTGTGTATGTATTGCATGATAGGATTAGTGTTGTGTGTGTCTTGCAATCATTAGTGTGTGTAATTGGGTTGATTGGAGGTGAAGAGAAATGGATGTGGAGATTGCCCTTCATGGTGGCTTAGCTCCTCCATAGGCCAAGAAACTCACCTCATAGAGTTAACCATTCGTGTTGCCATGATTAGCTCACTAATTGTGTGAGTGTTTCCATGCCCTAGCCGGGTAGCTCATCCCTCCGGATTGATAGTTTTGTTGGTCATTGGAGCTATGCAACGATGGGACCCCCAACATTTGGCACCGTGTGTGCATTCTAATTGAGTGTGTGTATGCCTAATTTTAGGGGTGTGTGCACTATTTTGCCCTTGTTTGTGCACCTAAAAATCAATGTGTGCTTAATGATTTTTCAATTGTAATGATTGATTTGTGTTGTGGTCATGCCCAACTAGCGATTTGTGAAATCACATTGCAATTTCGACAAGATTAACCCTGTTGTGTGCGCACTGCGACAAATTTTGTGTGATCACAAGATCTTATTGTCACATTTACATGATTACACTAAACATGATCACAAAGATTCCGGCTAAGGGCAACCTGGAAACCCATTAAAATCTTGCCAGCCTTTCCAGTATTCTCGACGGGCCCCCGGGATTTTCCATTTTCCTTGCGGGCCCGTCGGGAATACTGGAAAGCCCATCAGGCCCGTAGAATTATATATATACGGGCTTGATCGAGCCCGCTGGGTGTTATTTCTTTGTTTCATCTTCTGAGAGATCGTGTGTGTGTGTGTGTGTGTGTGTGTGAGAGAGAGAGAGAGAGAGAGAGAGAGAGAGAGAGAGAGAGAGAGAGAGAGAGAGAGAGAGAGAGAGAGAGAGAGAGAGAGAGAGAGAGAGAGAGAGAGAGAGCTTGTTGACCGCATTTGCAGGTACGTCAAGAGGAGAGAGTAGAGAGGGAGAGGGGGGTCATGTGGGAGCGTTCTCTACGTCGCAATGCACGGCAGCAGCGGAGTACCTGACCACATGATTCGGGTATGTTTTGTATGTGTGTATGCGTTGTGTGCTAGTGTGCCTTTTGTCGTATTACGCGACAGTTATAAGGTACCTTACCACACAATGGAAGTGTGTACGTAAGCTGTCCTACGGGACAATGCTTATCACGGGGGTATCACCTCGGTGACGTGGGAAAGATGGTGTCCTTGTGGTAAGTATTGGCTTACTATCTGGGTACTATGTCGGTAACGCGGTGAATCTAATATCCTTATGGTAAGTCAACTTCTCTTCCCCTTTTCGTTGCAAAACATATACACTAATTTTTTTCGCTCTGTCTGCTAATAGTCTGTTGCGAATAGTGCTGTGAACATACCTGTACATACTCTAGTTTCTCTCTGAACTTGAGTTTGCTACACATTGTGCCAGTATTTTCATTGCAAGGGGAAGTAAGATACAGTAATGCTCTCCACCATGCATCATCCACCACTTCCATGTAGGTTGCTCTTTTGCCATTACTTGTACAAAATCATTCGCAAAAGGACCTTCTTTTAATCTAAATGCACTCATTTCTTTGATGCAATCAATTCGGTCTTGAACGTTGGAGTAGAATGTGTTGACCACGTGATAGAAATCGCTTACCACCTCTGTATTGGACATCATATCTAAATTCCAATACTCTGGATCGAGCATGTAAGCAACGCTATGGAGTGGACTATGAGTGCTCTTCCTCCTTGCATGAAAATACTAGGCCAAAATTTTTCGTTGTTTGCTAGAGAATGGTAGTCGCCACACTTTGCCCAAGTTTGGCGCCCTTTGATCAAGATTGCGGATCGCAAATATAACGGGCATCATTACATGGTATGCATCCATTACAATCCTCCACCAAGCAGCCTTGTTTACAGTGCCACGTAGACATGTAATTTTATCTTTCAGTTTTTCTTTCTGTCAAGCTGCCATTCATCAAAGGCCGCGCAATGGAATGTGTCAATCATAGCGTATTTATTGCACCTTTGAACAACCATCACCCACAATCGTACATCTTGAAAGCGACGTATTATTTTGCCAACACGCTCTTTGACTTCGATGTAACATTTGTCCAAGAAAACATTTTGTATCGTGTGATAAGCTGGAGCTGAAAATCCTGGGCCAAACTCAATGATTTTCTTTCAAGAAGCCTTTTAATGATTGCTGTCTACCATGACCAAAGCACTTCCAGTAAAGAATATTGCTTTGGCGAGTGCAGTTTGTGCTTCTTCTAGACACTGCACTCGAAAGCTTTGATGTAATGATTTTTGACGCATTTGACTAAGTCCACCTTCATTGTGACGCTTAAAAGGAACATTGCCTAGAATTTTCTCTCCCTGCGTAGGTTGTCGTCCAAGGTTAGTTGGCGTCACTACAGGATCTGCGGAGTTAATATTTGGCTCTGAGAACTCCTGAGTCGAAGCCTCAGAGCTATATATATGTTGTCTCTTGCCACCCTTTTTGGCGAGCTCTTCTCTCAAACACTTTGCAATTGCACGTGCCTGAGGATGTTCACATTTCTTACAACTCTTTTTAACGCTACCTAGAAAATGATCCCTAATACGTGGTGCACTGCCTGATTTTGTTGCGTGAAAAAATTTACATTGCCACCCATATATCGGCCGCATATGTTGTGAGCATAATCCCACTCTTTGCCAGGAGCTTTTTTATTCTTTGGCTTCTTCGTACCACTTGTGCCCACATTTTGATCCATTGCTTTTAAATTAAAATTGAAGACAAAAGAACCAATTTTTGAAACATTTTTCTTATCCTCAATATATATTAAAATTTAAAAACCATTCAATATGAAAGTAATATGATGCACAATATGAGATTTTCAATGCACGCTAGTCAATCCACATATCGATCACCTATATTATGAGCAAACATACACATTGCAATACAGTCTATGCACGGCATAATAACTACAACAATGCTATGAATTTCTCAATGCAATTATTATTATAATGATTATTTATATGTCCACTTTGATTTGCAAACAATAAGACACATCTAATTTCAATTGCTACAAGAAACAAACGAAGGCAATAAAATATATGATTGGTCATTTCATGTACTAATAATCTATTGTAGTACATAATGCACTCTTTGTATAAACCAATGCATGAACTAACGCAAATAAATCTTCAATATAATCACTCAATTGAGGACTACTTGTACGCAATGAAGGATTGTAGCCCCCCATGCAACCAATTCAATATATAAAAGCTATTTTAACCCAATTAAGGATTATAGCTCTTATATTGTGGAATGACAAGTGTAAATCAACTCAAATCTATGATGGTGAAAAAATGCCAGACTTCCAAGGATCTTTATATGCTCAGTACACTAGTACATGACATCCGACCCTGACTATGGACTCGTCATTTACATATGCTCATCTTCTAAAACCAATTATAGCCCTCATTTGGACCAATGGCTTCTTCACAATCAGCATGACTCTCCAAGTTTTTAGTTGTTTTGGTTTCGTACCTTTATGTTGGTAAATGAATTAGAAATTTTTAAAAGTGGTTACCGAATTAAGAATCACGTTCGGCCCAAAAAAAGGACCTGTGACTCTGTAACCTTAGGTCAATTCACAAGGAGATGACTATACCCGGTACTTGGATACACTCCCCATGAATTTTCCTAGCTAAAGGACCGCGATTAGCACACTGTTTACTTTATATAATTACTTCCGTCGGGCTTTTTCATTTTCCAACGGGCAATTCGGGCTTTTGCAGATACTAGGCGAATTCGTCGAGAAAATTGAAAGGCCCAGTGGGCCCCACAGAGAAAAATGAAACCCTCGAAGGGCTTACCGGCTCTATGGATTTTTGCAGGTCATAATCAAAGTCACATTAACAATTAACGTGACACGTGATTTTCTTGTGTAAATACTAGAGTTATTGACATAATCACACGATCGTGATTACATTAATGAAATCCTTGGTAAAAACTACCAATTATTAGTATGTGTGTGTACCTAAAAAATGTTACCTGAGTATACGTCCATTAACAAAAGTTGCTAAAGACTGAGCCTTACAGATGCACATCGAGGATGAATACAAAGAAACAATAAAGATTGGAGCTAAACATTTTTTACATTTTTCCAAAATGGTAATGTATTAAAAATTCCCAATTTATTTCAAGACATTGTAATATTTTAATGTGTTATGGGCTCAATGGGAGTTCCAAACTTTAAAGAATAGGTTAGTTAATGTGCCTAGATAGCAGATTCAGTAAGTGGTGGAGCCCTAAAGGCTTTGGGCGCCCGGACATTGCATATTTTTACCCTAGGTATATAAGGCAATGTGTAAAAGAAATTAGGGTTCTCAAGCTCATTTCTTGAGAGCACTCTTTGGTGAGAGCTCTTCAGATGTGTGGCTATGGAGTCCTTGAGCTTCTCCTTGTTCATGTGACTTGGTTAACACTAATCAATGCTTAATTCTCTTTCACTATGCCTCTCTCATGCTTCCTATGATTGCCTATGATGCTTTGATTAGCTAGATCGTAACTAAATAATGGTTAATCCCTCTCTTATCTTGTGTGATGGCGCTCTTTTGCTTGTGTGTGCATGTAGGTTTGATTGGAGTGTGGTGCTCGATAGATCTATGTGTGTATGTATTGCATGATAGGATTAGTGTTGTGTGCGTCTTGCAATCGTTAGTGTGTGTGATTGGGTTGATTGGAGGTGAAGAGAAGTGGATGTGGAGATTGCCCTTCATTGTGGCTTAGCTCCTCCGTAGGCCGAAAAGCTCACCTCATAGAGTTAACCATTTGTGTTGCCATGTTTAACTCACTAATCGTGTGAGTGTTTCCATGACCTAGCTAGGTAGCTCATCCCTCCAGATTAATAATTTTGTTGGTCATTGGAGCTATGCAACTATGGGACCCCCAACATCTGGCGCCGTTTTTGGGGACGATGGCTTACATTAGTGTAATTGTGGCATGATCGGATGTGTTTCCTCCCTAATTTCACTACTAATTTTCCTTGCGTGTTTATGTTTTTGTGGATTTTGGATGTGTGTGCATGAAGCAATGTGTTCATTTTCTTCTAATTTGTCACTATATCTTGCTAATTGTGTGTTTACACACTCTAATTTTACACTAACCCCTTGCTAATTTCACTAATTTTGCTAACTTACACACTAATTTGCTACAAAGGATTGGAGCTTTCAACCGTTTAATTGATCTTCAATGGAAAGGTAGTCATTCTTAACCTCCCTAGAATCTAAAGATGTGTAGAATTGTGTAGAGAGTCCACCATGATGCGATGTAATGTTGATGCTATGTTATTGCAATGTAATGTTGATGCTATGATGCTATGAAATTTTTGGATTGTTCGTTTTCATGCCGTCGTAATGCCGAAATTTTCCAGATTTGGTGGCATATAAGATTGACAAGTTTAATTGATGATTGGTGATTGTACATCGCTAATTGGGTGCCTAATTGAGTTAATTGCATGCTTGAATGGTCAACTGCGAGTGTGTGTGCACTAAAATCAAGTGGGTGTGCATTCTAATTGAGCGTGTGTATGCTTAATTTTAGGTGTGTGTGGACTATTTTGCCCTTGTTTGTGCACCTAAAAATCAATGTGTTCTTAATGATTTTTCAATTGTGATGATTGATTTGTGTTGTGGTCATGCCCAACTAGCGATTTGTGAAATCACATTGCATCACATTTCGACAAGATTAACCCTGTTGTGTGCGCACCTAAAGATTGGTAAAAAGTGCCAATTATTACTGTGTGTGTCTCTAAAGAGTGCTTAATGTTCATGATTAATTCAACTTTTGATTGCATATTTGACATGTGTAATGGTTAATTGCTGTGTTTTGAGCTCAAAATAGGGATTTACACACTCCAAATGCGTCAAATTTTGACCTTATTTTATCGTTAATTTAGCCGATTTAATTGCCTAATTTGCATTTTATTGATCATATTATTTGGCAATTGAATTGATGCGATTTTTGTGAGATTATTTGGCTGCACTAGTCCCCTATGTGTGGAGAACTTTTACAAAATCTTTGGGTATTTTTTGGATAATTTTTGGGGATTGCGTAAAGACTTGATATCATGTTATCTTTAAGAGGTGTTTTAAATGTCTGTTTATGGCTTGATTTCGAGCACATTTCGGCTTTCGTTTGTCGAATTTTGAGCGTTTTGCTATTTTCGAAGGTCGGGTTGATTATTTTGTCGAATTTGACATTTTTGATAAATAATGCTATTTTTGGTGTGCTTTTTGCATGTCGAAAGTGTTCAATTGTGAATGTCGATGATTTTCTAAGATTTCTAGAAAGTTTTCAAGAATGTTTTGGATTTTTTTGGCGATTTTTTGGAGTTTCGGGTGATTTTAGCGTTTTCGCTAATTTTCGACCTAAATTCATCTTTTTTCAGTTCCTTAGCGGGCCTTTCGGTGCATAGACTTTCCTTGTCGAATAGATCTTTACGGTCTCTTGTGATAGTTTTCTACGACTTTCTCGAGAAATTTATGGTCTTGCCGGGAAAGCACCGGGCACAAGAAGGCTCCAAGATTCCCATTTTGATTTTCTCATTCAGTAGCTCTACTAACTTTGGCAAATGAGCCTTTGGAACCGGAATAGGACGCAGATTCCAAGGCACATGAGGTATTGTGAAAATTACCATAGGAGCTACAATAGAAGGATCAGCACATCCTATCTCATGTGGCTCAAATGCAAAAGCCTTACCATGCTTTGAAAGCATTCCTTTGAAGCACTTTGTCTCCTCCTGAGTTAGAAACTCCTCGCAACCAATTTGCAACTCTTGAAAAGACTCCTTTGTGAAGGTATGCCCAATCTTTTTAGGATTCCTCAAACTTGGTTGTGAAGAAGCCTGCTCAATATTTTCCCTGTTGTTGGGTGGTAAGGGTGAAGGTACTGGTTTCACCTTCTTTGCTACACTCTTGTATTTATTTTCAACATGGACTTCTGGGCCAACTGTTTGGCTTTCTTTAAAGGCTTCTATTACTTGATACATTTCCATAGAGCAAACTTCCACAACTTCATTTTCAAGATGAAAACTAGACCCATTATAGCATCAAGCTCACCCATAGTATCTTCAAAAGAAATTTGTTCACACAAACCCAAAACATTTTCAATAGGCTCTAGCAACCCACTCTTGTTCATGCGTATTTGTACATTATGCACATATTGACTCTCATATCTCTTCAAATCTTCAAGTTTTGTAAAACATACTGATCCATTCCTTGTTACCAAGGAGCTCGTTGAGAAAGTTTCACCTATTTTTGGATCAGGTGAGACCCTTTTTCTTTCTGTACCACTGCAATCTCACTTTACAATGGTACTTGGCCAAAACCCATCATTTCTCTATGAAACATGAAACTCTTTGCTCACCTTTGGTAGAGGATGTTCTCTGAGGTTATCACGATTTCTTTCATGGTTTACACAAACTGTGAGAAATTGGATAGCTCGTTTACCATCTTGTCTACGTATCCTAGCATATGTTGAACAATCATCCATTACCTTTGTTTCCATTCGAACTCCCACAATGTAGGGCTGTCCAAGGATGAGATGATATGAAGATGTATCCTGTACAAAGAAGTTTTGGTCAATCTTTACATCACCTATTGTCACCGTCACACCTGGACATGCTACATACAATTCACCGGATGAATTGTTTGCCACTTTTACCATCCAGCCATGATCTGTGTCCATCGGCCATTTGCACTTGTTGTAGAGACTCTTTGACATTATGTTTATTTCTGAACCATGGTGAATCAAGGCAACAAATGGCTCTTCAAGATCACCTACCTTGACCAAAGTTTCTGTAGTAGCCCTTGCCCAGTAACTTTGTGAATAGTTGCTCCTAGGAATAGATTCAACTTCTTCATCGTCATTTCAGAAATGCACTTGCTTCACTCTCCCACTAGATTGGTAGCATCCTACCACAGCTCCATCATCCTCCTTATTTTGCAACTGCATCCCTTGTGTCTTCAAGGTTTCTCTGTCAACCTATGGACGAGCAACCTCAGCAAGAGTTTGCCTCTTTCTCCTCGTGGAATTCACCCTTTGCAATGCCAAGAACTTCTTCCAAAGTAAACTCAATCTTGCTATCATAAGATCCTTTCCTCCAAGACTTTCTTTAAATCTGTAGCAACCTCAAAATCACATTGTAGTTTACAAGTTGGGCCTTTTGTCTTACCTTTTGTTGGATCTTTCTTCTTTTCTATTGTAGACTCCTCCATGAGTACTTCAAGTCGAGATGCTCCTTGTATTGAGGGTGTTTGAGAAGGCATTGAGTCGCTTCTTCCCCCACTTCTAGAAGCTCTTCTTGATGGTCCTTCATCAACATTCTCACGTCTGCGCTTCTCTTCTACAATTGCCTCATTTTGTTGGCATTTTGTAATGTAGGCATGCACTGACAATGAGTCCACTGGATCATTCCATCCTGTTTCTAGACGTATGCAATCACCTGCTTCATGTAGAATCTCTTTTGTAAGCTTTTCCTTTTTTAGCTAATTGCATGACATTTGGCCAAATTTGACCATGATGGTCACTCATCTCTTCATCACTAAGATGCTCAATGTTTACTCCATAAGTAGCTGCCTCAAGTGAAGAGGTGGCATGCTTAGTTGCCATATCTTCAACTAAGGATTGCATTCCTCCCTTCCCAAAGTTAGTTCTCAAGGGTAGGCCTGTCTCTCTTAAGTGGATTTTACCATCCTTAAAAAAGACAACATCTTTTGACAAAGCATCACTAAAATCATCACAATCCCTTCTTACATGGTCTGTACTATCACACCAAATACATCTATTAACAAACCCTTCTTTGGGCTGTTGTCTTTGCCTAGAAAGTGGCCTTGACGATTGGCCTTTTTCTTCAAGCTTTGCAAGATTCACCTTCAAGTCACGCATTCCCTTTACAAGCTCATCTAGCATGGACTCATCAAACTTTGGAGCGATAAAAGTAGGCTTTACCATTTTGTCAGGAGTTGAGGTGGAAGGACTTGTAGTGTTTACTACCATCTTGTCCCTTCTTCTTTGTCGTTTGGCAAGCAGTGAGACAGCACCTTCAACCTCGTTCCAGTTGGTCTTTAGTCCTTGCTCAACATCTTTATCTTCAAGAAGAAGCTCCAAATTTTCTTGAAACTCTTTACCTGTAGCTTGTAAGAAAAGATCTGTCTTCTCTGCATCTAGTGTGGACCTTTCTGTCCTGGTGAGTTGTGCATAGCGCCACTCAAATTCCCTAAGTAGCTCTGTTATTGATAGTACTTGCTTTGGCTTGACTACCCATTCTAAGAATGTCCTTTTGGTCACTCTCTCAGAGTCCTCCATGAAATATTCCTCCTTTAAAGCTACTTTGAGTTCTTCCCAATTTCTCCCATGCCCATCTTTAATTCCCCTAACATGTTCTCTAATTTCTGGAGCAACAACTAGCTCAAAGCTTTGAATCATCTCACCTTCTGAAACGCGATGCAGCTCCATCTCCTTCACATACTCGCGTAAGTACTTGGTTACATCTTTGTCATTGAACTAATCCATTCTATTAACGACTGCTTGTATGGCCTTCATTGTTGAAATCTCCCTTCTTTCAGTGGCATGTTGTTGTTGCATGAACATTGCAAATGCTTGAAACATTTGCATTGTTGTTGGGTCAAAATGCATACCCTGTTGCTCAACATGATCACCCATGGTTACCCACAAACTCTAACCCTGGCAGTTTCGCGTCGGGTTCACCAAGAATATGTCGAGAAATTTGTGGTCTTGCCGGGAAAGCACCGGGCTTTTGGCTGTGAGAGTTTGTGAGAGAACTCCAGAAAACTATATGAAGGAGTTAAACCATATAGATGCCATGAAAACTAGGGTTTGAAAGGAAGTGCAATCAAAGAAGCCCCACTCTTTCTCTCTTGCACTCACACACAAGAAAGAACACAAAAGAGAATATCAAAAAAACACAAAGATGAAAACATCAAGGCTATGGTCATACCATATCATGGGTAATATGAAAGGGTTAATAGATGAGTTGATGGTATTCAACCTTGGCTGACCAAATAGGCTACGGATTGTTCTTTGAAATTTTAATTTTGTGCTTACCATAATATATATGTTTTGTCTAGTGATTGGGATTAATTGTGTGTACAAATCCTCTTGGTTCATAGCAAGATAACTACACTTACATCAAAAGAAAAGTTATAGTCTATGAGAGGTAGTATGATGGGATCCGGTGATAGAAGTATTTCATTGAGTCTTTCTGGGCCAAAGAGAAACACTATAAGTTGTTGAAAGTGTATTTTATGGCTAATCCATACGTTAATTCTAATAGATCGTATAGAGTGACAAGCGAGACAAAATTATCATCATGTGGATTATTCATCTAGGATAACTCTAGTATGTGCAAAATGTAGATATAAGAGAAGAGAAGGAAAGAGAAGGGAAGGGAAGAGAAGAGAGTTTCCTTCCAAGCCCTATTCTTGCCCGTAGGCAATAAGGATACTACGGGAGAGATGTACCTGTAGCAAGGAGAACCTAAAATTTATAGAGAGGATGAATTACTAAGAGTGAGAGAGATAGGTTTGGTTAAAGAGATGAGATTAGATATATATATATATGTTGGAATAAAGATATATGTTGGATTAAAGATGAAAAAGAAAACAACAAGAAATCAAGAAAACATCAATGTAGAACACATCTTACTTGACAAACCCTTCGACACCATTATTGATGGAGAGCGAAGAAGAGGGGAGAAATCAACTTTGGTTGATACGCCAAGTCCAAGACCTTCTTTGATTAGAGTTGATCTTCCAAGGATAGCATGCAAGAATGGCTACTCTTCCTCTAGGAGAAAGTGTAGGTTTAGGCTTATGTTAATGGCTAAGTACAATTTGGCATTACTACTCACTCCTTCATGAATTTCTCTCATCAATGGCTTGAATGCTTGAGTGATTTTCAAGGAAAAAGAGGTCCCCTTTTATAGGTGAAGGGAACCCCCAAGGGTTTACACAAGAAGAGAAGAGCCAGTGTGAACAGAAACTGGAAAAGTTGGAAATGAGTTGTCCCTGCATGATGTGGGCAGACTAGGGTCCAGTATTTTGATCATATCTCCTCAACCGTGGCTCGAAATAAAAATATAAAAATATGGGCAGAAACTTCAGCTCATTACCTACAACTTTCTTAATATATGCATTTTTCAATTCGTATTGGAACCTTGTGTAAAAAAATCATCAAAATAGGATACAGTTTTGGCAGCAAAAGTCTTCTTGTGGTCCCCTTAGCCTAGACTTTTATTTGATTCCAATGGACACCTCATGCCATATGAAATCATGACATTGCTCCTTGACAAAGTTTTGTAATCATGCTTGCAATAATGTAGTAAAATAAGTGTATCTTTGAAATCATGCCACACTAGGATTTGATTTCCTCCTAGTAGCTATTTAAAAAGAAATATAAGAAAAATATGAAAAATAGATAGAATATATATAGATTGAAAACTACCCTAAATATAGGATGTAGATAGGGTGTGAGATAATAATGAGATGGTAGAAAGAAAGAATCAATTATTTTTGCCCCAAGTTAAAGAGGCGGAGCTATTGACGCTTTTCCCATAGTACTTTTTGATGGTAAAGTAAAAATACGTTACCCTTGAGATAAATAATAGGATGAGATAGAAAGCTTATTGTTATACTTACATATGCATATGTAAATTATAGGAAATATTATTATGTATCTAAAAAATTACAAGATAGATCTTGTAGCATGCGTTTCCACTATGTACGTGTCACTGTACGACATCCTGCACCCCCTCTAAACCTGCACATCCTCCGGTATGTGCCACATTTTCTCTTTGTTGTAAGATCAGTCCTCTTGTACATCTTCCTTGCTTTCTTCTTCACTGGATGATTCCAAAGATTGAATCTTCACATGTGTTTTGCTCTTCCTTCTCGTCAACATTTTTTGGATCATTGTCACCTCTTCTCTTAAACATTTTGATCCTTTTTCCTGCAATGGGAATCTTTACTTCTGTACCATTTAATTCAGACAAGCTGTTAGTAGCATTTTCATGCACATGCTTTACAACATACGGTCCAAACCATCTTTTTGAGAACTTACGCATGAGTGTGTGCTGGTTATCATGGCTACTATCATACACTAAAACCCAGTCACCTTTGTCAATTGCTTTGCTCCTGAGCCGATGTCGCCTATCAAAGTAGTCCTTGTTTTTCAATCTTGCATTTTTGAGTCGTTCTTTTGCAGCTTCAATGTCTCCAGGTCTTCTCTCTATCTGCCTTATACGCAGTGCAAGGAGATCTTCCCTACTAAGCCCCTCTTGCCAAGGTAGTACATTCCATGTGGGAATTGTATCTTCAATCAGCATCACTGGCTTTTGACCATACATTAGATCCGTAGGCATGTAGCCAGTTACTGAGCTATGTGTTGTACGATCAGCCCATAAAGCATATGGTAACAGTTTTGGCCACTCACCAAATCTTCCTTCGCAAGCCTTGGCCAAAGCTTTGATGATAGGAGGATGCCCTCTTTCAATCTTTCCATTGCCTTCAGGGTTGTAAGCTGTAGTAAGAGAAAGATTGATTCCTAATCTAGAAAAGAACTCCCTTGCTTCTTCTGCATCCAGTTCACTTCTATCTGCAAAGATTTTTCCCACATCTTTGAACTTGGAGAAGGTTGCCCACACACCTCTGTGTGGAGTCCATAGATTCTCATGAAACTCTTGCATGAGCTTTACTTGAGTCTCTTTTTTACATATAACCCGTTGTGGTGTAGCACCCTTTTGTTTAGGATGCTTCCACAAGTAACCATCCCTCAAAAAGTACCCATATGCTTTCTTGTGTATCCTCTTGAATTCTTGTTCAGATCAATCATCCAGTTTTGTTAGAGTACTCAAGTAGCTTCCAATAAGAAGCCAATCACCTTCATAAAGATCTTTCAAGAACAATTCAAGTGAATTAGTCATGCAGACATTGTTACCTTTGACATGAGAGATAGAATAGAACTTTGTGCCTACATCATCTCCCTCATCAATCATTTGTGACTCATCTTTGATAGCATATCTGCCACTGTATTGTCTTTACCTGAAATGTGCTTAAACTCAGAATTTAAGGACTTAATGTAGGCAATCCACCGCAACATAGCAATGTCTGGTATTGAGCAGCTTGTAATCATCCCAAGAAGTGGTAGACCATCTTTTTTTACAACCACACATGCACCAATTAGGTACTCTTTCCCATTTTTCAAGGCTATAACCATACCCCATAGCTCTCTCTTTATTTGGGGATAGTTTCTTTGGCGAGCACTTAGTACCTTTGCTCCAAATCTTACCACATACCTGCGTCCTTCTTCGTCATCTTGCCCTATTGCCCATCCAATCCCTGTAGGACCGGTGTCTACTGTCACAATTACTGGCCTGTGACACTCATAGTCTACCTTTCTCAAAGTTGGTGCTGACTGGAGTACCTCCTTTAGCTTTTTCATGGATTTTACATGTGCTTCTGTCCATTTAAACTTTTGATTCTTTCTAAGCAACTGATAAAGAGGATCAGCTACATGTGCATAATGTGGAATCCAAATAACATAGAAGATACATGCTCCCAGAAACCTTCTAACCTCAGTGATGCTAGTGCATGTTTCTTTCATTCTTTGGATGGTATCTACCTTTGCTAGACAAGGTTTCCTACCATATGGCCCGCACATGTGCCCCACAATGAGCACTTCATTGACACCAAACATAGACTTTTTCCCTGACAATGTAAGATTCACTTCTTCCAACCTAGACAAAATTTTATCACAATCATTTATGTGATTTACCACAAACCTGTGACATCCCTTGAGATCCAAATCTTCATCTTTGTCGCTTTCTTCACATCCTTTGATATGCAAATCAACAATGAAAGGCATTGTGATTTGAGGAATAAAGTCATGTAAGACCTTATTCATCCCATTCATCATATGTGCAACCGAGTTGGTTTCTCCCTGTGGCAAGGTACACATCCTTACCAAACCCAAAGGTGTCCTCATGGTTGTCAAGTCTCTGCTTTCGATTGCAAGCTGAAATTGATCATCTCCTGAGTAGAGATCCCCATTGAGTAGATTTCCCTCCCTGCAAATGCCTCTGCAAACTTATCCACAATTGGACCTGTACCTACATTTCTAATTGTCACCTTGTTTACTGGTTGCATATCTTGGATGAAGCGTAGAGAACCATTCTTCTTTGGAATTGTGAACCAGCTGTTTGAGTATGGAGCACAAGAAGGCTCCAAGATTCCCATTTTGATTTTCTCATTCAGTAGCTCTACTAACTTTGGCAAGTGAGCCTTTGGAACCGGAATAGGACGCAGATTCCAAGGCACATGAGGTATTGTGAAAATTACCATAGGAGCTACAATAGAAGGATCAACACATCCTATCTCATGTGGCTCAAATGAAAAAGCCTTACCATGCTTTGAAAGCATTCCTTTGAAGCACTTTGTCTCCTCCTGAGTTAGAAACTCCTCGCAACCAATTTGCAACTCTTGAAAAGACTCCTTTGTGAAGGTATGCCCAATCTTTTTAGGATTCCTCAAACTTGGTTGTGAAGAAGCCTGCTCAATATTTTCCCTGTTGTTGGGTGGTAAGGGTGAAGGTACTGGTTTCACCTTCTTTGCTACACTCTTGTATTTAGTTTCAACATGGACTTCTGGGCCAATTGTTTGGCTTTCTTTAAAGGCTTCTATTACTTGATACATTTCCCTAGAGCAAACTTCCACAACTTCATTTTCAAGATGAAAACTAGACCCATTATAGCATCAAGCTCACCCATAGTATCTTCAAAAGAAATTTTTTCACACAAACCCAAAACATTTTCAGTAGGCTCTAGCAACCCACTCTTTTTCATGAGTATTTGTACATTATGCACATATTGCCCCTCATATCTCTTCAAATCTTCAAGTTTTGTAAAACATACTGATCCATTCCTTGTTACCAAGGAGCTCGTTGAGAAAGTTTCACCTATTTTTGGATCAGGCGAGACCCTTTTTCTTTCTGTACCACTGCAATCCCGCTTTACAATGGTACTTGGCCAAAACCCATCATTTCTCTATGAAACATGAAACTCTTTGCTCACCTTTGGTAGAGGATGTTCTCTGAGGTTGTCACGATTTCTTTCATGGTTTACACAAACTGTGAGAAATTGGATAGCTCATTTACCATCTTTTCTACGTATCCTAGCATATGCTGAACCATCATCCATTACCTTTGTTTCCATTCGAACTCCCACAATGTAGGGCTGTCCAAGGATGAGATGATATGAAGATGTATCCTGTACAAAGAAGTTTTGGTCAATCTTTACATCACCTATTGTCACCTTCACACTTGGACATGCTACATACAATTCACCGGATGAATTGTTTGCCACTTTTACCATCCAGCCATGATCTGTGTCCATCGGCCATTTGCACTTGTTGTAGAGACTCTTTGACATTATGTTTATTTCTGAACCATGGTGAATCAAGGCAACAAATGGCTCTTCAAGATCACCTACCTTGACCAAAGTTTCTATAGTAGCCCTTGCCCAGTAACTTTGTGAATAGTTGCTCCTAGGAATAGATTCAACTTCTTCATCGTCATTTCAGAAATGCACTTGCTTCACTCTCCCACTAGATTGGTAGCATCCTACCACAACTCCATCATCCTCCTTATTTTGCAACTGCATCCCTTGTGTCTTCAAGGTTTCTCTGTCAACCTATGGATGAGTAACCTCAGCAAGAGTTTGCCTCTTTCTCCTCGTGGAATTCACGCTTTGCAATGCCAAGAACTTCTCCCAAAGTAAACTCAATCTTGCTATCATAAGATCCTTTCCTCCAAGACTTTCTTTAAATCTGTAGCAACCTCAAAATCACATTGTAGTTTACAAGTTGGGCCTTTTGTCTTACCTTTTGTTGGCTCTTTCTTCTTTTCTATTGTAGACTCCTCCATGAGTACTTCAAGTGGAGATGCTCCTTGTATTGAGGGTGTTTGAGAAGGCATTGAGTCGCTTCTTCCCCCACTTCCAGAAGCTCTTTTTGATGGTCCTTCATCAGCATTCTCACGTCTGCGCTTCTCTTCTACAATTGCCTCATTTTGTTGGCATTTTGTAATGTAGGCATGCACTGACAATGAGTCCACTGGATCATTCCATCCTGTTTCTAGACGTATGCAATCACCTGCTTCATGTAGAATCTCTTTTGTAAGCTTTTCCTTTTTAGCTAATTGCATGACATTTGGCCAAATTTGACCATGATGGTCACTCACCTCTTCATCACTAAGATGCTCAATGTTTACTCTATAAGTAGCTGCCTCAAGTGAAGAGGTGGCATGCTTAGTTGCCATATCTTCAACTACGGATTGCATTCCCCCCTTCCCAAAGTTAGTTTTCAAGGGTAGACCTGTCTCTCTTAAGTGGATTTTACCATCCTTAAAAAAGACAACATCCCTTCTTTCAGTGGCATGTTGTTGTTGCATGAACATTGCAAATGCTTGAAACATTTGCATTGTTGTTGGGTCATAATGCATACCCTGTTGCTCAACATGATCACCCATGGTTACCCACAAACTCTCACCCTGGCAGTTTCGCGTTGGGTTCACCAAGAATATGTCGAGAAATTTGCGGTCTTGCCAGGAAAGCACCGGGCTTTTGGTTGTGAGAGTTTGTGAGAGAACTCCAGAAAACTATATGAAGGAGTTAAACCATATAGATGCCATGAAGACTAGGGTTTGAAAGGAAGTGCAATCAAAGAAGCCCCACTCTTTCTCTCTTGCACTCACACACAAGAAAGAACACAAAAGAGAATATCAAAACAACACAAAGATGAAAACATCAAGGCTATGGTCATATCATATCATGGGTAATATGAAAGGGTTAATAGATGAGTTGATGGTATTCAACCTTGGCTGACCAAATAGGCTACGGATTGTTCTTTGAAATTGTAATTTTTTGCTTACCATAATATATATGTTTTGTCTAGTGATTGGGATTAATTGTGTGTACAAATCCTCTTGGTTTTCTCACATAGGGCTCAAATATGGATTGCTCGCATAGGGCACAATCTGATTTTTTGTATGGTTTATGTCTTCCAAAATAATTGTGGAGTTCTCTCCAATTTATCCATGAGTAGAGCTCCTGGCATGTATCTGTGTCACCCATGCATTAATTTGAGTAGAGATCTCCCTGACTAGATCCTCTATCTGCACATACCATGGATCCCTAGCATCAAGCGGACTTTGTCCATAACGTTTGTTCTTTATAAATGGCCGGATATCAACCTCAAGGTCCAAGAATATTAAACATGGAAGCAATTCTTGAAATAAAAAATTATCTCCTTGCAACAACTGAAAGGTTGATGGGTACATATAGTTCTCTTGAGGGTTCACACAACTCTTGTAAGGTGTATCATCAATGAGCAATGTATGCCGAGGGTCCAAGTGGAATGCTCTTCCAATTTTTGAAAGGGGCTTAAACATGGCCTCAACTCCAAGCTTGTCTAGGCGGTATATTTTGTTGTGAGGATGTGTCTCACACTCCTTCTATCCCCAAATCATAAAAAAACTCATCTTTACATCCCTTGAGTGATACTGCAAGACTTTCACAATTAGATCCACATTACATGTCATAGCTGTTGACCATATTCCAATCTTGAGTCTTTCCCATAGTTTTGACAAAAACTCTAAGCATCCTGGTCGCAATTCTATCTAGCCTTTCTCATACTTAATGCTTGTTTGATCTTGTAACACATCGCTCAAGAAGTAACCCATTAAGATCTAAGATGATATTCAGCTTTTCTCCCTTGTTGCAAGTACTTGATCCAATGTGCATATGTAATCCATTTGGGATTTTTGTCACACAATTTTTTCTGGTCATCATGATGATGCTAAATACAACTATTGTATGTGTATTCTAAATCGATGAAACACATGCAAATATTTTAAATAGAACACATATAATATGATGTATTAGGGGGTTTGGGGGGGGGGGGGGGGGGGGGGGGGGGGGGGGGGGGGGAAGAGAGAGGGGAGCATTAGAGATATATTTAGCCTTTACTGAGAGAATAATGTATATCAATTAAAATAAGCATGCCTTCAAGAGTGTCAATGTGTGTTGCGATGATCGTCTATATCTCTAGCAAAACCTTCGTACATCTCCTTTTTCTCTAGAAAGCTTCGACTGTTACAAGCACACACCTAAAAAGAGTGATCACTCTCAACATGTAACATTCTTTCTCATTCACCCGATAGTATCCATTTCAATTAGTTAGCTTGTTCTCCATTAGGTTGGACATTTAATTAGCGCATGTCAAGAAGTTTTTGACTCTTTTTCTTTCTAGTGAGCTGAGTTGTCACACAAGATGAAATTAGAAAAATAGAAATTGATAAACTAATATATATGGACCACAAATGTGCATTTATGCATGTGGTAAAGAAGAGAGAGAGAGAGAGAGAGAGAGAGAGAGAGAGAGAGAGAGAGAGAGAGAGAAACTATTGAGCATGATTAAAAAGACTTCATTTTAACAAATCTATCTTTACACACAAAATTGCAACAAAATCTTAACCTTTCACTCTAAATGTTAACCATTCGTGTTGCCATGATTAGCTCACTAATTGTGTGAGTGTTTCCATGCCCTAGCCGGGTAGCTCATCCCTCCGGATTGATAGTTTTGTTGGTCATTGGAGCTATGCAACGATGGGACCCCCAACATTTGGCACCGTGTGTGCATTCTAATTGAGTGTGTGTATGCCTAATTTTAGGGGTGTGTGCACTATTTTGCCCTTGTTTGTGCACCTAAAAATCAATGTGTGCTTAATGCTTTTTCAATTGTAATGATTGATTTGTGTTGTGGTCATGCCCAACTAGCGATTTGTGAAATCACATTGCAATTTCGACAAGATTAACCCTGTTGTGTGCGCACTGCGACAAATTTTGTGTGATCACAAGATCTTATTGAAACATTTACATGATTACACTAAACATGATCACAAAGATTCCGGCTAAGGGCAACCTGGAAACCCATTAAAATCTTGCCAGCCTTTCCAGTATTCTCGATGGGCCCCTGGGATTTTCCATTTTCCTTGCGGGCCCGTCGGGAATACTGGAAAGCCCAGCAGGCCCGTAGAATTATATATATACGGGCTTGATCGAGCCCGCTGGGTGTTATTTCTTTGTTTCATCTTGTGAGAGATCGTGTGTGTGTGTGTGTGTGTGTGTGTGTGTGTGTGTGTGTGTGAGAGAGAGAGAGAGAGAGAGAGAGAGAGAGAGAGAGAGAGAGAGAGAGAGAGAGAGAGAGAGAGAGAGAGAGAGAGAGAGAGAGAGAGAGAGAGAGAGAGAGAGCTTGTTGACCGCCTTTGCAGGTACGTCAAGAGGAGAGAGTAGAGAGGGAGAGGGGGGTCATGTGGGAGCGTTTTTTACGTCGCAATGCACGGCAGGAGCGGAGTACCTGACCACACGATTCGGGTATGTTTTGTATGTGTGTATGCGTTGTGTGCTAGTGTGCCTTTTTTCGTATTACGCGACAGTCATAAGGTACCTTACCACACAATGGAAGTGTGTACGTAAGCTGTCCTACAGAACAATGCTTACCACGGGGGTATCACCTCGGTGACTCGGGGAAGATGGTGTCCTTGTGGTAAGTATTGGCTTACTATCTGGGTACTATGTCGGTAACGCGGTGAATCTAATATCCTTATGGTAAGTCAACTTCTCTTTCCCTTTTCGTTGCAAAACATATACACTAATTTTTTTCGCTCTGTCTGCTAATAGTCTGTTGCGAATAGTGCTGTGAACATACCTGTACATACTCTAGTTTCTCTCTGAACTTGAGTTTGCTACACATTGTGCCAGTATTTTCATTGCAAGGGGATGTAAGATAGAGTAATGCTCTCCACCATTCATCATCCACCACTTCCATGTAGGTTGCTCTTTTGCCATTACTTGTACAAAATCATTCGCAAAAGGACCTTCTTTTAATCTAAATGCACTCATTTCTTTGATGCAATCAATTCGGTCTTGAACGTTGGAGTAGAATGTGTTGACCACGTGATAGAAATCGCTTACCACCTCTGTATTGGACATCATATCTAAATTCCAATACTCTGGATCGAGCATGTAAGCAATGCTATGGAGTGGACTATGAGTGCTCTTCCTCCTTGCGTGAAAATACTAGGCCAAAATTTTTCGTTGTTTGCTAGAGAATGGTAGTCGCCACACTTTGCCCAAGTTTGGCGCCCTTTGATCAAGATTGCGGATCGCAAATATAACGGGCATCATTACATGGTATGCATCCATTACAATCCTCCACCAAGCTGCCATTCATCAAAGGCCGCGCAATTGAATGTGTCAATCATAGCGTATTTATTGCGGAGAAGTGATTCCAAGGTATAAAAGTGTGTACAGAATCGAGTTTCAGCAAGAAGTTTTAACATCACTAACATGCACATCCTATACAATTCGAGCACTCTTTGTCGTTTCAAGATAAATTTCACAACCTGACGCACTGTATCAATTATTTTGGTGAGCCATGTGGTTTCTTTGCTAGTGTACTAATCTTTCAACACCAAGTTTAAACTATGTGTATTACAACCATTGGCAAAAATGTGTGGAAAGCACTTCTTTATTAATTTATTGGCGTTTTTACAATTCTTTGCGTTGTCCATGACTACTTGAACGACATGTTTAGTACCAATTTCTTTAATTACATTAATCAAGACCTCAGGAATGTATTTGCCACTTTTAATTGCACCAGAACTATCAATAGCCTTTATAAATGTTTCTCCCCTTGGACAAATTAGCATCACATTGATCAGCAGTCTTCTTTGAACCTTTGAACAACCATCACCCACAATCGTACATCTTGAAAGCGACGTATTATTTTGCCAACACGCTCTTTGACTTCGATGTAACATTTGTCCAAGAAAACATTTTGTATCGTGTGATAAGCTGGAGCTGAAAATCCTGGGCCAAACTCAATGATTTTCTTTCAAGAAGCCTTTTAATGATTGCTGTCTACCATGACCAAAGCACTTCCAGTAAAGAATATTGCTTTGGCGAGTGCAGTTTGTGCTTCTTCTAGAAACTGCACTCGAAAGCTTTGATGTAATGATTTTTGACGCATTTGACTAAGTCCACCTTCATTGTGACGCTTAAAAGGAACATTGCCTAGAATTTTCTCTCCCTGCGTAGGTTGTCCTCCAAGGTTAGTTGGCGTCACTACAGGATCTGCGGAGTTAATATTTGGCTCTGAGAACTCTTGAGTCGAAGCCTCAGAGCTATATATATGTTGTCTCTTGCCACCCTTTTTGGCGAGCTCTTCTCTCAAACACTTTGCAATTGCACGTGCCTGAGGATGTTCACATTTCTTACAACTCTTTTTAACGCTACCCAGAAAATGATCCCTAATACGTGGTGCACTGCCTGATTTTGTTGCGTGACAAAATTTACATTGCCACCCATATATCGGCCGCATATGTTGTGAGCATAATCCCACTCTTTGCCAGGAGCTTTTTTATTCTTTGGCTTCTTCGTACCACTTGTGCCCACATTTTGATCCATTGCTTTTAAATTAAAATTGAAGACAAAAGAACCAATTTTTGAAACATTTTTCTTATCCTCAATATATATTAAAATTTAAAAACCATTCAATATGAAAGTAATATGATGCACAATATGAGATTTTCAATGCACCCTAGTCAATCCACATATCGATCACCTATATTATGAGCAAACATACACATTGCAATACAGTCTATGCACGGCATAATAACTACAACAATGCTATGAATCTCTCAATGCAATTATTATTATAATGATTATTTATATGTCCACTTTGATTTGCAAACAATAAGACACATCTAATTTCAATTGCTACAAGAAACAAACGAAGGCAATAAAATATATGATTGGTCATTTCATGTACTAATAATCTATTGTAGTACATAATGTACTCTTTGTATAAACCAATGCATGAACTAACGCAAATAAATCTTCAATATAATCACTCAATTGAGGACTACTTGTACTCAATGAAGGATTGTAGCCCCCCATGCAACCAATTCAATATATAAAAGCTATTTTAACCCAATTAAGGATTATAGCTCTTATATTGTGGAATGACAAGTGTAAATCAACTCAAATCTATGATGGTGAAAAAATGCCAGACTTCCAAGGATCTTTATATGCTCAGTACACTAGTACATGACATCCGACCCTGACTATGGACTCGTCATTTACATATGCTCATCTTCTAAAACCAATTATAGCCCTCATTTGGACCAATGGCTTCTTCACAATGAGCATGACTCTCCAAGTTTTTAGTTGTTTTGGTTTCGTACCTTTATGTTGGTAAACGAATTAGAAATTTTTAAAAGTGGTTACCGAATTAAGAATCACGTTCGGCCCAAAAAAAGGACATGTGACTCTGTAACCTTAGGTCAATTCACAAGGAGATGACTATACCCGGCACTTGGATACACTCCCCATTATTTTTCCTAGCTAAAAGACCGCGATTAGCACACTGTTTACTATATATAATTACTTCCGTCGGGCTTTTTCATTTTCCAACGGGCCGATCGGGCTTTTGCAGATACCAGGCGAATTCGTCGAGAAAATTGAAAAGCCCAGTGGGCCCCACAGAGAAAAATGAAACCCTCGAAGGGCTTACCGGCTCTATGGATTTTTGCAGGTCATAATCAAAGTCACGTTAACAATTAACGTGACACGTGATTTTCTTGTGTAAATACTAGAGTTATTGACATAATCACACGATCGTGATTACATTAATGAAATCCTTGGTAAAAACTACCAATTATTAGTATGTGTGTGTACCTAAAAAATGTTACCTGAGTATACGTCCATTAACAAAAGTTGCTAAAGGCTGAGCCTTACAGATGCACATCGAGGATGAATACAAAGAAACAATAAAGATTGGAGTTAAACATTTTTTACATTTTTCCAAAATGGTAATGTATTAAAAATTCCCAATTTATTTCAAGACATTGTAATATTTTAATGTGTTATGGGCTCAATGGGAGTTTCAAACTTTAAAGAACAGGTTAGTTAATGTGCCTAGATAGAAGATTCAGTAAGTGGTGGAGCCCTAAAGGCTTTGGGCGCCCGGACATTGCATATTTTTACCCTAGGTATATAAGGCAATGTGTAAAAGAAATTAGGGTTCTCAAGCTCATTTCTTGAGAGCACTCTTTGGTGAGAGCTCTTCAGATGTGTGGCTATGGAGTCCTTGAGCTTCTCCTTGTTCATGTGACTTGGTTAACACTAATCAATGCTTAATTCTCTTTCACTATGCCTCTCTCATGCTTCCTATGATTGCCTATGATGCTTTGATTAGCTAGATCGTAACTAAATAATGGTTAATCCCTCTCTTATCTTGTGTGATGGCGCTCTTTTGCTTGTGTGTGCATGTAGGTTTGATTGGAGTGTGGTGCTCGATAGATCTATGTGTGTATGTATTGCATGATAGGATTAGTGTTGTGTGCGTCTTGCAATCGTTAGTGTGTGTGATTGGGTTGATTGGAGGTGAAGAGAAGTGGATGTGGATATTGCCCTTCATTGTGGCTTAGCTCCTCCGTAGGCCGAAAAGCTCACCTCATAGAGTTAACCATTTGTGTTGCCATGATTAACTCAGTAATCATGTGAGTGTTTCCATGACCTAGCTAGGTAGCTCATCCCTCTAGATTAATAATTTTGTTGGTCATTGGAGCTATGTAACTATGGGACCCCCAACATCTGGCGCCGTTTTTGGGGACGATGGCTTACGTTAGTGTAATTGTGGCATGATCGGATGTGTTTCCTCACTAATTTTCCTTGCGTGTTTATGTTTTTGTGGATTTTGGATGTGTGTGCATGAAGCAATGTGTTCATTTTCTTCTAATTTGTCACTATATCTTGCTAATTGTGTGTTTACACACTCTAATTTTACACTAACCCCTTGCTAATTTCACTAATTTTGCTAACTTACACACTAATTTGCTACAAAGGATTGGAGCTTTCAACCGTTTAATTGATCTTCAATGGAAAGGTAGTCATTCTTAACCTCCCTAGAATCTAAAGATGTGTAGAATTGTGTAGAGAGTCCACCATGATGCGATGTAATGTTGATGCTATGTTATTGCAATGTAATGTTGATGCTATGATGCTATGAAATTTTTGGATTGTTCGTTTTCATGCCGTCGTAATGCCGAAATTTTCCAGATTTGGTGGCATATAAGATTGACAAGTTCAATTGATGATTGGTGATTGTACATCGCTAATTGGGTGCCTAATTGAGTTAATTGCATGCTTGAATGGTCAACTGCGAGTGTGTGTGCACTAAAATCAAGTGGGTGTGCATTCTAATTGAGCGTGTGTATGCCTAATTTTAGGTGTGTGTGTACTATTTTGCCCTTGTTTGTGCAACTAAAAATCAATGTGTTCTTAATGATTTTTCAATTGTGATGATTGATTTGTGTTGTGGTCATGCCCAACTAGCGATTTGTGAAATCACATTGCATCACATTTCGACAAGATTAACCCTGTTGTGTGCGCACCTAAAGATTGGTAAAAAGTGCCAATTATTACTGTGTGTGTCTCTAAAGAGTGCTTAATGTTCATGATTAATTCAACTTTTGATTGCATATTTGACATGTGTAATGGTTAATTGCTGTGTTTTGAGCTCAAAATAGGGATTTACACACTCCAAATGCATCAAATTTTGACCTTATTTTATCGTTAATTTAGCCGATTTAATTGCCTAATTTGCATTTTATTGATCATATTATTTGGCAATTGAATTGATGCGATTTTTGTGAGATTATTTGGCTGCACTAGTCCCCTATGTGTGGAGAACTTTTACAAAATCTTTGGGTATTTTTTGGATAATTTTTGGGGATTGCGTAAAGACTTGATATCATGTTATCTTTAAGAGGTGTTTTAAATGTCTGTTTATGGCTTGATTTCGAGCACATTTCGGCTTTCATTTGTCGAATTTTGAGCGTTTTTCTATTTTCGAAGGTCGGGTTGATTATTTTGTCGAATTTGACATTTTTGATAAATAATGCTATTTTTGGTGTGCTTTTTGCATGTCGAAAGTGTTCAATTGTGAATGTCGATGATTTTCTAAGATTTCTAGAAAGTTTTCAAGAATTTTTTGGATTTTTCTGGCGATTTTTTGGAGTTTCAGGTGATTTTAGCGTTTTCGCTAATTTTCGACCTAAATTAGGCTCTAGCAACCCACTCTTTTTCATGCGTATTTGTACATTATGCACATATTGCCTCTCATATCTCTTCAAATCTTCAAGTTTTGTAAAACATATTGATCCATTCCTTGTTACCAACGAGCTCGTTGAGAAAGTTTCACCTATTTTTGGATCAGGTGAGAACCTTTTTCTTTCTGTACCACTGCAGCCCCGCTTTACAATGGTACTTGGCCAAAACCCATCATTTCTCTATGAAACATGAAACTCTTTGCTCACCTTTGGTAGAGGATGTTCTCTGAGGTTGTCACGATTTCTTTCATGGTTAGACCTGTCTCTCTTAAGTGGATTTTACCATCCTTAAAAAAGACAACATCTTTTGACAAAGCATCACTAAAATCATCACAATCCCTTCTTACATGGTCTGTACTATCACACCAAATACATCTATTAACAAACCCTTCTTTGGGCTGTTGTCTTTGCCTAGAAAGTGGCCTTGACGGTTGGCCTTTTTCTTCAAGCTTTGCAAGATTCACCTTCAAGTCACGCATTCCCTTTACAAGCTCATCTAGCATGGACTCATCAAACTTTGGAGCGATAAAAGTAGGCTTTACCATTTTGTCAGGAGTTGAGGTGGAAGGACTTGTAGTGTTTACTACCATCTTGTCCCTTCTTCTTTGTTGTTTGGCAAGCAGTGAGACAGCACCTTCAACCTCGTTCCAGTTGGTCTTTAGTCCTTGCTCAACATCTTTATCTTCAAGAAGAAGCTCCAAATTTTCTTGAAACTCTTTACCTGCAGCTTGTAAGAAAAGATCTGTCTTCTTTGCATCTAGTGTGGCCCTTTCTGTCCCGGTGAGTTGTGCATAGCGCCACTCAAATTCCCTAAGTAGCTCTGTTATTGATAGTACTTGCTTTGGCTTGACTACCCATTCTAAGAATGTCCTTTTGGTCACTCTCTCAGAGTCCTCCATGAAATATTCCTCCTTTAAAGCTACTTTGAGTTCTTCCCAATTTCTCCCATGCCCATCTTTAATTCCCCTAACATGTTCTCTAATTTCTGGAGCAACAACTAGCTCAAATATTTGAATCATCTCACCTTCTGAAACGCGATGCAGCTCCATCTCCTTCACATACTCGCGTAAGTACTTGATTACATCTTTGTCATTGAACTAATCCATTCTATTAACGAATGCTTGTATGGCCTTCATTGTTGAAATCTCCCTTCTTTCAGTGGCATGTTGTTGTTGCATGAACATTGCAAATGCTTGAAACATTTGCATTGTTGTTGGGTCAAAATGCATACCCTGTTGCTCAACATGATCACCCATGGTTACCCACAAACTCTAACCCTGGCAGTTTCGCGTCGGGTTCACCAAGAATATGTCGAGAAATTTGCGGTCTTGCCAGGAAAGCACCGAGCTTTTGGCTGTGAGAGTTTGTGAGAGAACTCCAGAAAACTATATGAAGGAGTTAAACCATATAGATGCCATGAAGACTAGGGTTTGAAAGGAAGTACAATCAAAGAAGCCCCACTCTTTCTCTCTTGCACTCACACACAAGAAAGAACACAAAAGAGAATATCAAAACAACACAAAGATGAAAACATCAAGGCTATGGTCATACCATATCATGGGTAATATGAAAGGGTTAATAGATGAGTTGATGGTATTCAACCTTGGCTGACCAAATAGGCTACGGATTGTTCTTTGAAATTGTAATTTTTTGCTTACCATAATATATATGTTTTGTCTAGTGATTGGGATTAATTGTGTGTACAAATCCTCTTGGTTCATAGCAAGATAACTACACTTACAGCAAAAGAAAAGTTATAGTCTATGAGAGGTAGTATGATGGGATCCGGTGATAGAAGTATTTCATTGAGTCTTTTTGGGCCAAAGAGAAACACTATAAGTTGTTGAAAGTGTATTTTACGGCTAATCCATACGTTAATTCTAATAGATCGTATAGAGTGACAAGAGATATAAATTATCATCATGTGGATTATTCATCTAGGATAACTCTAGTATGTGCAAAATGTAGATATAAGAGAAGAGAAGGAAAGAGAAGGGAAGGGAAGAGAAGAGAGTTTCCTTCCAAACCCTATTCTTGCCCGTAGGCAATAAGGATACTACGGGAGAGATGTACATGTAGCAAGGAGAACCTAAAATTTATAGAGAGGATGAATTACTAAGAGTGAGAGAGATAGGTTTGGTTAAGGAGATGAGATTAGATATATATATATATGTTGGATTAAAGATATATGTTGGATTAAAGATGAAAAAGAAAACAACAAGAAATCAAGAAAACATCAATGTAGAACACATCTTACTTGACAAACCCTTCGACACCATTATTGATGGAGAGAGAAGAAGAGGGGAGAACTCAACTTTGGTTGATACGCCAAGTCCAAGACCTTCTTTGATTAGAGTTGATCTTCCAAGGATAGCATGCAAGAATTAGTCGTCTTCTAATAGTAGAAAGTGTAGGCTTAGGCTTATGTTAATGGCTAAGTACAATTTGGCATTACTACTCACTCCTTCATGAATTTCTCTCATCAATGGCTTGAATGCTTGAGTGATTTTCAAGGAAAAAGAGGTCCCCTTTTATAGGTGAAGGGAACCCCCGAGGTTTTACACAAGAAGAGAAGAGCAAGTGTGAAGAGAAACTGGAAAAGTTGGAAATGAGTTGTCCCTGCATGATGTGGGCAGACTGGGGTCCAGTATTTTGATCATATCTCCTCAATCGTGGCTCGAAATAAAAATATAAAAATATGGGTAGAAACTTCAGCTCATTATCTACAACTTTCTTTATATATGCATTTTCCAATTTGGATTGGAACCTTGTGTAAAAAAATCATCAAAATAGGATACAGTTTTGGCAGCAAAAGTCTTCTTGTGGTCCCCTTAGCCTAGACTTTTATTTGATTCCAATGGACACCTCATGCCATATGAAAGCATGACATTGCTCCTTGACAAAGTTTTGTAATCATGCTTGCAATAATGTAGTAAAATAAGTGTATCTTTGAAATCATGCCACACTAGGATTTGATTTCCTCCTAGTAGCTATTTAAAAAGAAATATAAGAAAAATAGATAGAATATATATAGATTGAAAATTACCCTAGATATAGGATGTAGATAGGGTGTGAGATAATAATGAGATGGTAGAAAGAAAGAATCAATGCTTTTTGCCCCAAGTTAAAGAGGCGGAGCTATTGACGCTTTTCCCATAGTACTTTTTGATGGTAAAGTAAGAATATGTTACCCTTGAGATAAATAATAGGATGAGATAGAAAGCTTATTGTTATACTTACATATGCATATGTACATTATAAAAAATATTATTATGCATCTAAAAAGTTACAAGATAGATCTTGTAGCATGCATTCCCACTATGTACGTGTCACAGCACGACAACGTTAAAATAATTCACTTCTTCTTTTTTCCTTTGTTGACTACTCCCTTTGTCTCGCTCCGCGTGAACACTCTCCCATCTACACTCCCTCTCTCTGTTCTCTTACTCTCTCTTCTCCCCCTTCCAAAAGTCCGATGTTTAACTCTCTCTCTCTCTATCCTCCCCTCACTCTAGAATCACGATTAACTACACTCTCTCACTAACTCCCCCTCACTCTCTCTCTAACTCCCTCTCTCTCCCTATTGACCCTCTCTTTCTCCCTTTTGTTGCTTAGCTCACACACTACACACCCCCCCCCCCCCCCCCCCCCCAAGGCCCCAGGGTCCACTATACACTCACCTGTGTCCTCCTCTGCTCCTGCCCGCAATCAACGCCTTCAACCCCTGTAAGTCACGCTGCCCGGCTGTCTTGCCATTCGTATAGACGCCACATCAGCACTGTGACACACACACACACACACACACGCTGTCAAACTCTCTCTTCTCTCCTCGTCTATGTTGCGTGCGAATAGTCCCGTCTCTCTTGCTACAGTCAGATTAAAGGTCAACGCTGCCATCATCCCGGATCCACGCGCTGCAGCCAGGTAAGTATACAGGTACGCAAGAATTTTAAAAAAATCCACTAAAGTCAAAAAAATAAAAAAAGTCAATAAAAAAACGCATTTAAAGATCAAAAAATAAAAGAAAGAAAAAAAGGGTTTTAAAAATTAAGTAAAAAAATATAATACTAATAATAATTTTTAAAAAATCAAAATAAAAAAATCCAATAAAAATAAAAAAGGATTAGAAATTCACAAAAAATTGAAATAAACATAAAAATAAAATTGAAAAACACGGTAGGTGCAAGCAATTTACATTGCAAATAGAGGTTCTAATCGGACGAACAAGGACACAAATTATGGTGGATTGCAGATTAGTCTATTCACAGCCTAGATTTTCATCATTTCAAAGGCCCAGATCAATTCTGACACTGTTGAGATACAATTAATCAAGTCTTGGTAGTCTAAGAGCAGTCAACTGCAAAAGTGCTTTGGCTAAAGCAATTTAATCAAAACCAGGCAGCGGAAATTTTGCTGATCAACACCTAACACTGCTTGAGACAGTTTTTATAGAACCAATCGACATGGACTCAAATCGAGCTGAGAATTCAAGTACAACCGAGCAAACCAGTAGCAATGGCAACACATGCATAATTGCAACAGAGATGATTTTACAGCTATATGGCTACAATGGGGATAAATTTTTGTACACAAATTCAGAAGGCCATAGATACTTAATGAGCAGCAAAAGTAGCACAAGAACCAAAATCCTATTGATCAGAGTAAGCTAGACTTAGAAAACTCCGAGATGTTCGCAGACATGGAGCCAGGTATTGCAAGCTCAAAGATGAAGTGCAAATAGAAGTGCAAAAAATTGACTCAAGTGGCTATCCAAAAATCTGCACAAGCCAGCAAAACATACAGTTTGTGCATATGCAATCAGGGTCATTGTACATGGATTATAGTGGTCAGATCTATAATCGAGAGCCAGAAATGCAAGATCCAACAGATCAGCCAATTGAAACAAGTCTAATTGGAGAACCAAGCCAAAGACGGTACAAAGGTCAAGATGGAGCATTGTACAACTTGATGCTTAGTGTTTTAAAAGAAGATGCCGACAACTTGGCCATCACAGAAGCTGAAACTTCTCAGCTAAAGCTTGACATGATAGAGCCAGTTGAAATACCACTAGTCATGGTGTATTGCTCAGATTGTGGATGAAAAGGTGGACATTTTTCTGAAGATTGTCCAAGAAATCTAGACGACAAGGACACATCAACTACCAAACAAGGCACATAGCAAATTGGAAATGAAAATCTCAAGGGAAGTGCATTTAACTCGTCACTTTTAATGCAATCAGATGATTCTGCATTACCATTAGAAGCACCACTAAAAGCATTGCAAATTCAACATCAGCATAAAGATACACTTAAAAAGCTTAAAGTTGATTCTTTGAACAAAAAATTCTTGCATGAATTTGATAAAGGTGTTGAGATATCACCAAAAGTTGAAAAGACTGTTAGGTTTGCAAATGATTTTGCATCCACTGCCAGAAGTGTGCAATCATTCACGAGTCTAAGGGACATATCAAACAGAATGTATGGTACACATATATGCAACTATGTAGACCAAAAAGGGATACTGTACAAAAAGGATCAACCAGTGTTTGAACGGCCCACATACCAACTCATAGAAGTACGTCCAGTGATAGAACATAAAGGATGGTTCATTTATGAGGAAAGAATCTATTATAGCCCATCCTCTTTAGAGCTGAAAGATATTACCCAAGTGAACCCAAAAATCTATTCAGAGCCAAACTCTTCTCCATCGAAAATCAAGCTTCGATGTTGTAACCCAACAAGCATATACTTTGACCAAAACAGTCGTAGATATAGACAAGAATCTAGCATCTATGATACCTTGGGTCCTAAAATCACAGAAGCTCATATCATAGAAGACCCATGGAATAGACAATATCAGGGCAAAGCTAATGCTATCTATAGCTTGACTTGGGGAATACTTTGTCATGTTTCATGGAGATACATAGGAAACTATGCAAAAGGTTTACAGATGCCAAATGTCAACAATGCTACCCAAAGTGTGCCTTCACAGTCCCAAAAGGTGAGACTAAACTAGAGCCAAACAATTTTGAACTCTTACAATGAAGCAGGCTATAGTTATCACCATTGGAAGGGGGAGCTGTAAATCCATCAAGCTCAGCTTATGTACTAGGAAATGCTACACTAGTTAGAAGCCCTAGAGCCTCTAGTCAACATACCCCTTCAAGGTAGAAACCTTTGAAAGATCATATGGTTGTTGGAAGTTTCCAATTGACCCAGATTCCATCAGAGTCTATAGATAAATTCTTTTATGAAGATTATCAAGGACAAAAGTTTCAGCTGATCTCCACAAGTCAAAGCCAAAAGCCGACAAATCCCATAGTGTTCAAACTGCTGCATGTGACCAAGCTCACATATGCATATCAAGATGCATAGGGTAACAAATATCAGCAAGATCACTACCTTGTAAAAACCCCTATGGATGGTAAGATTGAAGTCAAAGACTATCTGAAGATGATACAAAGCCTCAAGATGCCAGAACAGGTGACAAAAAAATCAAAGTCAATGAAAGCTAAAGTCCAGAAGGATACACAAAGGTCACCACCAAAATCTCCTCCAAAGAGACAGATTCTGCCAGAAAGTACAGTGGATCTTTTAAGATCAAGAGTTACCCAAATGCAGGAAGACAATGCTCATCAGTTGCAAATAAAAAGTGTAATATTACAGCCAATTGAAACAGGTGATCAAAGCGAAGAAAATGTAGATAAAGCTCAACCAAAGGACACTACCACAACAAAAGCAGTCAATACAGAAAAAAATCTAGAGACGATCAAGTGCAACATTGTTGGTGAGAATGAAGAAAAACTCTCAAGTGAAGTAACGCTAGATTTTCAACTAGACAAGAACCTCATGTCCCTTTGCACTTGGAAAAGATGTGGCCAACCATAGCTGGAAGATGCTCCTGAGTTTGTAAGCATATCAGGAGACAAACGAGCAGAATGCTGGGGAATCATCTCCACTACCACTGGAGTAAGTTCACAGGTCATCATAGCTCAATTCCACGTGATCACAGCAAAAGATATGCTTGACGACATCATAATGGGAATTCCAATGGCCCAGAAGATGTTAGAGATACAGAATGCAGTCATCACAAACAACAAAGAATGAACACCAAGATTGGTTACCCGTGGACGACAATACAAAGTCCTCAGGCACAGTTAAAAAGGAAACCGATGACAAAGCAAAGCTTATTGAAGATGATTCATCTCCATCAATCAGAACTTCAAAAGAGCTTGAAGAAAATCAGGCAATAGCAAGTGCTCAAACAAAGCAAAGAGCAACCAGATGATTCATCTCCATCAATCACAACTTCAGAAGAGCTTAAAGCAAATCAGGCAATAGGAAGTGCAGATCAAACAGAGCAAAGAGCAACCACAAAAGCTATTAAGCAGAGAATGCCATCAAAGTCAAAAGTTAAGAAGAATGAGGTTGCAAAAAGTCAGGAAGCAACAGGAAGTCCAAAGATCAATCACTCATTGCCAGTCAAATCAGTCAATGTAAGTCCTCCGTAGAGACATAGTTAGATCAAGACAAGACAATGACAAAAGCTGGAAAAAGAACTTCAATAGAACCAGCAATGAGAATAGCTGTAGTTCTCAATAGTAAAAAAGGAGCAAGTGTCAGATGTAATGCTCTACTGCATAAAGAAGCAAAGTGCAATATGATTCCAGACAACATCCAAAGCATTCTAGAGATTACTCAGGGCAAGCCAGGTAATTGAGAAATCATGGGTAAGGCTACAAGTCAAAAAGAGATGGTTGCTACCCTTAGCATCCATAAACATGAAGAGCAAGTAAAATTTCAGGTGAAGCCTTCAAAGGAAATGCTTGCAGATGTAATCCTTGAACATTAGTGGTTACATCAACACAAGGCCCACAAAGAAGATACAATGCTAATACTCTCTTCTCCAAGAGGTAGCCAACAACATTTACAGGTACCAATAATGCTAGATTCAGAGCTGCAAAGGTCACAAGAGTCAAAGATTAGTCTTGCAGACAAAGGTAAGGCCAAAGTGGACCTTCCACTGATTAGCACAAAAGGTGTGACATCATATGCCTCTACATCAAAGAACCCTCATGGAACAGCTTCTTCTGGCAAGTTAGGCTTTCAAAATTTCAAATCAGGTGCTGAGCCAACTAAAACCTCTAAGGAGCCACCCAACAAATCAAAGATTTTTTAGCCAAAGTACTCAAGAAAGAAAAGGAAATTCAAGCAAGTGTTTGTTCCGATCAATTTAGTCAAAGTCAATGATCTGTTTTGGATTAAAGACAAGAAATCAACACAAAAAGACAAACACATGGGATGGATATCATCACAGTGGAGCTTAAAGGAACAAGAGTACTATGGAGGTAACATACAAATATGGGTACCAAAACCATAGGTTAGAGCATATGAAGTAACTTCAAGTCTCTCCCAAGAAAGAAGGCCCACAAGGTATCAACTTCGACAATATCTCAGGATACCTAAGAAGTAGGTATACAATATAACAACATTGAAAATTGCTAAAGTATACCACAACTCTCAAGAGGATACAAAACAAAAACGGATCTCAAAGAATCTTCCTCTTGGACAAGGATTCTATACAGGCTATACAAAGATTTGGCTATGAGTCAACCACAAGCCAACTGCAACTACACAGGAACTGCATGAAGATCTCAAGAGCTCAACAGGACCTACAACTCAACAAAGTCAACACAGGAGATACAAAGGTCATCAAGAGATTTGGATTCCTAAGTCTCCAATGCTCCTAGTCAAAAGCCAAATGGCGACAGTCAACAGAGGCCTACAACAACATCAAAGACTCCTATCAACATGCCTAATTGGAGAATCAAACGGATAATGGAGTCTTCACAGTCAAGGAAGGACAACCCAACCAACGTGAATGCAGATTCAAAGAAGATAAAACAGGTATGGCAAAAGAAACCTTCAATGCCAACTTGGTCCTTCACTAATCCTCTTTTTTAGGATCCAAGCTTACTTTTACCTAAAGAAATGTTTGTAGTAAGCACAAGAATGTAAAAAGTCAAGTCGCCAGGGTGCAAAAAACACTCTTTGGCATAGTCAGAGTCGAGTTTCCGAGCCATGAAATGAGCAAAGCATTAGTCCCAAAGCTTAAAGTCATATGAAAATCTGTGCTAAGAGTCGTAGTTATTAGGCTTATGCTCAAGCTAGAAGAGTTGAGCATATCATGTTGCTCATGCTGGATGAGATGAGCATAAGAGTCAAAGTCTATTAAATTAATCATGGTGGAGTGTCATAGATTCCAACACTCACGCACAATGCACAATAAGATGAGAGCACATATCCTCGACGACAAAAAACATTCTTAAAGGGGTGCCAGCTTGCAAAGCCATGTCATATGCTTTTATAGCTACACCATCTTTTCAAAGAACCCCTCAAAATCTTTCTTGCACATCATATTGTTTTCCATGCATTTTTGTGTATGCATAAATAGGATGTCCCATCATTGGAAATATGCATTAGACACTCGTTTTTGCTTCCACATATGCACCTTGAGTAGACTACAATAGGCAAACCGATGTTCCATCATGCTACCCTCTCATATTTGCTGCCTTTTTAATTCCATATCTATCAGCAAATAATCCCTCGAGTACTTTATTAATATTTTCCATGCTAATAAGTACTCCAATAATGCGCGTATCCCAAAGGCACTTTTTTCCACTGGGTTTTTTCTCTTTGATCATCCAGGTATTAGACCCTAATTTAGAACCTCATCATTCTACTTTACTTGTACATACTTTTGATAAATAAACAGCAGCCTCATCATTATGCTATTTAAACGAACAAATGCAACATCATCTCTCACATCATACATATTTGGACCAATGAATGCTACAGCAAATTGAACCTCATCAAAAAATCCAATGACAAATGAAGACAACCAGCCCATCAACAACCAATCAAAACCTTCCCTTGCCTCCATGAACACTTTTCAACGGTGCCCGAGGACAGGCACTAAAATCGAAAGGGGGGAATGTTAACTGAGTCAACGTCAGTTAATAGAAGTTGCTAAAGGCCGAGCCTTATGGATGCACATCGAGGATGAATAAAAAGAAGCATTAAAGATTGGAGTTACACATTTTCCACGTTTTTCCAAAATGGTCATGTATTGTAAATTCTCGATTTATTTCAAGCCATTGTAATATTATAATGTGTTACGGGCTCAATGGGAGTTTCAAGCTGTAAAGAAGAGGTTAGTTAGTGTGTCTAGGTAGCAGATTTAGTAAGTGGTGGAGCCCTAAAGGCCTTGGGCACCCGAACATTGCATATTTTTACCCTAGGTATATAAAACAGTGTGTAAAAGAAATTAGGGTTCTCACGCTCATTTGTTGAAAGCACTCTTTGGTGAGATCTCTTGAGGTGTGTGGCTATGGAGTCCTTGAGCTTCTACTTGCTCATGTGACTTGGTTAACATTAATCAATGCTTAATTCTCTTTCATTATACCTCTCTCGAGCTTCTTATGATTGCCTATGATGCTTTGATTAGCTAGATCGTAACTAATTAGTGGTTAATCCCTCTCTAATCTTGTGTGATTGCCCTCTTTTCCTTGTGTGTGCATGTAGGTTTGATTGGAGTGTGGTGCTCGATAGATCTATGTGTGTGTGTGCTTGTGATTAGTGTGTTGCATGATAGGATTAGTGTTGTGTGCGTCTTGCAATCATTAGCGTGTGTGATTGGGTTGATTGGAGGTAAAGAGAAGTGGATGTGGAGATTGCCCTTCATTGTGGCTTAGCTTCTTCGTAGGCTGAGAAGCTCACCTCATAGAGTTAACCATTTGTGTTGCCATGATTAGCTCACTAATTGTGTGAGTGTTTCCATGCCCTAGCCGGGTAGCTCATCCCTCTGGATTGATAATTTTGTTGGTCATTGGAGCTATGAAACGATGGGACCCCCAACATTTGATATTTTTCAACATCTTTCTCTGTGTCCTCACTATCTGAAGTAGATTGTTGACTGTCAATGTTCACCAATGTCTCTCCTATTGTCTCTCCATTTATCAATGATGAATAGCGATCTAAGTTACAAAACTCCTTGGCAGTCATGTACAAAGCTATCAACGCATAACTTTTGACAATCAAGAATTGAGAATCTATCTTGTGTGAGCTATAATCAATAGATCTGACTGTAATATTGCTCCATTTAGCAATAGATTTCACTCCTTCCTTCAACGTACTAATGTGCTCTTCATTGACAAGTGCAACACTACCTGCATGGGGCTTGTAGACATGTCGATAAGCCCTTAAAGAACATTCTTCAATGATTGTAAATCCCATTTAATGTCTCTAGAAAAATCAAAGAGTAGATCTAAAAAGAAAATGCCAATTGATACCTTCTACTTCAATGACTCATACATATATTGAACACTTGTCCCATTCTGTCCTGCATTGTAAATGCTCCATGGGAGTGCACTTGACATAGAGGAGCCTTCTCGTTTTTTATCAATAAGCCAATGAAGTGTTGTCAAAGTAGAGCTCAAAAACTTTGGAGTCTTTGTCCCATGTCGTAGCTTATCTTGGAGACATTCTCTACAAATACCTCTCAATTCTTCATAAACAGTATCAGAGATTTCAAAATATTTGCTGTACTCATCCCAATTAGAAAATTTATCTTGAGCATACTCTTTCTTAAATAATTGTAGGAGTTCTTCTTGGAATGCCCTGTTCTCTTTAATCATTCTTGCACATTGTTGTATATCTATGTATTTGGAATGGGCTTTATCTTGTACCATGAAAATATTTTTTTCCTCCAACTTCTCTCTTGAACCTACTCAATACCTTGTGCATGCAAGCCTTGTAGACACATGAAGGTTGAGATTGTTGGTGGACGTCCAAAACCTTCATTTACATGCGTTGATATGATTTTTACCCACCTATCGTAAATTGTCTTTAATGAGCACACAATGTGTGTCTCACGGTTGGAAAACTCTTTCCCAACTGTAACAACACCAATTTCCACAAATGCCTGCAAGCCATGAAATAAATCCACCAATCAAGCACTATTACCCACAAAAATCAATCAAAAGCACTTTATTGATGTTTAGTTCATGAATGTCTATTTAGAGTAGGAACCAATGCATATAAGTCTTTAGACATTACAAAGTTGATTTTGAAGCTTGACTTTGAGATTTGGATAATTTCCCAAATCTGGTATAAGATTGACATTTGCTTAGTTATTTAGATCTCTCATCCCTTGGAGATATGGAGAGTTTTAAGTCTTAAAGTGACAAGTCCATGAGATATGGACAATTGTCATTAGGAGAAATTTGGACTCACTTTTGGGCCCTATAAGAAGTGCCATGTCGGCTTAGAGAGAGAAAATGAAAATGTTCAATTATGCATTTTATGTGATACTTTTCTTCGCAACAAAAGGCCAAAATGACATTCTTTGGTAGGTAGCCACTGTCTTTATCATTCTTATCCTTCGTTCTCTTGTCAGGAATCCAACTAGCCATATGACTAAGGATTTGAAATGCCAACTTACAAGCGTTCCCTCCAGAAACATAAGCCACACGAACTCTATCAACTCTAAACTTGAGAATATGGCTTTCCCTCCCAAAACCTGAGACATTTCTCCGTCTTCTTCTCTATCAAATCTAGGAATGGAGAACGCATCTTTTCCTGATGAAAACACTAATTTGAACTTACAATCCTCAGCCCCTTCATCTTTAACACTTACCCAAATAAAGAACACACATCATCTTCATGTTGATGTATTGCAAGAGTACGCACCGTTGCAGAAACGTAGGAGGGAGTCTTTTTTATTTCAATGGGAGAAATAACTTAGAAGGACAAACAAGGAACATCATTTGGATTTGTGGACCGATGGGTCTATTTATCCAAAGGATCCTACGACAAATGCACCACCTTCCCTTTGCTAATATCACTAACCTTTTACATTTCACAGGTGATGGCAAGGATGGGCTATTGGGATACACCAAACATTTGGAAATGAGAGGATTGAATGCGGAAAGGCAAAGAAACTTCCTGGCAATGGAGAACATACAGCTGAAGAAACTTAATGAAGCATGCTCTCAAAAGATTTCATCAAACAAAGAGACAATCCAAGGCCTTGAGAAGAAGATCACAATTTTGCGAGAGAAAGACACCGTGCTTGGTAGTCGGAAAAGAAAACGAGATCTGTGCAACATTGAGAACATGAAGGTTGGTAGTGGTGGCCTGAAAAAACGAATACGAGCTTTAAGGTAACCCGAAGTTTGTTTCTTCAATGTGCCTCATTAAGAAATGGATACACTTACTTTCCTATACATGATCATAACACATTGTGCTTTTTTGGCAGGTCTTTACTGCATCCAAACTCGAACGGTGCAGGCTTCAATGACGGAGTGCATTACAGCCGTCTAGTTCCAAAAGAAGTAGTTGAAGAGATGATAACTTAGAAAAAATTTCGTAAGTTGAAAGGGAGGCTACTTACCTCCTTCATGAACGAGAATCAGCTGGAACCAATGGAAGTGTGAGCAATACTTGATAAGAGTGACATCTCGCAGATGGGATACAGGGCACTCTTCAAAGCATTAGCTAAAAAGTCTCAAAATAAACTACAGAGAGGATCATTGTTGCCAAAGCCATCACATGTAAAGGATGCTCGCCGGCACGTAAACGATGAGGTGTTTGAGAAACTTGGGTCACCATTCCATATTGAAGCAATGTTCTTAGGCAAGGGCGGCAGAGAGGTACAGTTTAACGAGCACAACAACCTCTTCGTTGATCTTGAAGCATTGCAAAGGTATGTAGTTCACTTCTTTGACATCAGTCAAGACGAATGCGGTGGGGTTCTCAAGCTTGTTTTGAAGCTCGACGAGTGCGAGGTCTTAAAGAACAAGAAGTTGGAGAGAGTCACCATTACCCTCATGAACAGAGCTCTGGATCCATCAATAACGAAAGAGGATCCACGATACTTTAGCGTGCAATCAAAAAACAACATTCTAACTCTAGGATCATTTCAGGTATGCTTCGTTCAATCTCTGATAACAAAAATATTGATTATTTGGTTGTTGCCTTTGTGTTTTCATTTTTCACTGCAGGTTGATAAGGAAAATTTTGAAATCCTCGATTGGGTTTTTAGTCAAACACAAATTCCTTCTTTCATCAGTGAACAAAGAAACGGAGCCGTTCTGTCAGTGGAAGGATTTGGTGACTACACAGTGGAATGGCACATGGCAGGTGACTTAAAGACTCTTAAGTGTATGTAAAACATAACTTATATTGCATGGATGATGCACAATCACTTGAGAGTGTGCAATGGATTAGAGCTCCCAACAGGCATCTTCAAGATAAAACTTTTAAACCAGTGCTTGATATTCCTCTGAGTAGAGTTCACGTCTGTACACTTCATGCACTCTGTCGGATAATTGAAAAGGTGGTTCATTTGTACATATGTTTTGCATGGACATTAAAGCTAGAGAGTGGGTCGAAAAGAGTGATCAAAGCATTAGAGGGACGGCTCTCAGGCATTGGTTTTCATGGAGACAATGTCAAAATCTAAGAGGACCCTAAGATGTCTCAAAGTCGATACAAGGTACCGAGGAAAGCATCGATAGGCGGAGTGAAGGCAAGAAGGTTTCTTGGGTTTAGCCTCAAAGATTCAGATAGAGAAGAAAGGAGAAACCTGTTCAACAAATGGAAACAGTTACATAAAGTGGTTAAAGACAATGCTGGTGGTGGGGCAATCCAGAATCACAAGGCGAATGTGTGAAAATCACTAGACAAAATTTTCCATTACGCTGAGCAGCATTCTTGGGACCAAAGTAAGCTCACATCATTTCAAGCAGCCTTGCTGGATTGGAAAAAGGCTTACCTTACAGGGTGGGGTGGGCAACATATCACACATTACATGGTGGGTTGGCATTCTACGTATACAAAACAAAATTTTAAATTGTACTCTACTGACCATTTTGTGTTATTTCAATGCAGCACATACTGTTGGACGGAGCGACTCACACACCCATGAAGTGCATGCAAACACTACCTAGATCAACATAATGTCAATCGAGGACACAGATGACACGATAGGCACACGGAGGAAATCTCTTTAGCTTGTCAAGATGAGACCATCCTACACATAAAACACTCTGGAAGGCCAACTAAATCACAATCAAGAACCTCACTGCTCTCAACTACACCACCTAGCCACATACACACATACGGAAGGTAACTCACCTAATCATGCCAGATTTGTATGAAACTTAAGGAACACCATCCCCTCACTAGGATACACCTGTCCCTACGCTTCTACACTCAAAACCCTCACTCTAAACCTGTCTGCGAAAAACGTGTAGGATGACAGAGCAAAATTTTGAAAGTGCCCAAAACTGAAATTTATGAGTACCTATACGTAGCTTATGTCGCCATGATTCTATAGACTACTAGCACGCAGAAAACAGACATTTTTTGATACACTTACGGCCACAAATAGCTCGTAGATGCGTCGACGTGTGCGCTTCGTCTCGCGTGGAATGTTTGGCGTTGTCGCGTAGCTCTCCTTGAGCCTACAGCAATGGTGCAGTCGGATCTCCAATGTGTTGAGCGAGCCGGGCGTAGCGAGAGGATAAAGCTCACGCTCACTCTCTTCCTCTCTCACACACAGTAGACGGCAGCGCTAAAGTTTTGATTATGATTAAAGTCCTCTTTACAAAATGACCTAGGTACCTTATGTACTAAGGCTACCTTAGGTTTAACCAAAAATGGGATTGAACGGGTCAAATGGCTTTGTATTTACAATCTGGAAGTGCCATTGCACCCCGGCTTCTGAAACTAGAATGACTACTGATTACAAATGACGTTTATAGCCATAATCCGCAGCTTTTCATAACTCGCAAAAGATAAGACTTTGGTAAAAAACTTGAGTTATGTTGTGTTGTTGACCCAGCGGTAAACATTCCCCCCTTCCGCGTTCATGTCATCCCCGACATGACCTGATTGTCGATGGCGATGTGGTCTTTGCTGTCGTTTTGTTGTTGTAAAGAAAATATAGACTATAGCCTTTGCAGTAGCTTGTCTTGTTCGTCCAATCCGATGTACATAGTCTTCACAAGATTCAGGAAAATCAGAATTGATGAAGAACTTTATTTCTTTCACATCCACACTCCGAGCTGCAGCATCTGTTTCTGTCATTATAGGTCTACTGCGAGATCTAAATTCAAAAAGAACCCAATGTCGTTTAACTTGACTCTTATCATCATGGATAGAGAAAGCTCCTACCATAACTTGCTCCAGCAAATCTGTCAATTCGGAGTATTTGTGATTCTCAGAAACAACTTCTACAATCTGTAGAATTGAGTGATTGGCTTTCTGATTTTGTGAGCCAATGAAAACTTTGTAAGGATTTTGTAGAAATTGTATGGCTAAACCCTTAACTTCTTTAGGCCAAGTTGCACTCCAATGCAAAGTCTGTCTGTCAGGCCGAATCCAAGACTTAATTATGCTAATTTGAGGTTCAAAACCCTGCCGAGCATTCGATGTGCATTATCAAGGACAAGCTTTTGAAATCCTCCGATTACCCTTATGTCTGCTCTTTGTCATTGAGGACTTCTTTGTTCTTGTGCAATCATGTTGTTAGTGTTGTCTGCAGCGTTGTCATTGTAGGCCATTCTTCGACTTGCCATTGAGGAGAAGTATGCTATGATCTGAAATTGGTGCTCCAATTCATTTGTCAATTGATTTGAGTAGCATTTCCTTATTGTTGATGTAGAAGGAATATGTACAAGAAGATGGTGATAGGTGTCTTTAGATTAGGGTCTAAAACCTGGATAACCAAAGGGGAAAAACCAGGTGGGAAAAAAATGCCTTTGGTATACGCTCTTATTGGAGTTGAGCAGTTGAACATGAAGTACATGTTCATGAAAGGTGTGTGCTTGGGTGAAACACGGAAAGAGTGCCTAATGCAAGTGCCAATTATGGGATACTCTATATGCATATGAGAAATTTGTCACCAAAAGCATGCAATGTGAAAGAAGGAGATGATGGGTGTTTCGAGGAATAAATGTAGCACATGTGACATCAAAAGATGTCTCAATAGCTTCCACCTTTCCAAGAAGGGTTGTCAACGTAGAAGTTTCTCCACTTGTATCTCACTGTGCTCAGTACGTGAGTGTCTTTTGGACCTTCTCCTTCACTTCATCAGACTTAAGTACTTAGACTTCGACTCTTTTTCTCACCTATACCAGCATGAGCGACACAACATAAATATGCTCAACTCTTCCAGCTTGAGCAGTACCTAGAATAGCTAAGACACTTAGACCACAGAGAATATTACTTGAAGCTTTGGGACTAACACCTCACTCATTTTGTGGCTTAGCTACTCGACTCTGACTTGTATGACTTGTCGATTGCATGTTGACACTGCTTTGTGACAAGTTCTTCGGCTGTTGTAGTGGCTGCTGAGACATACTTCGTGAAGTTTCATCGTTTCCTTGTACCTTCTTCTCTTTGTAGTGCTCAGGCCTCTTGTCAGTCTTTTCTTCATGTGGATTATGGATATTTTTATTTTTTCTTAATAATAAACAAAGAAAATCTTAAAACAACTTAAGAAAAGGAAAATCATTCAAATAGAAATCTAAATGCTATGTACACTATACACATGTTCCTAGGGGTTCATATATGGATTTTGTCCCCATACTCCTCTGTAACACTACTATGAGGGCATATACTCTAAATTTCGTCAAAAAATTATCACAATAAAACGCAAAAATTCAATGCATCTCAAAAAACATTGCCCTCTAATAGTCATAATGTTAGGTCCGCATTCAGAATTCCTCCCCCCTTCCTATTTGGAGTCATCCTTTATGAGAGGGTATCGCAAAGGGTATGTGTTGTGCTTGGGCAATTAAAAGTTGTGCCTATGCAGGCCTTGTAATGTAGCCCTATTATGCATACAAAGTCAATGCATGGAAAAAATTTATGTTGTGCAAGATGTGGGTATAAGCAATTTTCTTATTGGCATTTGTTGGCGAGGCTTCCTATTCTAAGCAATGTGATGGTCTTTGAAGCTCCTGTATCGTTGCTTGATTGAAGCGACTTGCTCTCTTCTAACTGTAGTGTAATTGTAGGAAGAATTGTAAGAATTCAAGCGGCGATGCACTGATAGCACTTTTGTTGGTCTTCTTTGGGACCCATTTCTTTGCGATTATTGGCTGTTTTGTTGTTGACTCTCGTTTGGGAACCCATACTTGCCGGTGCTTCGTTTGTGTTTGAAGAGACTTCTTTGGGATCCACCTTTTTGTTGTGTGAGTCGATAGTGTTCTTTGCTTCAGCCCTTGTACGCTTGGTTGGGGATGGGATTTAGGCTTTGAAAGTTGATACTGTGGTTGTTTTGGAATCCAAATGAATTCCTGATTTTTTTGTGCTTGAATCAACTTCTTTGGAGCCCAAACCTGAGTTGTGAAAGCTTGCAACTTTGTGATATTCTTACCCGTTCGTGCACGCTTTCCTTGTTTTTGTTTTGGTGTTGGATCTTGTGATTTTTCATTAGAGATCTTTGTCTTCTTGATCCATATCTGTTTTTGGCCGATCTGGCTTTTTGGTATCCAGATTTGTCGAGCTTTTTGGCTTTGACTTGTTGTCCTGTTATTTTGACCTGTCATGGTTGTTGCTGAAGGGGTTGGTGATAGTGATGGCCTGAGTTGAGGATAGGGGATGTCGTAAGATTCATCACTATCACTACTATCCTAAGAAAGGTTGACTTCTTGTACTTTCCCTTGATTTTTTGGCTGGTAGTGAAAAGTTACTATATGTTTGCTCGTGGGTGGTAGTCTCTTGGAGGACTTTTCTAGCCCATTGATTAGAGCATTGTAAGCTCGTTGCTCTGGTCGTATTCCTCCTAGATGAGTCTTTGCATCCTTATTAGGAGCCATGTATGAGGATGTTTGTGGTGGTTGTGTCTTCACCGAGGACTTTGGAATCCACTTTTGATGCACTTTACTTGTGTAGCGATGACAATGATTCCCGGGTTGTTGATCTTCGTGAAGCTCAAAGTGTTCTACAGAGTCATAGAACTCGTCGTCTTCTTCATCTTTTGATTCTCCACATTTCTTTGTTTGGTCCTTAGTTCGAGAGGTCATTCGTGTGGATATCAAGGCAGGTTTTCCCCATTTTTTCCAAACCTCTTTGGTTGCAATGGCCACACCAGCTCCATTGTCAAGGATTGCCATGGTTTTTACATTATTGAATTCCATAGGAAGGCTGGTGTTTCCATATTCTCCCTCGTAATACTCGCCTACCTTGTTTAATGGCACTGGCCTAGTATTTAGTTGAGGCATTTCAAGCTCTTTGATGCCTTCCTCGATTTGAGTCATTGGGGTTTTTACACCAAATTTCTCTAGACATTTACCCACATTAGCCCGCATGTTTGGTCTTATTCTGAGCAACTCGGCTAACATTATTGTACAGGTGACTGGGGTAGATAGAATATCTACTAGCCCCTTTGAATCGATGGCCTTGTTGGGAGACAGTCTCTTTGATGGGACTGCAACCACATCTGACTTGGTCTCGTACTCTCCCATGTAGGACGGTAGTGTTCTTAGCGAATGGGGTTGACTATCCATAGATTGTACAGATCCTTTGTTGCCCCAACACGATTGCACGTCTAGATTCATTTGAGATCCAGTCTCAAATTCCTCTATTGGTGGTAGAAACACTCCTCGTTCATCACCAGTCTTGTCTACTCGTCTTCTTGGGTCATCGGCTTCATTGGCCTCTCTGACTTGTTTCCACAATTCGTCAAAACCATCTATCTCTTTACAATCCTCAGGTATAGCTTGGTGAAATCCCTCAGAAGAGTTATCCGTGGTATTCAGTACTATCCTTGGTTCTAATGCTGGGTCTTTGAGGTTTTGTATGTGCTTATGACTAGAATCTGGCTCTTTTAGTTCCTGGTTTGGTGGGATTACGTGTGTAGGCATGACACGGATCACATCCTCAGGTTTTGCAACTGGTGGTTCTAGTAGAGCTTGGGCTGTTTGAATCATTTTCTGGCACATTTCAAACCTTTGCTTTTCTAGTTCCGCATAGGGATATGTCATCCACCTGTGTTCTTGGGTTTGGTTGTTTTTGAGCCTCACATCATAGGCTTTCAAGAGGGCATCTAATGTCTCATTAACCTTCTCTACCAACACAGATCCTCCTGAACTAGCACTTCTCGGTTTCTCATCCGTGGATGGTTCTTCTAGAGGTTTAACCTTCTGTGTAAGAGAAGGTGCCTCCTTTTCCTCATGTTGTTTTATCTTCTCGTCGGCTTCGGTAAGCTTCTCAGCTAGGGATTTTTGCTCTCGTTCCCTGCGTGCTTTCATCCTAGTCTTTCTAGCTTTCCAACTATTTTGTTTGCTCTTGGTTTTCTGACTTGGTGCGTCTGTTTTTGGTCCATCATCTGTCTTTGGACTCGTGTCACTTTCCATGTTCTTTGTCTTAGGATTCTCATCAGCTTTCTTTTGGGCTTGTGCTCTCGTAACCACTTGAACTGGTACGACATTTTCATTTTCTGAGCTACTAGGTAGCTGAACAATCCCTAATACATTTGTCGTGCTTTTCTTGATTTGGTTTGGGTTTTTCGGGCAATCGGGGATCAAGTGAGTGATGCCACACTCAAGACAATAGATATTTACTTCAGTGATCTCCGTATGAGGACATTGTTTGACCAAGTGGTTGTCACGACTTTTGTGACAATCTGTCTCTGGTTGAGGAGATTCTTTTAGCATTTCCTCTTGGCTATAAGCAAGCTTTGACCTAGATAAGCCGCTATTTGCAATGAATCGCAATGTCCTTTCGTCCATTTCATACCTTCTTTCTTTCGACTGAAACCCAGGAGGAGGAGGTTGTACTGGCCTCACCACTCCATGTGTTTCTCTCACATTTTGCTGCTTCGAAGGGTAGTACTCACTTTGGTTGCTATACAACATTGTAGCTGGTACTGGCGTTGGTTTATTTGATGCTTCCATCATTGGTATGTATCTTATGTCTACCGGCATTCTAGCACTGGCAGCGGAGGTTGTTGTCCTAAGACAAGCTGTGGCCTTAAAACTCCTACTGGTCCTGGCGCATTCCCCATAATGTATCTAGGTGGAGTAGGTGCTTCCGGAACAGGTTGTACATACCTCTCCCTAGCATTTTCCATGCTATAATAGCACTCTTCCCCCGTATGGTTCGTCCATTTTCTCTCAATTTCACACCACTTCAGCTCTCCATAATCAGACCTTATAAGAGGAATCAACCTCTTGACCAAGTCGTCGACGATAAGCTTTTATTGATCAATAGGTGCCGTTGGCTTGGCAATGGACTCACTTATCTGTGAAACATTGTGCTAAGAGGATGTGTCATCTCCTTGACTCTTTAAGTCCTTTTCTTTGTATGCCTCACAGTTATCCACTAGATAAAGAGCTTCTTTGATCAACTCGTTTAGCGTCATCCTCCTTATCATATGCAGATCCTTCTGAAGGCCCGCACGTCTCATTCCCTGGATAAAGGTCAGCATCCGTTGTGCTTGCGTAGGTAATTCTACTCTTGGACAGAGCTTAACATATCTCTTGAGCGGTAATGATGCTTTGCATACTGATTCATCCTCTTTTTGTTTGAATCTATGGATTTGGGAGACTGTGTTGTGAGCAATGCCTTTTGGCGAGAATTCTTCAATAAACTCCTCAAACAGCTCATCTAGGGTCTCAAAATCCCATTTTTCCACTGAGTCGAACCATGTAGTTGCATCATCTTCTAGAGTCAATCCAAATCCCGCAAACTGTGTCGCAAAATCTGAAACTTCCTCTGCTCTAATCACTCTTCTAAAAGCCGTTACGTGATCTCTAGGATCTTTATCTCCGGAGTATTTTATGTTTACCATTTCTGAACTTGGGATGGTCTAACTCGTCGATTGTCTACAAGTCTAACCAGAGACTCTCCCAATCCTTCTCTCGTTATCGCGCTTGAAGGGAATCCTGGTGGCTCTCTTCTTGGAATTCCTATAGGAATTCTCGTGTTTGGTGGAGGCATTTGTGGTCCTTCATTGACCAAATATCCACCTCTTTCTAGTACAGTCTCTGGATTTGTGCTTTCTACAACTCTGTATTCTCGTCCATACTTGTCGACAACTATAGATCGCCATTGACAGTCGACTCCGTATGTGTAGACATATAAGAGCTTGTAATCCGTTATCTCTTCAAGGTATGGATCTGAGCACCTATAAAGATTGACCTCATTGTCGTCAATGTATCTATATAGTCCTTCACTCTTATGACCAATCATCCAAACTCTCTCAACAAGATGGATCTTTATCAATTGCAAGTTTGGAAGATCCATTGTGGGAGGATATTCCTCTATCGTCGGGATCTCCAAGCTTGTGTAAGCTGCATTTGAATCTAGGGTAGACATGATTTCTGGGCTTAAGAGCTTTTGCTTGGTTCAAGTAGACTTAGTCCACTGTGTTCAAGTGCTTTGGTTATGGAAAAGTCGAAACTATGTCCAAAACCGCAACCGATTCGTCACAATTTTCGCAAATTGTCACTTTTAGACACCCCCAACTTTCGGATGAATTTTGAGGCCTCAAACGACGTTTTTTTTTCAAAGTTGAACTAAATGGTTGTCGTCAGCATACATTTAGTTCAAGTTTTGCTCTAAGATCTGTAGAGCCGCTCTCAGGCTACGTTTTGATATAAAAACTTTTTCAATCCGATACCGTTTGTGAAAGTTATGGCCAAAACAGTGAATTGTAGTTTAGAATGGTCAAAATGAGTCCAAATTCAATTTTGAAAGAAGATTTGGGATCTCTGTGCCACTGTGAACACTCCTGTATGGTCAAAAGTACAGTTGGACCCTAAAACTGGCCTAGAGACATCCTACGCATAGGATGTCTATATGCTCATAATTTAACAAAATTTGGTCCAGATAGTCTCACCTTAATTCTAGCAACACAATGGTATGCTCAGATTTTATTTTGGACCTAAAAATGGCCTTGAGACATACGCGTAGGATGTCTTTTTGCTCAGAATGACTTGAAATTTTCACCCCAGCTTCTCCTTGATGTCCTGATCACAGTGGTGTGCTCATAGGTTGGTTTGGAGTCCTAAATCAAGCTAGAGACATCCTACGCGTAGGATGTCTAACTACTCAGATTTTGTCCAAACTTGATCCCAAGATTCTCCTAGTGCTCAGCAACCCAATGGTATACTCAAAATTGAATTTGGATGCCAATAGGTCAAGATTTAGGCTGCAAGAGCTTCTAGTGCACTCCAAGAGTAGGATGTCTGACAATTCTTGTCTTTGCTTGGTAAATAGGCTAAACAAGTTCCAAATTCACTTTTGAAAAAAGATCTGGAATCCTTGAGACACTTAGAATCTCCCTATATGGCTACAATAGAATTTTGACCACTTTATGACCCTGGAGACATCCTACACGTAGGATGTCTTTTTGCTATGTTTCAGCTCAAACTTGCACTGTAGCTTCCCCTTGATGTGCTAATCTCACAGCTATTTTTACTTTTTGATTCTGACACCTATAGGCTGGTCAAATGATCAAGAATCTGTTCCAGAAGCCTGATGTCTGTTCTGATGAATTCCCAAGTCAAATCAACTTCAAATTGGACCAAAATTGATTAGGAGGCTTGCCTAAGGCTATACAACACCCTGCTATGTCCACAATTGGAATTTGGCCTCTAAATCATGCCTTAGACATCCTACGCGTAGTATGTCTAACTGCTCAGAATTACCCCAAATTTGAACCACAGACTCTCCTTAGGGTGCTGATCACAGTGGTATGCTCAAAATTAAGTTTGGAGTGCAAAATCACACATATGACATCCTACGCGTAAGATGTCTTTTTGGCCTGTTTGACCCCATACTTGACCCAAAGCTTCCCCTTGATGTCAGCAACCCAGTGGTATGCTCAGATTTTGGTTTGGATTTCAAAAGACCCCAATTTTAGCTGTTCTAGTCTTTTTTAGTCAAAAGTGCTAAATTCTGCTTAGGACCACTGTTTCTCCCCCAAATGAGATGAAAACTCTCTCAGTCACTCAATATATCATGCAGATCATGCTCCTGCAGCCATCCTATGGTTTTGGTCTTGGAATAATGCCTTGGCACAATTTGGGTAGGATGTCTGGCAATTTCAGTCTATCTGGCCTTATCCTGTCAAGATATAGTCAAGTTCCCCTTTCCAGGTGAAAATAGGGTAAAACCTACATTCTGAACACACTGGTCAACTCAGAATTTCAAAATTTCCACCAGATCACCCTGTAGATATCCTACGCGTAGGATGTCTTTTTTTCTCAGAATGGACTTCTGTTTCTACCCAAGGTGCTTCTTGATGCATATAACAAGAATATGTGATCACAACAAATTTTGGATGTCAAAATTGCTCAGGATCACCACTTTTGGGAAAATATTTCTCTGAAAGAGTAACATCCCCTTAACTCTTAGTCTATATGTCTAAATGACATGAGCTTTGGTGTGTGTGTCCAACACAACATGCAGAATATGGGTATGATGTCAAAACTTAATTTTTGCTTCCAAAATCACTCTCTAGACATCCTACGCGTAGGATGTCTACTTATGAAATTTGTGGCAAAATTCATCCACAGGCATCCCCAAGTCTTGAGCACTACTTTTCAAGAATTCCTACCAGTTTTTATGCAAAATTGTGCTCAGAATCTTAGGTTTCTTGTTTTCGCATTTTTGACACTCCGTCTTTGGTCTTTTGGGTGTCAAGAGTTGGTCAAAACTTTAGTTTCAATGTATACTTAAGGTAAAACCCCCCTTCTGAACACACTGGTGCAGTCAAAATTTTCAAATTTGGTCTCCAGAACCCCCTTGAGACATCCTACGCGTAGGATGTCTATGTTTACAGAATTGCAGGTTTTCTTCACAGAACCCTTGCAAATGCTCTTTTATATGCACATCATCAGTCAGTCATACAAAAATATCCACCAAAGCCTGTTTAATGCATTTTTACCTTCAAAAGCACGCTTTTCCGTGATTTAAAATGCAATCAAGCACTTTAGCAAATAATTCAGTGTTGAATAGCTCTAGATCAGAATCGGATCACTTACCTAAAGCGACTCCTACAAATCATATGGGGTTTTGCATCTATGAGTAGAAAAACGCTTCACTGCCACACACGGACTAGTAAACGCTTTTATCACCTCACAAATCACTCGACCACCAACAACTACTCTAATCCACAGATCCTAACTAAACCTATCTAGTCACAGACCCTCGGCAAGACACACGCTTCCTAGCTATCCACTTGATCGCAGAATATCCTCTTTCGGATCCACTTAAGAAAAACGCTTTCTTTAGCCGAAACTAAATCAAGCAACCATCACATGAGTGTTAGTAGGAAACCTACTTAGGTCCTTGTGTCCCCGACAGCGGCGCCAATGTTGGACGGAGCGACTCACACACCCATGAAGTGCATGTAAACACTACCTAGATCAACATAATGTCAATCGAGGACACAGATGACACGATAGGCACACAGAGGAAATCTCTTTAGCTTGTCAAGCTGAGACCATCCTACACATACAACACTCTGGAAGGCCAACTAAACCACAATCAAGAACCTCACTGCTCTCAACTACACCACCTAGCCACATACACACATACGGAAGGTAACTCACCTAATCATGCTAGATTCGTATGAAACTTAAGGAACACCATCCCCTCACTAGGATACACCTGTCCCTACGCTTCTACACTCAAAACCCTCACTCTAAACCTGTCTGCGAAAAACGCGTAGCTTATGTCGCCACAATTCTATAGACTACTAGCACGTAGAAAACAGACATTGTTTGATACACTTACAGCCACAAATAGCTCATAGATGCGTCGGCGTGTGCGCTTCGTCTCGCGTGGAATGTTTGGCGTTGTCGCGTAGCTCTCCTTGAGCCTACAACAATGGTGCAGTCGGATCTCCAATGTGTTGAGCGAGCCAGGCGTAGCGAGAGGATAAAGCTCACACTCACTCTCTTTCTCTCTCACACACAGTAGACGGCAGCGCTAAAGTTTGATTATGATTAAAGTCCTCTTTACAAAATGACCTAGGTACCTTATGTACTAAGGCTACCTTAGGTTTAACCAAAAATGGGCTTGAAAGGGTCAAATGGCTTTGTATTTACAATCTGGAAGTGCCATTGCACCCCAGCTTCTGAAACTAGAATAATTACTCATTACAAATGACGTTTATAGCCATAATCCGCAGCATTTCATAACTCGCAAAAGATAAGACTTTGGTACGAAACTTGAGTTATGTTGTGTTGTTGACCCAGCGAACAACAGCTCGTTAGTGACCTCAGAAAAAATAAGTCATGTTTGCCATTACTATTTTCTGAGGTCACTACTGAGAGAATATGGCAAGGTAAACTATTTCCTATGCGCCTATTCGCTCGGTAGTGACCTCAGAAAATATAAGTCATGCCTGCTATTACTACTTTCTTAGGTCACTTCCGAGCGAATAAGAGGTAACAACTCTTTCCTATTCACCTATTCGCTTGGTACTGACCATTTTTGAAATCTGATGTCCCTTGTGCTGACAAATGAATTGTCTTTTGGTGTTATTGTGTTTGTAGAGATGCCTCGTGTAAAGGCCTGCGCTATGAGGGCAACAGGTGAATCTTTGAATGCTCAAGCAAGAAGACGCCAATATGAGGCGCACAGAGGTGTACTGCAAGAGCTGCGGAGGATAGAACGACACGTTCAACCTGCTATTCCACGTCTCCCTTTCTAGTGAGTAGTGCGCGAGATTTGCGAGCAGTGGAGAGTCGGCATGCGATGGGCCAGTAGTGCACTCCTCTGCCTTCAAGAAATTGCTGAAGACTATCTCGTGGAATTCTTTAGTGATGGATATATCCTGGCTGCCCATGCACACCGCGTCACTATAATGTAGCGGGATTTTGATACTCTTCGTAGGCTTCGTTTTCGCTACAATGGGCTGCTTCAGCGAGTGCCTATCCGGGATAGTAGAACCATGGATATTCTCAACATCCCCCCTCTCCATCCTCGTGCACGACAGACAAAGCCGTTTAGGGCTGAAACAAACAACAGAAGGACCCGATCACGGGTTGAGAGAAACGACATAGACGGGCAGGCTGAGATAGCCACAGAGGGCCAAGAGCAAGCCAGAGTGGACCCCGAGGCTGTCATGGAAGAAACAGAGACAGTTATCGAGGAGCCACCTAGACACCAAAATGAAAAAGTCATGGAGGATCTGCAACCCATCGTAGATGATAAGGGACAAGAGCAAGTCAGGGTGGAGCCTGAGGCATCTATGGAGCAACCAATATTGAAGGAAAATGATCCGAAGCCTGAGGAGTCTGAGGCCGTTAGGGAGGCTATTAGGGAGGAGCCTGAGGCAGCTCGGGAGCCAGCTCAAGAAAGGCAAGGGCAAGGCTCTGCATCAAAAAGGCCCTTCAATGTATCAGATGAGTCAATTATTTTAGAGCAAATCAACGAAGAGAATGAAGAGGAGTTGAGAATTTTGTTGAGTTCAGTGCCTCTGCATGCGCATACAATTGCCTGCAAGGTCAGAGGAGGCCTACATTACCAGCCTCGATAATGTAGACTTCATGTGCATGCGCAGTTTCACCGACTCGCTCGCAACGAATGAGGTCGTCAATGTTGGTTTGTGGTAATTCTCATGCTCTTTATTTCTCATGCTCATTAAATGGGTCTCTACTGAGACATGGGTCAATACCAAGCGAAACAGTGGCTAATGAAATTGGATTTTGGTACTACTCGCTCGGTATTGACCCATGTCTTTGCGACAGTTGACAAGTTTTTCTTTATAATGGTTCACTACCTTAAAGACATGGGTCAATACCAAGCGAGTCTGTTGCTTATGGAATTGGAATCCTCCGCTGACTCGCTCGGTATTGACCAATGTCTTTGCGGCAGTCGTCAAGTTCTTTACAATGGCTCATTTCAGCCAAGACAGGGGTCAATACCAAGCGAATCAGCGGCCGATGGAATTTGATTAGCTGCCCCACTCGCTCGGTAGTCACCCACTTGGTGTTCAAGTCTAATCTCTGCTATTTGTTCATGTTAGCCAAGTTGTCTTGCTTCTGCCCCCTGAGGTTCAAGAGAAAGTATACGTAATAGATCCGTTGCTATCACCTTATCTGCAAAACAACTCAGTTTCCTTTTTGAGTCTGATGAATTGGTTTAGCAGAGTCAAATTTGATCTAGTGCGCTTTTTGGTCACTGCGTACAATCAATCGTGAGTATTTTCTTGCCTTGTAAAAAACATATTTTATTGAGAGTCTCTCCTTATCTTTGATGGTGTCTTTGTAGTGATCATTGGAGTCTGATGTTATTTGACATGGAAGCTAAGATTGTTTACTACGCAAACTCTGGGCAAAGCATTGCGTTTCATGCTCGTGTAAAAACATAAGATCCATTTGGGTACATTGGGAAAGCAGTGTGTCTTTGTAATGTGTTGTTGACTCAAGTGGTTATGTATGTAGTGCCGCGAAAAAACTTGTATGCTATGTAGAGCATCTTTTGTTAGAACATGATCTAGGAAATGTAGTCCGGCACGAACGGGTAACCGTGCCCACGTAGACTGATGACTATAGCTGTGGCTGGCGAACCTGTTTGAATGCCGTGTTGCTCATCAGTCAAATTATGGATATACCGAACGTAAGTAATCTGCTATTTTATTGTTTGCTGCAACGTATGTATGAAGCAACAGATGTCTGTATCACGCTTCTACAGGATCTTCGATTACATAACTACTCCAACAACGATGGGCGACATAATTCTGTAATGGCCATCCAACATATTATAATCTCGGTAAACAGACGCACAAGAGAGGAAGCGGCGAGAGCTGATGAGTTCAAAGAGGCTCGCATTAACAAGATGACGCAATGCCATAATCAGACTCAAGAAGAAGTTAGAAATATGCAAGAAGCAATAAACCAATATTATGCGGACGCTGCAGAAGTAGAGGAATGGGCTACACGTCGACGACAAGAGAAAGAACAGCGGGAAGCTTCACAGGTGCAGGAAGCATGGGAAGCCATGGGAGAGGCCCATGATTTCGAGCGACGCGAAAGGATGCCCGAGACCAGTGTCCCCAGAGGCAGAGGTAGTAGCAACTGGAGCAGAGGGCAGGGGAGAAACCGGAGCAGAGGGCAAGGTACGAGTGGCACAAACCGCGGGAGAGGACAGGGGACGAGTGGCACAAACCGAGGGAGAGGACAAGGGACGATGGCACAAACCGGGGGAGAGGACAGTAGCAGGGAAAGGGAGAAAATTACTTGTATAAATCTTGATAGAAACAACACAATATATAAAGTTTTGAAACATTGAAAATGTACATTTTTGAAAAATTGTTTGACCGCCAAAAAATATATCTGCATTAGTCATTTTGAAGAGTACATCATGGTTTGCATGGCATCAAAGCTCTTTGCGTGCACAAGGTATGTGACCTACCTTCCAATGGAAGCAATTAAGTGAAGTGTATTTGTTAGTGACTCCTTGCACAATGTTGTTTTCTCCTTGCACCTTGGAATCTAAAAAGAAGAAAAAGTTAGATTCAGTCATAGTGTATTAAAGACAACCAAAATTTATCAATTTAGTAAGCACCTTTCTATTGTTGAGACGGAATGCATACAATTCCGGCAAAAGTGGACGTTCTTCACATGTAAGATCTATCCTGAGCTATGCCAGAGTTGTGCTTGACATTGTCTCCATCACAGTAAGTAGGCTGTCTCAAAAGTAGAGCTCCATTGATAAAGGTTTGTTCTCGAGGCTGTTCTCTGTATCTTGGTCGAGTGGAATAAGCTGCCCACTAAGAAGATGATATCTAATATAGTAAAACAATACTAAGAAATTATGAGAGCTTATAATGAAATTGCAAATTATGGACTTCTTTTTCAAAATAGAGATTTTGTTCTGTGATTGTTTCCTATCCCAGTTATCGTCTAAAAAGTCCAAACAGCTCTCAGACTTGCAAATGAACATTGTTGCGGTAGTTCTTATTTGATCATCGAAGAAAAAATCTACAAACACTTCAAGAGGCATAAATAGTGCGAGCCGAACTATTTTTGTGGCAATTGAATACTTGAGGGACTTTTGTATATCCTGAAACAACTTATTCCTGAAGCCTTCACTAGTTTGCGAAGCAGGCAGGGACCAATCCTTGCTGTCAAAGGATGGAAGTGACAAAGGAGCTACACGACCCCAACCAATGGAAGTTCTCGGTTCCACGTATGACATATCATAAAAGAAAATTACATTATCTGCAAGTTCCTTGTGTTGTCTTCCTCGGTACATTTGCTCACCAATAAATGCATGGAAAGCATAAAAAATCCCAACTATACTCTCAACTGGTTGCCAATCTGTCATATTCGATGGATAAATATCTGAAACATACCAAAGATGATGTCCACCACTTAATATTCGAATATAATCATGCACTAAGCGAGATGCCCTAATAACTTACAGTTGGGTCGATGCCTTGAAAAACTTGGAGGAGATGTTTGCGACCTTAAGTCTGCATGCTGGAAAGCATGTTGTATGAGGACCTCTTTCACCCGCTTGCTTTGTGTACAAACTTTAAACTCTTTAACTTGACCCTTGAAAGCCTCCACGAAATCATTGCGTTGCCTCCTCTTCCTCCTCCTAGTTTGCAGTAGAACCCAACTTCCGATAGTTATTCGAGATGGAATCCATGCTTGATCGTCTGTTAGTATAACTGTTAAAAATGTTGACAGAGTCAATGGTAGTGCTAGGCCTTCGAGAATTAGACATGGTGTGCAGTAGAATGAATACACAGAAAGGTTAGCGCAAATATAAAAAAGGGAAGAAGTTTTGAGAGGGAAGTAGAGCTACTCAAAGTCATATTTGGGCGGGAACAAAGATACTAGATAGAGTCTTCAATGAAAGTTTTGAAATTTCTCGGTACATAGTTAGTACGACTTACGGCATTTATGCCTTGAAAGCGTGAAATTGTGCAATTTGATGAACCAAAATAATATTTCCTCCCTTTTTAGAAAAAGAGCTTGACTCCAAAATGTCGATTTTCAACGTAACGTTAGCCTCTTCCTCATTGGTCGAGCGCCACTCTCTCTCTAGAACTGAAAGGCCCAAAAGTGAGTCCAGCTTTCTCCTAATGCCAAATCTCATATTCAAGCATACATTTTCTTTGAGAGAGAAGTTTGGAAATTATCTAAGCCTCTTGTCAAAAGATACTATCTGTGTTTAAAATTATAAAGACATTAAAAACTATGTTCAAGGGTTCAGATTTGAGATGAGCCTTGAAATAAGAAAACTCATAATATCTCATAAAGTCTCTTCTCAAAGGGTTCTATATGTGTCCGGAATGTTTAAGACATTAAAAACAATGTTCTAGGATTCAGATTTGAGATAAGTCTTTAAAACAAGAAAACCCATAAAATATTAAAAAGTCAGAGATAATCCTAAAGATGAGTAAAAACCTTATTTTAAAATTGAGAGTTGAGGTTAAAATGATAATTGAGAATTTATAATGGTGTGGGATTCTATATCACTTAGGAAAGTTAAGAGTCATTAACCTATGAATGTCTAGTCAATGAGATTTGGACAATCGTCCAAATCTCATGTTTAAGCAGCATTCAGATTTAAGATAAGCCTTGAAAACAAGAAAACTGATAAAATCTTAGAAAGTCTAAGAGAATCCTAAAGATGAGTGAAAAATTGAGAGTTGAGGTTAAGGTGTTTATCAAGAACTTATAATGGTATATGATTCTGTATCACTTAGGAATGTTAAGAGTCAATAACCTATAAATGTCAAGTCAATGAGATTTGGACAATCATCCAAATATCCTGTTTAAGCAACATTCATATTTGAGATAAACCTTGAAAACAAGAAAACTCTTAGAATCTTAGAAAGTCTAAGAGAATCCTAAAGATGAATGATAAACTAAGAAAAGAGGTTAAGATGGTTATCAAGAAGTTATAATGGTATAGGATTCTATATCACTTACGAATGTTAAGAGTCAAAAACCTATGAATGCCAAGTCAATGAGATTTGGACAATCGTCCAAATCTCATGTTTAAGCAACATTCAAATTTGAGATAATCCTTGAAAACAAGAAAACCCATAAAACCTTAGAAAGTCTAAGAGAATCCCAAAGATAAGTGAAAAACCTATTTTAAAACTAAGAGTTGAAGTTAAGATGTCCATCATCACTTAAGCTCATATAAATGCTATATACATTAAAGATTCTAAATATGTATATGACAAGTCTCATAGATAGATGAAAACGTCATGTTCTCTTGTTCAAGATTGAATCTTGTTGGGGTTGATATCTACCATTGGTTATGAGTATGCATGAGAATGTATCTTAACATTTTATATCTAACATTACGTGCATAGGAGGCTAGAGCAACAAGATATATAAAAAATCATAACCATTTGGAAATAATATACAAAAGAAAAAAAACTAGATACTTACATCCCAATTGCCGCGGACAACTTGATTTGTAGTCCCTTGTGATGGTTTCTCGGGTGATCCAAAACTCTCCCACTGCCTCCTTACATGCTTCAATTGTTCTAGAGCTGATTGTTTCTTTAGCACATGTTGATTTTCTAAATTTACCATTAGAGAGATCTTGACGCAAGACTATGGTGGACAATCAACCACAAATCTTGCCAAATGTATCTGACAAATTGACTTTCGTGCTGCATACTCAGGATCATTTATTCTTATGAATATTTTTGTAGCCATGATTGAGTGTTGACCCCCAAGAATCCAATACATGTATTTGTTAAGATTCTCCTTCTTGAATTCTTCCAATTTAATGAGTTTCTCTGTCTCCGAATTGTGTGGCATAAGATCTTCTTTGCAAAGGAACATGGCTTTGGCATTGTCCCAGACTCCTCAACAAGCTCAATCACTACATTCTTTGACAATGGTCAACACTTGTAAGCATCAGGTGCCAAATCACATATTGTAACAGGTATTTCCTTGTTGTATGAGAGACCCAATGGATAATACTTCTCATATACAACTAGTCGAGCTAACCCAGCACGTCTTCTGTCATCAAAACTCTTATTGATCTTATGTTGCATGTCACCGCTAGGTGAGGATTTCACAACACTCTCCTAAATGCATTGTTGATATGCAACATTTAGAAGATGATGTTTCTTGGGTGTTTCTTCATCATTGACTTGAATTGAACTCTTACTAGAAATTGGCTCCATAGCTTGAGCATCATTTGTAACTTGTACTTCAATGGGACTCGAGGTCAAAGCATCTTCTCCTTCTTGGACCATGCCATGCTCTGAGGTGGCAATAGTCTCCATCTGCTCCATTGATTGTTGCCTAGAAGGGGATCCTTCATCAATTTGATCTTGACTACGCCTTGCTTTCTTTGTAGAGTTTTTCATCTCGGGACGTTCACCGTTTAGTACCCCCCTATATAACGTGCGTTCGTGGGGTATTAAAGAAACCCCTCTTTTAACATGTCTGAATGAATAAAATGACCCCTTATTTTAGGATATTTTTTCAAAATTGAATATAAAGACCCCTTATTTTAATGTATCTCTGTTAAATTGCCTAAAAAAATGTCATTAAAAAACCCCTCCTTTTGAGCGCACATTATACATTAACATGATTACATAGTGCACCCCCCGAGTTTTTCATAGAGACAAATTAACCTGCAATCTTGTAGTAGTGATCAATCATAACACCAATAGAGATGTCACTCATATCATTTGGCTTGAACAACTACCCTCGCGAGACTCATGTTATCCCCAATGGGCTATTGTTCATACCATTGCAGTAATAGCACCCAGGATCTAAGAGACATTTCTTAGTTTTTTGAGAGGAGACCATACAAGCTTCACCTTGAGAGCTCACATCTTCTTCAATAGCTCTCACTATCCCAACATCCATGAAATCTTTCTTATCAGCCATGAATTCAAACAAATGTAGCCTTGGCAGTTTTGTGTAATTTTCATTGTAAAAATCAAATTACCACTTCTTAGGTGCATGTGATGCACACTCTATGACCTCCTCAATGGATGCTCTTTTTCTTGTTCCACTTATTGTGCTATCTGCCATATAAAAATATTTAAAAATTTAGATTCACACTCTTGATCCATAAATCAGAATCTTTGACATACATTATGTTTGAGATCGAGATTGAATGTTTGCTTGCTATGTTTACAACAAGAGATTTAAGTAGTTGTATAAATATAATGCTCTGAATTTGTGGCTAAGAAAAGACTTTCAAATTTGGAAAACCATCCAATCCTCAACTAGCCAAGTATGGAGGTGCACACTTGATTGTGGTTAAGATTTAAATGGTTTTGTAAGTTTAATGACTAGGGGTTTGGAATTGAGATAAGCCTCTAAGATTTGGAAAATTGTCCAAATCTCAATTGATTACATATTTATTGATTTAGGTTTGAGAAATTTTTTGAAGAGGGAGAAGGGTCTATGGGATTTGCACAACTATCCAAATATCTCATGAAGGTTTGGTTTGGGGTTCAAATCACTAGACAAGTATAGTGGTGCATGCTTGCTTTTTTGGTCAATTTTTAAATTGTTTTAGTATTCTCATGGATGAGAAAAGTGTCACATCCGTCCAAATCTCAATAGACAACCGCGGGAGATTCACCATGAAATACTTATCGCACCACATAAGTGTAGGGGAGGTGGGTTCTTTTACAAGTTACATAAGCATATAAGTTAGGGACAGGCCCCAAATAATTTATCTCCCAAGCTTAAAATAAGGGAGGAGGTATCATATTTATTGGGGGGGGGGGGGGGGGGGGGGGAAGAGAGAAACGGGAAAAATGAGAGGACGTTTTTGTGTTTCAAAATCATGGCTTCCCAAAAGAGACTAACCTCGAACTTGTGAGTCAATAGCTACAAAGATACATGCAAGAACTAACACTGCTTTGTATCAATTGCTTGGTTTGTGATTATAGTTCATTTGTTGAGGGATGAAAGCTATAAAGAGTTTGTATAGATGCAATTTACATGGAGAAAGCTAGAGTGCCTGCTGAACGGGCACATAGTTGAAAAGTCAAACTAAGACACATTGAGGGTACATCTAGTTATCACAGAAGTGATTTCTTAGTATGTTGCCAATCTGCTACACGCTCTTTGACTAGTTTTAGTCAGTTAGATCATCTGAGACCTAAATTTTATATGTAAGATAGGGGTATAATAGTTTTTTGCATTGATTGTCGTATACGCGTAGAAAAAGGGGTCAAATTTCCTAATATGAGTCATATATAGGGGTTTTCAAAGTTGTTCGCTCACAGGTGGCATCCCGCTTTGTGTATAGAGTGAATCCCCCGAGTAGACAACATATTTGTTGCTTGGGATTTTAGATTTTTTTAAAACGAGAGAAAGTTTGGTATTCTTCATGAAGCAAGCATATGGCCTAGGCTAGTGACTGAGATAGCTCCTTGAAGTTTAAGCTTTAGATTATTTTTGCATTTAGGATTGAGATTTAAATGATTTTCCAAAAGGTTGAGATAAGTCTTTGAGCTTTGGACAACCGCCTAATTCTCAATAAATTCCATGTTTCCTGGTTTGGATTTAAGCATTGGACGAGCGTCCGAATCAGGTTTGGGTTTCAATTTGAAAACGGGAATTAACAAGAAAATAATTTGGTAGAGTGGATGACAAGTCTATGGGATTTTTTGCATTTAGGACTGAATTTAAACAGGTTTCCAATTGGCTAGGAAGTCTATGAGATTAGGATGATCATCTAGTTCTCACACTAGAGCATAGTTTCTATTTGGGATTGCCGACTTGCAGATGGTATCTTGAATGCAGTAAACAAATGGGGACAATGGTATTTTAAGGATAGTGTTCAAAGTTTGGACGATTGTTCAAATATGATATGGAATTGATACTTAGACAATTGCTCAAATTTGATCATTGCATAAATTTTTGCATTCCTTAGAGATGTTAGCAATATCAAGCTAGTAAAAAGCTTTGCAACAAGTCTATGATACGTATGATGGTCTTTGAAGGTCCGACCCATGGATTAGGCTCATGATTGATATAAGTCTTTGAGTTTTGGACAACCATCCAAAACTCAATTGACACCATGTTTCCTGCCAGAGTTTTAAGCTTTGAACGAGAGTCCAAAACTCATTTGTGTTTCAAATTGAAAATGAGAATTAACAAAAAAATAGTTAGGTAGAGTGGATGACAAGTCTACGGGGTCCAAATCTCAATCGACAACATATGTATTACTTGGGGGTTGGGTTTTTTTTTAACAAGACATAATTTGGCATTTTTAATTAAGCAAACATAAGACATAGGTCCATGATTAATTGAAATTAGGTGCTTGCACTTGATATTTTTGGCATTATTGATATTTAGACAGGCTTTCAAATGGCTAGGAAAAGTCTTTGAGATTTGGACGACCATCTAATTCTCACACTAAAGCATAGTTTCTGTTTGGGACTAAGGGCTTGCAAGGCTGTATCTACAACGTAGTAAACAAATGGGGATGATGGTATTTAAAGATTGTGTTTACAGTTTGGACAATTGCCTAGATCTAGTATCAAATTGAGATTTAAACAAGTGCTCAAATATGATCATTGCATATATTTTTTCATTCCTTACAGACGCTAGCAATATCAAGAGAAAATGGTAGCCTATTTGCAACAAGTCTATGATACATATGATGGTCTTTGAAGCTCCCCATGGATCAGGTTCATGACCAACATGTTTCCTGCTAGGGGTTTAAGAATTAATCAAAACTAATTTGGGTTTCAAATTGGAAATGAGAACTAACAAATAAATAGATGTATTTGAGCAATGGCCTTTGAATGTGGGGTTTGAGATTCATTAGACACTACGGAATGGAAAATCTAAGGGATTTTACACAATTGTCCAAATCTCTTTCGAAACATGAGTCCGGTGTAGGATTCAAACCACTAGCCTAAGTATGGAGGTGCACACTTACTTTCACCATTAAGATTTAAAACGTCAAGGAAGTCTCATGGCCTAGATTCATAACTAAAACAAGTCTCTAAGATTTAAACAACCGTCCAAATCTTAGTCGACAACATATTTGTTGCTTTGGGTTTTAGAATTGTTTAACGAGAGAGAATTTGGTACTCTTGATGAAGCCACCTAATTTTCTAAGTTTGTGATTGAGATAAGCCTCTAAGATTTGGATAACTGATCACATATCAATCAATAACATAAATTTTTTGCTTGGGTTTTTCAATTTTGAGAGCCTTGAAAATAGAACAATGGATTGTAATGGTAGAATTAACAAACATATAGTTAATTAGGGATTTGGTTGTAGCTTTTCCATTAGATCTAGAATGATCCTGAGATTTGGATGCTTGTCCAAACCTCATCCATTGGGATTGTATAGGGGTTTAGAGATTTAAAAATAAAACAAATACAAAAAATACTTATTTGTTTGTGAAAATTACTCCTCAAATTTCAAAAATTCCCAATTAACCTCTCTCATTTGACAACCATTACAAAAAAAAAAGTCATTTTATTTTAGATTCCCTTCATTAACCTATAAAATATCTCTAACGACACACAATATTAAATCGTTCATCATTTTAGACATAAACGTCTTTAGTTGTGAGATTACACTATGCATAAAATTGAAACAAATCCATTTCAAAAATATTAAGAAGCATTAAATATTTTAAAATAATAGAATATTCTAGATTTTTTCACAAAAGATAGGGTAATTTGATCATTCTTTATTAAAATATTAGTAATAATTATTAAGGGTTTTGAAAATAGAAAAATGGACGTAAGGTCTATAGGTATCAGTGTCACAATCAAATCTCCACGCACCAGTAGCTCGACCCAACAATACATGTTTGAAAGTATTGCACGATAAAATTGCATTGTAAAGCTCATGAGATTTTGACAACCATCTAAAATCATGCAGCTGTGTAAGAACTCCATTCATTTTTTCATAGCTATTGATATCTTGACATGTAATGAAGTGATCTCTTCTTTTAGTTTTCACTTATCGCTATACATGTTGTGGTTTGTCTGAGAATTGGACGGTCATCCAAATCTCTTAAGAGAGAACTTGCACAATTCAAGAGCCGTTACTTTTATTTTTCAAAATTTAAAGGTTGGAATTTTGATGATTCTCATACTTAAAAATCACTTCTTTATCAAGCATCAAGGTATACATTTGAATTAGCTTCGCTCCAGGGGGCGAAAGTCTGTGCTACCTTTCAAGCAAGTAGACCAAGTGTTGTACAAGTAAGTACATCTATTGTGATCTCTACAATATTTTTTAGAAGCTTAATGATTTGTTAAACTAAAAGTTTAAGAAAATAATGTAGCGTGTAATTAAGCACTTTAGATAGAAGTGTAAGCACTCACCGTGTGGAGTTTGTGTATGGCTTGAGGGCTTTTTTGCCAAAGCCATTGTGGTGATTAGAGTGTTCAATGCCATTGTTGTAATCTCTGCTACACAATAGTAGATTACAATGTTTAGTTTAGTTTTACGTAACATACTATTGCGTGCGTGTACTTGCATGCGCACTCAAAAAATATTCAATTTTTGTCACTTTGAGTAGCTATTTGCTCAATCTCTCAGCTTAATACTACTTTGGTGAATAGAAACATGCACACACATTCCAGTGAATAGAAACAGACATACATTTCAAAATTTTAAACATAAGACTCTAAAGAGCACACACAGTTCCAAAAGTTGAAACATAAGCTTTAGCTTCACATTTGTACACAGGGAATCACAAGTTTGTGTGTGTGAGAGAGAGAGAGAGAGAGAGAGAGAGAGAGAGAGAGATAATTGACTACCAAGAGGGAACTTGAGAAAGAGATAGAGATAGATGTATGTAAGAAAATAGAGAGAGAGAGAGAGAGAGAGAGAGAGAGAGAGAGAGATAATTGACTACCAAGAGGGAGCTTGAGAAAGAGATAGAGAGAGATGTATGTAAGAAAATAGAGAGATAGAGTTTGAATTAAATTACCTGCGTGTGTGTGTCTGTGGTGTAGACCTCCGTAGTGTAGACCTCTGCAGTGGACAAGATGGAGAACTCTATCTCTCTCTCTCTCTCTCTCTTTCTGTCACTTTGTGCAGATCAAAGGATGCTGCGTGTGTGTGTGTGTGTGTGTGTGCGCGCATGCACGTAGACCAAAGCATGCTCTGTGTGTATGTGTGTGTGTGCAGACCAAAGGATGCTCTCTCTCTCTCTCTCTCTATCTGTGATAGAGTAGCGGGATGCTCTCTCTATGTGTGTGACAGAGTAGTGAGATGCTCTCTCTCTCTCTCTCTATGTGTGTGTGTGTGTGTGTGATAGAGTAGCGGGATGCTCTCTCTCTATGTGTGACAAAGTAGTGAAATACTCTCTCTTTCTCTCTCTCGGATTGGTAGGTGCAACAATTGCAAGTCTGCAACAATTGAATCTCTCTCTCTCTCTCTCTCTCTCTCTCTCTCTCTCTCTCTCGTGGACGCCAACTATAACGAGCAAGCTGGCACTACCTGTCAGCTGCGGCCATGCATGCTTTATTAATGCTAGATAACCTATTTAATTTGAATTTAAAAATTGAAGCTCCATCCCACAGCTTGCTTGCGATTACCTTCGTTTCAGCAGATTACTTTGAGAGACCAGATTGATTGGTTTTTTATGGATTACAAAAAGTGATTTGAGAGTCTATGGATAGGATAATATCCACCTCACCACGTCAAGAGTCTTGTAGTGAAGAGAATGAATCAAGGGAAATCGACAATAACTCATCACAGAGAATCACATGGTAGCACATCCAAGGGTTCTGACAAAATAGGGGAACCATATACAAGTTCATCAAAGGAATCTAGTGAAGAAAAGGGATGAGATGATAGTGTGTCCTAGGGTTCCAACAATTGGGACTGACTTGCAAATGGACAAGGGAGGCTAGCGAGGCTACCCATAGGTCCTAGGACACAAGGAAAGGAAAGTGAAAGGTAAAGTGATACGGCGGTTTTATCTTAGTCAAGAACTATTCGACATTGGTTGCAAAGTGAATGGAGGAGGACCTAGAAGATACTCTTGAGTTTTGAAACTTTATCTTGAGACTTTTGCTCTAGCTTCAACTATTCAAAGAGTTCCCGATGATCAGCGGGTTGAATCTAGTGTAGCCGAGACTACACAAGAGAGGAGTTATCATGCTCCTTCTTCATAGATTTAGACGATTGGAATAAAGTCACTAATTTCTTTTGTGATTTCAGGGACAATGATGGGTTGACAATATTCTATTGTATAACTTTTTGAACTGTGCGCACTAAATTTGGAATTTCCTTGATTGAATTGAAAACGCAAAGCTCTTTCATGTGTCTATTGATAGAGACAAGTAGAGAAAGATGAAATTTTTGCAAGATGAATGATTTGAACTTAGTGCATCTAGACATCTTTTAGAGATCAGTGAGATTTGGATGTGATGCCTAAGTGAGTGAACTTCTTCTGCATCAAGATGTCAATCTAAGTGACATGATAGTGTGTCTCAGGGTTTCGATGATTGGGTCTGACTTGAAAATGGACCAAAAATGGATTGTAAGGGAGGCTAGCAAGGCTGCCCACAGGTCCTAGGACACAAAGAAAGGAAAGTGAAAGGTAAAGTGATATGGCAATTCTTAATCAATAACTATCTGGCATTGGTTGCAAAGTGGATGGAGGAGGACCTAGCAGATACTCCTGAGTTTTGGAGCTTTACCTTGATACTTTTGGTCTAGCTTCAACTATTCAAAGAGATCCTAATGACCAGATGGTTGAATCTAGTGAAGCCGAGACTGCACAAGAGCGGAGTTAACCCACTCCTTGTTCATAGATTTAGACGATTGGAATAAAATCACTAATTTCTTTTTGTGATTTCAAGAACAATGATGGGCCGAAAGTATTTTGTTGTATGACTTTATGAATTGTGCACACTAAATTTGGAATTCCCTTGATTGAATTAAAAATGCAAAGCTCTTTCATGTGTATATTGCAAGAGACACGTAGAGAAAGATGAAATGTTTGTAGGATGAATGATTTGACTTAGTGCATCTAGACATCTTTTAGAGATCAGTGAGATCTGGATGTGATGCCTAAGTGAGTGAACTTCTAGTGCATCAAGATGTCTATCTAAGTGACATGATAGTGTGTGTCAGGGTTTTGACGATTGGGACTGGCTTGCGAATGGACAAGGGAGGCTAGTGAGCCTGCCCTCAGGTCCTAGGGCACAAGGAAAGGAAAAAGAAAGGTAAAGTGATACGATAGTTCTTAGTCAAGAACTATCCGGCATTGGTTGCAAAGTGGATGGAGGAGGACCTAGCAGATACTCTTGAACTTTCTATTTGTGGCATGGTGAGAGAGAAGGAGAGTTGACATGGCATGGTGGAGCTTTGATGCATTGACATCAAAGTCTAGTGCTAGTAAATATATTGCACCCATGGCAAAAGTATCTACTTTACAAGCTCCATGTAAAACTCCATAGCCTCAATTAGAGTTCAAGATTTTGGCATTTAGGTCTTAGGCTCCTCGTCTGGTGCTCCTTAAGTTCATCAAGTTTGCAAGGTCTACCACATCATCACTTTTTGGCATCTAGATATCTAAGAGATTAGTGAGATGTGGATGTGATGCCTGAATGAATGAAATTCTAGTGCATCAAGATGTCTATCTGGATTAGATGACCGGATCCTATTGTGAGTGCATCAAGACTTTGGGAAGGATGAGATTGCTACACCATTATCTAGGTGCATCAAGAGTTCTTGATAGAAACTGCTACTCTCATGCATGTTTGAATTGGTTTTTTTAAAGGTTTGTAAAAATACCTCTAATGCAATCTACGCATATGAGGGAATGATCAATCACTTTTTTGTTGATGGTCTCATGTACAAAACCTGATTGTTAATAGTTTATCAATCACGTCTAGACTGTGCAATCGCTTCACAATTGTCTTAATCTACTAAATATTGTTGCTATCCCTTGTTTTCACATGTCAATCAAACAAACCATGTCCATGACCATCCCCATGAAGAGAATTAGCAATGCCAGAAATTACCCTTGACTAAATGATCCGGTGGACCTAGCATACCTTTCTATTGTTTTCTTGTAGCATTCTGGAAGGCATAGCTCTAAGTAGCAATCCTGTTTACACCTTGGTTTTTAGCAAACACTATGTCTCTTTGCAAACTTTGTAGAAAGGTTCAGACTCGCGTCAGAGGCTTATTTACCCATGCCAGCATGCTCCAATCATCACAACAACTTTAGAGACGCAAATGAAAATCAACATACCTATATATATATATATATGTATGTATATATATGTATGTATGTATGTATGTATATATATGTATACGTATATATATATATATATATATATACGTACATATATATATATATATATATATATATATATATATATATATGTATATATATGTATACGTATATATATATGTAGTCGGACAAATACTTGTACATAAAATTATTTGACAATTGAAGGTAACGGTTTCAAGGAGTGCACTACCTTGAACATCCAAAGGCAAAAGGAGCACTACAGATGTCTACTGCAAGTAACAACCAGGTGAAATGATACTGAAAGCCTTGAGTATAAGTGTTTTTTTCAAAAAAATAAGAGCAAAAGTTTGTTTTTTCCTTATCGGTTTTTCTTTTAAGTACTATCAGGCATAAAGAGGTATCAATACTTTGCATGAGGGTTTAGGATAACCTCATATAAAGACAATGTCATTGTGTAAAGATGGGTTCTTTTTGAGAAAAAGAAGGATAGAACAAACAAAATTCTGCCAAAATTTTCACGAAATCGATCATAGTATACTTACTTTTAAACCATAGAGAGAATGGTTGCCCCTAAGGCAACATATAGTATATAAGAATTGGTACAAAAAACCTTGGATATAATGTTTGTAAGTAAAAACAAAAGTTTTTAAATCTGCTCTTCTTTATGATTAATACCTAGCAAAAGAATGGATCAATGATTTAGTGTATAAGACACCTCTTGTGAGGACAAATGTCGGCTTTGTTTGGAATATGGTTTTTTTTTTAAAAATGAAGGGTTTTACAAACAAAATGCTGCTGATATTTTCAAAAAATCAGGAATACTTATAGATTAGAATGCTTACTTATATACCATAATGATAGGGTTGCCCCTATAGCAACACATAGTATAGTCTCTAAAGAATGCTAAAGTCATAATCATTGATGACAAACAGGGGTACAGGCAGACAGCTAGGATGAGTGTCACTCGTGATATATTCAAGCTACAAAGGATTCGGGACAAGCTCATGGCAACACACAAAGGGAAAAATCAAACCAAGCCATTAGCAATTAGAGACCCCATTTGCAAACCTTGTAAACCTGTAAGAAATTTCACAGACCGTAATCGACCATACCTACATAGACGAGCAAAAGAAAACGTAACATATACCTAGGAGTAGGGTTGGGCTTCAAGGTGTGAAAACGATAACAAGCAGTGGGGATTGCTTGATATACGTGTTACCCATTTAGTGCAAATTAATTCTAATTGATTGTACTTGTGGTTGGTTAGCAGGTAAAGATCCCTGCTTTCATCTGATAGGAGTTCCGGCTTAAAGCTCCTATTTTTTTATGTATCGAAGGATCTTGTAACAAGTTTTATATCAAAAAGTTCTACTTTTCTTTGTTGTAACCATATGATAAGTGAAAACAGTATTTAAGTTCTCTCAGTATATGATTCTAAGTGATGGGATTTTTCAATCAAACACACACACAATTTTCCAAGATACCTTTGGTCGCGTATCTATCATATACTGAGAAAACTTAATATTGATATAAAATAAATGATGGTTTAGTCTTTTTTGCTTTATTCAGGCTTTTTGGATTTCATCTCTCACCCGTCTGGGATATGGAATAGAAGAAGGCATTCCTATTCCTCCGGTGGGAACCCAATGTATACTGTTTTGTCTCAAGGGTGTAGAATTTCACAAAAAGTTGCTAGATTTTGAGAAACAAGCCCGGGGGGTTCACCGTTTAGTACCCCCTATATAAACGTGCATTCACGACGCATTTAAAAAACCCCTCTTTTAACATGTCTGAATGAATAAAATGACCCCTTATTTTAGGATTTTTTTCAAAATTGAATATTAAAAACCGTTATTTTAATATATATCTCTCAAGTTGCCTAAAATTTTTACATTTTAAAACCCCTCCTTTTGAACTCACGTTATACATTAACATGATTACATAGTGCACCCCCCGGGTATATATGTTGCATGAGCGAATCATACCACCTATAAAGTGCATGCAACACTACCTAGATCAACATAATGACAATCGAGGACACAGATGACACAATAGGCGCATGGAGGCAATCTCTTTAGCTTGTCAAGATGAGACCATCCCACACATTCAACACTCTAGAAGGCTAACTAAACCACAATCATTAATCTCACTGTTCTCAACTACACCACCCCAACCCACATACACACAAACAAAAGCAAACTCACCAAACCATACTAGAAACAGAAGGAACACCATCCCCTCACTAGGATACACATGTCCCAAAGCCTCTACACTCAAAACCCTCACTCTAGAGCCATCTGCGAAAAACGCATATGAAGACAAGGCAAAATTTTGGAAGTGCCTGAAATTGAAATCTATGAGTACCTATGCATAGCTTATGTCTCCATAATTCTAACCACTACTTGCATGCAGAAAATGGACATCGTTTGATATACTTACGACCACCAATAGCTTGTAGATGTGTTAACACCCGTGCTCCCTTTTGCAAGGAATGCTTGGCATTGTTACATAGCTCTCACTGAGCCTATTGTGATGGTGCAATCGGATCTCCAATGTGATGAGCGAGTGGGAAGGAGCATCAGGATGAAGCTCACGCTCTCTCTCTCTCTCTCTCTCTCTCTCTCTCTCTCTCTCTCTCTCTCTCTCTCTCTCACTCACTCACTCTCACACACACACACACACACACACACACACACACACACAGAGTTGATGATAGCTTAAAACTTGATTATGATAAAATTTCTGTTTACAAAATGATGAGGTAGCTTATATACTAAGACTACCATAGGTTAAACCCCTAAAATAGAGTTTAAGGGGTAAAATGGCTTTGTATTTACAATATGAAAGTGCCATTGCACCCTAGTTTTTGCAACTAGAATAGCTATTCATTACAAATGATGTTTATAAACATAATCCATAGCATTTTATAACTCTAAAAAAATAAGGCTTTGTTGAGTTATGTCGTATTGTTGATCCATGGGTCAACACTCCCCCCCCTTTGAATTCATGTCATCCCTAACATGACCTGGTTGTCAATGTCAATGTGGTCTTTGCTATCATTCTTACTTTTATTTGTGATTCACTGCTTGTACTTTGTCAAATCACAATAAAAACTTGATCCATGAAAATCATAATTGATGACGAACTTTATGTCCTTCACATCCAAGCCCCGAGCTGTAGCATCTGCTGGCATCATTATAGGGTTGTTTCCAAATATCCTTTTGTTTAAATATGATCACTTTAATTCCATCCATCATTCACTCCAGTCAATTTTCCACTTTTGAATGATTGGCTTTCAGATCTTGTGAACCAATGACAACTTTTTAAGGATTCTGTAGAAATTGTCTGGCTAAACCTTCAACTTATTTAGGCCAAGTTATACTCCAATACTAAGTCTGTGTGTCAGGCTGAATCTGGGAGATACTTTTTTTGATTTAAGGTTCAAAACCCATGTTCAGAATTCGATCTTCCTCATCAAGGACAAGATATGTAACCCTGTGAAGGTTGGTTTGTCGACCATTTGTGTCTGCTCTTCTTCGTTGGTGATTCCTTTAATCCTGCATCAAGGTGATCAAAGTTGATTTTGCCATTGTTAGCTTTTGTGTGATGTGTAAATTGGTATACTGCTTCTACTTGATACATGACTTAATTAAAGCTTGACAAACCTCGATTAATTCCCCAACCAACATCATTCTCAATAGATGGCCACCTATGAGCTATCATTGTCCATTTGTCCCCAAAACTCATATACATGATATACACAGAAAATTGCATCTCTGGCTAGGGGTTAGACTTCTATCCCTCTTTTTAAACATAATAACCCTCAACTTGTATTCTTTATTCATAGCCTCTTGAAAAAGTTTGGCTTGATTTGGACTTGTATTTGGATCTACAAGCTAATTTTTTGGATTTTAGTCTCGAGAATGACTGATGGGCATCTCTGGCACCTTTTGGGTCCCAATCACATGTAGGAGCAATGATGATGACCAGAATTTGGCATGATAGATGACTTAATCGTCATTTCCCCCCCCTTTTTTCCAATCTTACAAACATTCATGATATATGACTGAATTGTCATTTTTGCCCCTTTTGTTCTTGTCAGTATTGTTAGTCCCTTTTTTTTGTTAGGCTTCATTAAGTCACATACAAGATAGAAGATTTACAGTATAAAGATCTACTTCTTGTATACGGCCTTGTAGTCACATGAAGTGTGTAATAGGAAACTTTACACTTGATGGGTGCTTTTGTCTAGCTACATCACCAACTTCCTTTGTCCTTGTAGTCCACCCCCAAGTTTGATGATGATTCTCAATCATTTTTGGCCTCATGTTTTGTTGAAGATAGATTATCATTCTTTTCTTACTTTTGATATTATAGCCTTGTGCATATGGCTTTTGAGACATACCTCATGAAGTTTCGTCATGTCCTTGTACCTTCTTCTCTTTGTACTGCTCAGGCATCTCTTCAGTCTATCCTTCCTCTGGATTATGGAAATTTTTCCTTTAAAAACAAAATAAAAAATAAAACGGAAAATCTCAAAAATAATAAAATAAGACAAAAAATCAACTCAACCAAAAATCAAAATCATTCTAAATAGAGTTCTAAATCCTATGTACATTGTACACATATTCCTAGGGGCTCATATATGGTTTCTGCCCCCGTACTCCTCTTGTAACGCTATTATGAGGGCATATACTTTGACTTTTGTAAAAAAAAAATCATCACAATCACTTGCAAAAATTTAATACAACTCCCAAAACATTGCCCTCTAATATTCATAATACTAGGTCTGCATTTAGAATGCCTCCCCCCCCCGTATTTGGAGTCCTCCTTGATAACAAGGTATCTCCAAGGGTATGTGCTGTGCTTGGGAAATTAAAAATTGTGCCAATGCAAGCGTCATAATGTGGCCTTATTATGCATACATAGTCCATGCATGGAAAAATATGATGTGCAAGATGTGGGTATAAGAAATTTGCTTATTGTCATTTCTGGCGAGGATTCCTATTCTAAACAATGTGATGATCTTTGATATGAAGGTTGTAGAGAGATTTTTACTTCCTCTTTGGTTGCCTCTAGTTATTTTGATTTTGAAATTTTCTTGTGCATTCACTTCATATCCTGATATGTAAGCCTTGTAGCATCAGTGGTAAAGTGAGCAACCTGCTCTCTTTTAACTGTACTATAATCACACGAAGAATTGAAAGAATTCAAGCGGCGGTGCAATGACAATAGGTTTCTTGGTTCCCTTTGGGACACACTTCTTTGTGATTGATGGTTGTATTGTTGATAATGCTCGTTTGGGAACTCATACTTGTCCTTGCTTCATTTGTGGTTGAAGAGACTTCTTTGGGATCCAAATTGTCATTGTGTGAGTCAGTAGTGGTCTTTGCTTCAGCCCTTGTACGTTTGGTTGAAGATGAGATTCAGACTCTGGGAGTTGATACTTTAATTTCGGAATCCAAATAAACTCGTGATCTCTTTGTTCTTGAACCAACTTCTTTGGAACCCAAATCTGATTTGCAAAAGCTTGCAACTTTGTGATTTTCTTAGTGATTCTTGCGAACTTCACTTGTTTTACTTTTGGTATTGGATCTTGTGATTTTTCATTGGATATCTTTGTCTTCTTGATCCATACCTGTTTTTGGCCGAGCTGGCTCTTTGATATCCAGATTTGTCAAACTTTTTGGTTCTGACTTGTTGTTTGTTGCTTTTGGCCTTCCTTGGTTGATATGGAATCTGGTAGTGATGGTGATGACCCGAGTTCCTGGTAGATGTTACGGCATTAGCCGCACATGCGGTCCTGCGGAGGTCTGGACATTGCGGATCAGGAGTCATGCGGTATGCGGCGGCCGTGGTGGCAGTTCTTCACACGATATCATGGGACAGGAGTGTGTGCACCGTTTCCAATCTGCACTGGAGCAGCGGTTGTATATGGAGGGGCATACCTGTCTTTTGATGTAACTAACCAATCTCTATGATATTCATGGCATCTACTATTGTAACTCTATGTCCGGATTACACATGAATGAAGCAAGAGGTGTTCTGTGTCTGTGTACTATGTACTTTCTTCTATCGTCATTCTATGTGTTGATGTTCACATAATGTAGTTGCGGGTAATCATTCCCATAATGCCTATTGCTCCTGTGCGGGCAATAGCCATTACATCTGGCGACCACGATGTGTGATGGACGACCTGCGATGAATATGCATGCGCACTAGGTCGCAGGGTTCGCCTGACCCTGTGGTTCCAATTGTAGGAAGACGTCGGAGGAGAGGCGGTTTGGATGAATTTGTTTTTTCTTCACCACAGATTGAGGAATCTGTATCTCCATCACGAAGCCCGGTGCGTGGTAGGCGGTTGCGGCAAGCGAGGCGTACTCCATGCAGTCAGTCATGTCCTCCTGTCGTACGTTCACCCTCACCCACACAGGTTGCTCCACCACCGTCTCCGGTAAGCAGTCCGGGGGTGTCTCTGCCACTGTCTCCACCTCCTAGTGCTCGTCAGCTTTTTTCGGGAGGAGGTACAGTTGGGCAAGGGGTGATGGCTCATCCTCAGATTAAGTATAGTCGATTTCGAGGTCTTTCGAGAGAAGACCCTGATGCACATTTGCGCCAATTGAATAAAGCTTATGGATTGAATCATCCTGGGGTGGTGATTCCTCTCCATCAACAATCAGTGTTTGAATCTACACTCTCGGGGAAAGCTGCGAAATGGTAGTCTGAATACCTTGATGATCATTTTCAGACGTATGTCGACGGATCCAGCACATTTCTACGAAGGTTTCAAATGGAAAGGACAGTCCCTCAACATTTGGAAAAGCTTCGAACACTACGGCAGAAGTCATTGCCAGTGGAGGATTACGCTGCAAAATTTCAGATGCTTTTGCAGAGGGTACCTCAGGCACAAAGGCCGGCAGCCGAAGTACTGAATCGGAAGAGACACCTCGGAAAAAATCCCAGGGTCACGAGAAAGGTGTTTCATCCAGATCGTCTAAATCGGCTACAGTAGCTAAAAGTTTGAAGGAACTATGGTGTACCCAATGTCGGAATCCGGGCCATGCTACTCAGGAGTGCGCAATGAATCAGAAGTGGTGTGCGATTTATGCGACCAATACTCATAATACAGTGGAATGTTATTTCAATGGCCGGGGTCGTCGGAGTCAAGGAGACTCTTCTACCTGGCAACAACCATAGATAGGGCAGGGACAAGAGCCTGCTATGGCGATGGCTCATGCTCATACATCAGAGACGTCTTTGCAAGGTCAAGCAGGAGGACAGGGTCAAGGGGGAGGACAAGGTCGCGGAAGAGGTGGCCGAGATCCTAATCGCCCCAAGACATGCCTTTTCTGTTTGGGGGATGGACATTGGCGATCCGAGTGTATTGAAACTATGGAATATGATGGAAAGAAACAGGAACGTGTTGCGGGGAAATAGCCTAGTGTGGCTATGGTTTAGATTGAAGGATTGGAGGAGTCTGATCCAGTGGTTTCATTAATCATGCGATCGGGTAAAAATGTGGTTCCAACACCCGATGTAAAGATTCCGGATTGGACGGCTCAGGAAGAAGTGCGAAAAAAGACTGTGTCCTGGTTGCCACAATCCGCACCACCAGTGAAGTTATCAGGACCATCGACTATGGACCTGGAAATAAAGGAAGAAAAAGCTGGAAATAAGGATGATATTAGAGAAGAGGAGGAGCGGAATTCAGTTTGGGAAGAGGTCCTCACGTCGCCAATACAAGTACCTCTGGGTTCATTGCTGAAATTGGTCCCGAATTTTCATAATGCATTGCTATGACAAACGTCCACAGAGCTGCGGGAAGTCACCATCGAGAAAGTTGAAATCGAGGAGGATGATTCAGCCCCGTTGCCGACAAATAGGATCACGGATACCCGCATTCCGGAGCTTTCAATTAGATACCATGGAACATACATTGACAAGGTACTATTGGATGGAGGAGCGGGAGTAAACATTATTACTCAAGCAGCTTGTGAGCGTTTTGGCCTCAGTGATTGGGAGCCTGCACCCTTTGTAGTCCGCATGGCAGATCAAAGAAGAGTGCAACCAGTGGGTTTACTTTGGGACATTGTCTTGGATGTGGCGGGCTTATCCTTTGATGTTTCCTTAGTAGTCTTGAATATTGAAGATCATAATCAGGATTATCACATTATCTTGGGGAGACCCTGGTTACGACAAGCGAGGGTAAAGCATAATTGGGAAGCAAATATGCTTACAGTAAAGAAGGGTAGAAGGAAAGTGCAGGTGATGTTGGGAACATGCACACAACCAGTTCAGGCAGCATGGCTAGTGATAGCAGAAACAGTAAATATGGCGGAAGTATTAGAAGAGGATGAAGAGGAGCAATTTCTGAAAGCTAATCCGGATTTGGTCTCTTTATATCTTGCGGATATTTCTCTGGTTCTGAAATGGAACTCGGTGGGGGTTTCAGGAACTCCAGCAGGAATAGGGGAGTAACAACAGGTTCTTCCAAGTCCTGAATCATTGGAGGACGTTATTCAGCAATAACGTGCGTTTGAGGCGTAGATGGAAAAAATTACAAGGGTTAAAGAAGATGAATTAGAGAAGGTCTTTCTTGGGGAGCAAGCGGAGTCGCAGCCCATATACGATAATAAGCAGCTTGAGGCAAGTTTTAGAGATGATTTGATCAAGTTACTGACATAATTGAAGGATGTTTTCGCATGGGAATATGCGGATATACAGGGATTGGATCCTGAGTTTTATCAGCATACGATAAATCTAAAACCGGTTGTGGTGCCAGTGAAGCAGCACTCATATAGGATGAATCCGAATGTGGCAAAAGAAGTTAAGATGGAAATTGATCGTCTTTTGGAAGTGGGTTTTATTACCCCTATTGATAATCCGGAGTGGATTTCTCCAATTGTGGTTGTACCAAAGAAAAACAAGCAAATCCAAATTTGTGTGGATTACCGGAAGTTGAATGCGGCTACTGTTCTAGATCCTTTTCCTCTTCCATTCTTGGATTCCATTTTGGAGATGCAACAGGATCTCCGTGTCTTTTTGGACAATCACCTACAAAGCTGGAGCACACGCTTATCTGCTGAGGTGAGAGCACAACCACCCACTCAGCAGGTTGTGGTGCAGCAACCTAAGTCATCCAACACTGACAGAGGTAAGAGTGTTGTTCTTGAAGGTTTTGATGTTGTTGATTGGGCGCAAGCTACAGAGGATTGTGTTGAAGCCCAGGCTCATGTATCTCGTTTGCAAAAAATGATTCATCGATTTCGTAAGGAGCGGTGCAGGGTCTGTTTTTGGGTGGAGACCTTGGCTCATTCTTTTTCTCTCAGTCTACCCCCTTGCCCTCCATTTTGGTCTTCTCTTAATAGATAACTTTCTCGCTATTATCCTTTACATACGCCTCTTGTTCCTTTGCCACAGGCGCCGCAATCTATTTCTTTACCAACACAATTTATTCCTCGGGCTCCTTGGCCGGAACATATTGAGATAGATCCACATCTTTTGGATGAGGTCTATCGGGCACACACTTCAGATTTTAGAGGCTTTGGCTAGATTGATATTTCCTCTTCACCAGAACAGGTCGAAGAGCAACAACCGGAACCTTCCCCTGGAGGGTTGAGTGTGGGTTCCCGCAATCCACCGTCCGTGCCAGGTGTTATGGCATTAGCCGCACATGCTGTCCTACGGAGGTCTGGACACTGCGGATCAGGAGTCATGCGATATGCGGCGGTCGTGGCGGCAGTTCTTCACAGGATATCATGGGACAAGAGTGTGTGCACCATTCTCGATCTGTGCTAGAGCAGCGGTTGTATATGGAGGGGCATACCTCTCTTTTGATGTAACTAACCAATCTCTATGATATTCATGGCATCTACTGTTGTAACTATGTGTCCGGATTACACATGAATGAAGCAAGAGGTGTTATGTGCCTGTGTACTGTGTACTTTCTTCTATCGTCATTCTATGTGTCGATGTTCATAATGTAGTTGTGGGTAAACATTCTCGTAATGCCTATTGCTCTTGTGCGGGCAATAGCCATTACAATAGAGGATATCATAAGAATAATCACTGTTGCTACTTTTCTCAAGGTTGAATTTTGGCACTTTCCCTTGGTAGTTTGGCTGGTTATGGAAAGTTAATATCTATTTTCTCTTGGATTGTTGTTTTTGGGAGGACTTTTCTAGCCAATGGATTAGAGTGTTGTTAGCCCATTGACATGGCTATCTTCTTCTTGGCTGAGTCATTTCTTTCTATATAGGAGCTTGTTGCTGTTGCTTCACCAACGAGGATTTTGGAATCCACTTTTGATATATATTATTGTAGCGGTGACATTGGTTATTGGGTCTTTAATATGGACAATCATAAAACCGTGCGTTGGTTGAAGTGTCATCCGTGTCACCTGCAAGGTTGTCCCAATTTCCATTGTGGGCATCTTCTTGAAGCTCCAAGTGTTCTACGGAGTCATAAAACTTGTCTTCTTCTTTGTCTTTGGATTCTTGGATGAGACTCACTACAAAGTAAGGAATGACGTCCTAGCCATCTTGATCATAAAACTTCGTTGTTGGACCATCTTGAATAGCGCACACATCTAGAGTACCCAAGATGTGTTTCATTAAAGTGGCTCTAATGTTTTCTTAGGAAAGGGTTCTGGGATATAATCCTTATCTTTGATAACCCTTTCTAGGATACATTCCTGTTGCTTTAAGATTTCACATTACATAGCTCCACACATTCACAGCTCTGTAGGCTTACCCAACCATGCTGGAAGTTTTGATCTTGCTTTTGTAGCGGAATAAAACTCCTCCACAGGGGTTTGTTTCACGTCCTTGTAACTATGGTCCTTAAGATTTATTCGCGTTGTGGTTTCCATGTGTCTCGGGTAGATATGGTCATAACCCCAATCTTGGACCATTTTCAATTGTTGCATGAATGGTCTTTCTACAATGATGTCATGATTATTCTTCTTTCCAAAGTCAACAATAGAAAAGGTATGTGCAAATTCAATAGAAGTAACAACTATTTTTTCTAGTAGTTCTATGGGCCTTTCTATGTGTCTGTCTGCAAGCTGCAGTTTCATCCTGGTAGCCGTCACTACTGTTTTTTCCCATTTTCTCTAGATCTCTTTTGTTTCAATGGCAATGCCAACTCCACTCTCTGACCTTGTTTAACAGCACTGCCTTAGTGTTTAGATGAGGCATTTCCAGCTCTTTGATCCCTTCCTTGATTTGAGTCATTGGTTTTTGATGCCAGATTTCTCTAGGCATTTTCCCACATTAGCCAACATGTTTGGTCTTATTTTGAGAAACTTGGCTAACATTATTGTACAAGTGACCGATGTCAACAAAATGTCTATCAGCCCTTTAAAATCAATGATCTTGTTGGAAGACATTCTCTGTGATGGGACTGCAATAACATCTGAATTGGCCTCGTGCTCTTCTGTATAGGACGGTAGTGTTCTTAGCAAATGGGGTTGACTGTCCATAGACTATACAGATCCCTTTGCCCCCCAATACAATTGCACTTCTAGATTCATTTGAGATCTAGTCTCAATTTCCTCTATTGGTGGAAGAAACGCTCCATTCCCATCATCAGTCTGGTTTACTTGTCTTCTTAGCTCACTGGCCTTATTGGCCTGTCTGACTTATTTCCACAATTCATCAAGACCATTTATTTCTTTATAACTCTCAGGTATAGCAAGGTTAAATCCCTTGGAAGAGTTATCCATGGCCCTTTATCCATGGCCTTCAACACTAAACTTGGCTCTGATGCGGGGTCCTTGATCTTTGGTACGTGCTTGTGCCTGGTATTTGACTCCATTCATTCCTGGTTTTGTGGGATTATTAGTGTAGGTGAAAAAATGATCACATCCTCAGGTTTTCCAACTGGTGGTTTTAGTAAATCTTGGGCTCTTTGAATCATTTTCATGCACATTTCAAGCCTTTGCTTTTTTAATTTTGCATATGGATATGTCATCCACATCTGTTCTTTGGTTTGGTTGTTTTTGAGCAGCCCTTCATAGGGTTTCAAGAAGGCATCTAATGGATCATTAACCTTCTCGACCAGAATTGATCCTCCTAAATTAGCACTTTCCAGTTTCTCCTCTATGGATGGTTGTTCTGGAGGTTGAGACTTCTGCATAAGAGAAGGTGCAACCCTTTCCTCATGTTGTCTTATCTTTTCTTTAGGTTGGGTAAGCTCCTCAGTTAGGGATTTCTACTCTTGTTCCCTACGTGCTTTCATCCTAGCCTTTCTAGCTTTCCAACTATTCTGTTTGCTCTTGATTTTTTGACTAGGTGTATCGGTCTTTGGTTCACCCATCTCTAGACTCATATCAATCTCCATTTTCTTTGTCTCTGAGTTATCACCAGCTTCTTTTTGAGCTTGCACTCTCGTAACTACTTGAACTGGTACGGAGTTTTCATTTTTTGAGCTACTGGGTAGTTGAACAATTCCTGGGACATTTTTTGTGATCTTTATGACTCAATTTGGAATTTTTGAACAGTTGGGGATCAAACAGACGATGCCAGAGTCAAGACAATAGGAATTTACTTGCGTGATCTCCATATGAGGACATTGTTTGACTAAGTGTTTGTCATAGATTTTGTGACAATTTGGTTGAGGAGCTTCTTCTTGCATTTCCTCTTGGCTGTAAATAGGCTCCGACCTAGCTAAGCTTCCATTCACAATAAACTGCAATGTCCTTTTGTCCATCTCATATCTTCTTTCTTCAAGTCAAAATGCAAGAGCTACAAGTTGTACCTGCCTCACCACTCCATGTGTTTCTCTCATCTTTTGTCACTTTGAAGGGCAGTCTAGCACTTCGCAGCGGAGGTTGTTGTTCTAAGATAGGATGTGACCTTGAAACTCCTACTAGACCTGGTGCATTCCCCATAGCGCATCTAGGTGGAGGAGGTGCTAATGGAGTAGGTTGTACATACCTCTCCCTAGCATATTTCATGCTATAGTAACACTCTTCCCTCGTATGGTTTATCCATTTTCTCTCAATTTTGCACCACTTAGGCTCCTTTGAATCAGAATTTACAAGAGGAGTTAACCTCTTGACCATTTCATCGATAAACTTTTCTTGATCGATTGCTGCCGCTGGTTTCTCAATGGAATCACTCATCTGTGAATCACTGTGTTGAGAGTATGTGTCATCCTCTTGACTCTTACAATTTTTTTCTTTATATTCCTCATCGTTATCCACCAAATAAAGAGCTTCTTTGATCAATTTGCTTAGCATCTTTCTCCTTATCATATGCAGATTCTTTTGAAGACCTGAATGTCTCATCCCCTAGATAAAAATCAGAATTAATCGTGCTTGCATAGATAGTTTCATTCTTGGATAGAACTTGACGTATCTCTTGAGTCGTAATGTCGCTTTGCGTACTGATTCACCCTCTTTCTGATTGAATCTGTGAATTTGAGAAACCGTATTGTGAGCTATGCCTTTCTGCAAGAATTCCTCGATGAACTCTTCAAACAAATCATCTAGAGTCTCAATATCACGTCTTTCCATTGAGTCAAACCATGTAGCCGTGTCATCTTCTAGAGTTAGTCAGAATCCCGCAAACTGTGTTGCAAAATCCAAAACTTCCTTTGCTCTAATTACTCTTCTAAAAGATGCTATATGATCTCTTGGATCTTTATCTTGGGAGTATTTCATGTTTACCCATTTCTGGACTTGGGATGGTCTAACTCACCGATTGCCTATTACTCTAACCATATACTCTCCCAATCCTTCTCTCGCTTCAAGCCTTCTACTCTACCTAGGTTCTTCTTCAAAGGGATTGTTCGTTCTCTTGGAGATTGATCTATTAGGGAGATTTAGTTGAGGAGGCATGTCTGCCATCTTTGTGATCATTTCATATCTCGTTATCGCTCTAGGAGGGAATCCGCGTGGCTCTGTTTTTGGAATTCTCGTGTTTGGTGGAGGTATTTGTGGTCCTTCATTGACCAAATATCCACCTATTTCTAATGTAGCATGTGGATTTTCTCTTTCTACAGCTCTGTATTCTCATCCATACTTATCAACAAACAACTATAGATTTCCATTGATAGTCAACTCTGTATGTATAGACATATAAGAGCTTGCAATCCATCACCTCTTCTGGGTATGGCTCTGATTACCTATAAAGGTTGGCCTCATTATCGTCAATGTATCTATACAGTCCTTCACTCTCATGATCTATCATTTGAAATCTCTCAACAAGATTGGTCTTTATCAACTGCAAGTTTGGAAGATCCATTGTGGACGGATGCTCCTCTACCGCTGGGATCCCGAAGCTTGTGTAAGTTGAGTTTGAATCTAAAGAGAACATGATCTTTGGACTTAAGAGCTCTAGCTTGATGTAAGAAGGCTTATTCCAATGTGTTCATGTGCTTTGGTTAGGGAAAATTTAAAACTATGTCCAAAACCGTGATTGTTTTCTCACAATTCTCTCAAATTGTCCGTTTTAGACACTCCTAACTTTCGTATGAATTTTGAGGCCTTAAATGACATTTTTTCAAACACTGACCAACAATGATTGACCCAAAGGGTCTTTGATTATTGTTCAAGGGTTGCAGTGAATCTTGTAGAGCTATCCCAGAGCTTCATTTTGATAAAAAACAGCTTTTGAATCCAATATTGGTAGCTCAAGTTATGGCCAAAATAGTCAACATGTGCCTGGAGACTTCATACGTGTATGATGTTTACTGACTCAAAAATACTCCAAACTTTAACTGTAGACTCTCCTTGATGTCCTCTAACCAATCCAAGTCTTACGTTGTGATTCTGAAACTTTTAGACAGGTCTATCAGACAGTCCTTTTTCTATTTGGTTGCTTGCAGCTTCCTAGGAGGTTAGCTAAGCGAAAAGTGATCCAAATTGAATGAAACTTGGTCTCTAGGCCTATTCTATGATGGAAAACACTTCTCTGAGGTCATATGTAATTTTTGACCTCTAATTTGGTACTTGAGACATCATATGCATATGATGTCTTTTGTGCTAGAATGAAGTGAGTTTTATCCCAAAGACTCTTTATCACTCAAGCAACTCTCAGCAACTTTCAGAATTCAATTTGAACACTTTGTGTGCAAGTTATGGTCAATACAAGCATGAACCTTGCCCAATTTTCATCTTTTGGCACTTTTTAGCCCAATTGCAATGAAATTTTGGCTAGGGACTTCTTTTATGCCTTAGGACACTATGGTATACTCAAATGTCTTATTTGACCTAGATCTTTACCCTCAGACATTTTTTTTGGCCAAAATTCCTTCACAGTCATCCCCAAGTCTTTAGCATTGGTTTTCAAGCACTTTTACCGATTTTCATGCAAAAATGTGCTCGAAATCACAAGTTTCTCTTTTCCCTGTTTCCAACACTCTGTCTTTTGTCTTTAGGGTATCAAGAGTTGGCCAAAACTCTAGTCTCGTGTGCACCTAGGGTACAACCCCCCTTTTGAACACTCTCGTGCAGTCAGATTTTTCAAATTTGATCTCTAGATGCCTCTTGAGACATCATACGTGTATGATGTCCAACTTTACAAAATTTCAATTTTTCTACACAAACTCTTACAAATGCTCTCTTTTACGAACAACACCAATCTATCATGAAAAAATGTCAATACAAATTTGTTTTTTGCTTTTTTTTTTCCCTCAAAAGCAGACTTTTTTGTGATTTTAAACGCAAACAAGCACTTTAACAAATAAATCAATGATGAATAGCTCTAGATCAGAATCAGATCACTTACCTAAAGCTACTTCTATACTCATATGGGGTTTTACAATTATGAGTAGAAAAACGCTTCACTGCCACACACAGACTAGCAAACACTTTTATCACCTCACAAATCACTCGACCACCAACAACTACTCTAATCTACAACTAATACTACAAATCCTAACTAAATCTATCTAGTCACAGATCCTCGACAAGACACACGCTTCTTGGCTGTCCACTTGATCTTGGAATTATCTCTTTCGGATCCATTTAAGAAAAATGATTTCTTTAGCCAAAACTAAAGCAAGAAACCATCACACAAGTGTTATTAAGATCATCTACTAAAGTCCTTGTGTCCCCGCCAATGGCGCCAATGTTGCAAGGGCGAATCACACCACCTATAAAGTGCATGCAACACTACCTAGATCGACATAATGTCAATTAAGGACATATGGAACAATAGGTGCACGAAGGCAATCTCTTTACCTTGTTAGGCTGAGACTATCTCACACATAAAACACTCTGAAAGGCTAACTAAACCACAATCACAAATCTCATTGCTCTCAACTACACCACCCAACCACATACACACAAACGAAAGGAAACTCACCAAACCATACCAGAATCGTATGAAACTTAAGGAACACCATCCCCTCACTAGGATACACCTGTCCCAAAGCCTCTACACTCAAAACCCTCAATTGACCCATCTGCAAAAAACGCGTATGAAGAAAGAGAATTTTTTTTAAAGCGCCCAAAACTGAAATCTATGAGTACCTATGCATAGCTTATGTCCCCACGATTCTAATGACTACTTACACACAGAAAACAAACATCGTTTGATATAGTTACGGCCACAAATAGCTCGTAGATACGCTAGCGCACGTGCTCCATTTTGCAAGGAATGGCTTGACATTGTTGCATAGCTTTTGTTGAGCCTATTGTGATGGTGCGATAGGATCTCCAATGTGATGAGCAAGTGGGAATTAGTGTCAAGATGAATCTCACGCTGTCTCTTTCTTTCTCTCTCATACACAGTTGACGGCAACTTAAAACTTGATTATGATAAAAGTTCTCTTTACAAAATGACCTAGGTACCCTATATACTAAGGCTACCATAGGTTAAACCTTAATAGAGTTCAAGGGGTAAAATGCCTTTTTATTTTCACAATCTAGAAGTGCCATTGCACCCAGACTTATGCAATTAGATTAGCTATCATTACAAATGATGTTTGTAACCATAATCCCTAGCATTTCATAACTCTCACAAGATAAGGCTTTGTTGAGTTAAGTCTACTATTGAACCATGGGTCAATAATATATATATAACAAGAGAGAGAGAGAGAGAGAGAGAGAGATCTTAAAAAAAGCTCGCTCTGAAAGGCTCGCTCCAAAAACTAATTTTGGAACGAACTGGGCTTTTTTTTCTTTAAATTGGTTAGTTGACCAAAAATTTGGGAAAAGCTCCCTCAAAACCTCAACTCCCAAGTTACGGCATGGTGAAGTTTGGGATGGTTGCCTGAGGAACGGTGCCAGATGCTTTTCTTGTTTTTCATGGCTTCGATTGCCGGGCACTAGAAAGTCAAAAGGCGATAGAGATCGGCAACTTCGGAGCCGAGGAAAAGGGCTTTTGGCTAGGCTTTTCATCTTGGAGATTGGATTTGTGAGCAGGGGATGGTAGATGTCACAAGCTTGTGTAATGAGTATATTTTTTGTCAAACAAATGAGGTTTTTTGAAGTTCCCAAAGGGGGCAAAGACTACCACAAAAATCCCACATGCAGGGGCATGACCGGATGGAGGGGGGTATATAAGAAAAAACATGGCCCTTCATGTGATGTACATGTAGGAGAGAGAGCTCTCTCTAGAGCTTGGCTACGGTGGACTCCTAGCGAGCGTTGTGTGTGGTGTATGTCATTGCTAGTGGGCACACCGACAGCATTTTGGTGGTGTGGTCAGCTCATGTTGCAGTGTGCCGGGCTGATATGATAGTAATGAGTGTTGCCGACAACTTGCAGAGTCGTTCAATAGTGCAATGCCAATGTGGCAGCTCGTAAGCTCATTTTAAATCAAAGGAGTAGACCACACCCCACTAGGGATGTCACTAGTGCTCGGAGTGGGAGAGTTCATGTGCTTGGGAGAGGGAATGTGAGAGAGGGGAGATGAATTCCGACAAAGTGATCCCCAAAGTTTGCAAGAAAGCGGGCTCTAGGACGGATTAGAAGGTGATCAAAGAGGTATTCCAAAGAAGGCCCGGGCAGTCCCAAAATTGAATTCAAAGGAAGGTTCAAGGTGATAAAAAGAAAGGTGAGGTGAGAAAAAATATGTAAAAATTGAAACTCTAAGAGCACAAACGTTGTCGCTAGTGCACCCCTCCCCCCCTCAAGTGCAAAGAAGAGAGCAAGGAGCCTCCCTTCCAAGTTTCCAAATTGAAGTACCAAGTGGCTCAATGAGGGTGCATATGCCAAAAATAAGAGGAGGCACTCTATAAAATTCATTTTTGTGTCAATTTTAATGCTTTTTTGGCTAGAGGCCTTGAGCCATTGAGTTTCTATCTACAGAGAGGGGATTTTGGACAGATGTGTATGCCTTTCAAGCCCAAGTAGAGGGAGTTTGATGTATGCTTTTTGGCAAGGGCATTTCGGGGAGCCGAATGCAAAGAGCCAAGATGTGTGGGTGAGTGTGTTTGTTTGAGGGGCTTCTTTGTGAAGAAGTGTGTGCTTGCAAAGTCGAAGGTGTGCGTTTTCTTGTTCAACAACCATTTGGGTGCACCATTTGTTGTAGATGAGTTATGTATGGTGTTTTTTGAGCATGGTTAAGCTTCCATAGCAGTTTCGTGGTGTCGTTTCCCTTGCCCCCTTTCTACTTATTCTATTTTTGTGTGTGATCTTGGTGCGCATGAGTAGGTGTGCTCCCAGGCCCTTTTTGTGTGCGAAATGGAAGTGAGAGAGTGGTTTTGTGTGCAACAGTGGTGTGTGGCTTGGAACGAGTTGTGAAATGCGTGCAAGTAGCCAATCTTGATGAGCGTGCTTATGTATTGGTGTGTGTGCAGACGGTGATCTTCTTATGGTCGCGGTTTTTGAAGGTGTTTTTTAAGCGGATAGGGGTGTTGTAAATACCCTGAGCTATAGAGAGGCCTTGTGTTGTGTATTGGCTATGTTCCCCCATTCCTCGTCTCCATTATCTTTAATACATTACGATCATGATGTCCCAATTTTGAGCCGTGTACCTTGCACAAGAGACATAAGAAGGGGTTAGAATATATAAATAGTAATGATATGGACCATCTGATTTTTTTTTTTCATTTTTTGATGTCGTTCCCTTTTTACCTTTGGAAAAAAACAAAAGAAAACATGCAAGTCTCCTTGCATGGGGGAGTTTGCACAGTCCTCCCCAATTTTTATAGTGTGAGGAAACATGTCATTCCCATGATAGCGTGCAATTTTCAGTGCGTTCATTTCACTATCTTGGTAGTAATGAGTATATAATTTAGAGTATTTTTCATACCCTTTGTTTTGACTTTCATTTGTCAATTTTCGTAAAAAACATGATGATGTTGTGATGCCTGTCTACTCCTATTGGTATATCTTGCAATCTCATCATGAATTCTCATTTGTGTGAAGGCGTTGTGTAAGGCCACATACTATCAAAGAGTTGATTGAGCTGGAGGAAGTGTTTGGAGAGAGATGTTTCCTTGAAACAACCTAGAACTTTGTTGCAACAGCCCAAGAGACTTTGTCTGAAGAGAAACCCTCACTTTGTTTATGAGATCTAAAATGTCTCGCATGGGCAAGACGACCAGGCAATCTTCATTTTGGTGGTGAAACACCATTCACATAAAGCTTGTAGCATCATTTGAAGTAGCTTTGGACACAAATTAATCAATAACCATTACAGCAACACAATCCATCCCTAAATTGGCCAACCCTGTAGGAAATTGATATTATGATTTCCCACATTCCACCTTGGAAGTGAACTTTGCTGTTGTATGGCAAGCAGGACATACCCTCAAGTTTTTACCTACCTGGATGGTTGCGCCTTGAGGAGGGCTTATGAGCCCAATGGCTATGGCTAGATTCTCTAAATGCCCACAGCTATAATATCATTTGTCTTTAGCAACTATGGTATTGGAACATTGATCTACTCATCCCCTCTCAGCTAGATTTAAGGATTTAACTTTAGCATAGGCATCATCTATCATGGATAGATTTTACCTCCAATCAGGAAGGAGTGTACCTAATTACCAACCTCAATGTCATCCTTGGCTGGATTTTTCCATACTCTTGAGAACCTTCTCATATCTTGTACTCTTGTTGTATCATTTTACACACTTGCATTGGCATAGTTGCTAGACATCAATGTGTAAGCAGTTGCAAAATTGCCTTTATTGAGAAGTACCCAATTGAAGAAACATTCTCCTAATGTCACATCATTAAGTGTATTACAAAATCCAAGCAAGGAGGTCCATCCAATAATATCTAGAAAAAATGGTACTATACTTTTCATTATATCCTCTGCCTCCTTTAAAGTCCTACTCTACCAAGGAAACCCACCATAGAATCATATTGCTCTAGGGTTAGGTTCTACGCTATGGTCTCTCACCTGCCTGACTGTAAGTAGAGAACAAACTAGTGAAAGTCATTTGTCTTGAGCCCTGAATCTAGCATGCTTTGAAAATAACTAGTTTCTCTATAGAGCACAACCAGTAATTCTTGAAGTCTAAGTAAAAACATTTCTTATTGAAAACCATTGCAATAGAATGTGAGCATCCTCTAGACTCCCGCAACTTGCACACATATTTATAAGTGCGTTTCCTTCAAGGTGGAAGTGTTGGTGATTGAAATTAGAGACAAGCCTTTCCTTTGCATGTGGTAAAAACAACCCAGAGCTTACTTACCACACGACCAGGTGACCATATCATACAATCCATTCACTCCAAGAGATGACAGCTTAGAGAGGATCCCCATCAAAAACTTCTTGTGCTATCCTGACCATACCGCAGTTGACATACATATAGATCAAAGCGCCACCAAGAATGGCATCTTGCTTTGATAGCCCTTGGATAGCAATATCATAGTGAATCAGGAAATCATACATGTAAAGGTCTTGAGTAAGTCCACAAGCCTTTGAGGAGGAAGCGTAGGTGATTAAAATTAGAGAGAGGTCTTCCCTTTGCATCTGATGAAAATAGCCTAGAAATTTCTTGCCACAGCCAGGGTTGGGTATATCCTGCAATCAATTCGGTATGAAAAGGAAAATTTGTTGCCTTTAACCCCTCATCATGCTCTACTTATCTATGCTTTTGTGTTCCAAATATTGCTTGTTACCTGGATTTTCCTAATTGAAAATTGAGACAATCAATTGTGTTTGAAGGTCTCATATAAGGCCACAAGCCTTTGAGGTAGAAGCATAGGTGGTTCCAATTAGAGAAAGGCCTTCCCTTCACATCTACAAAAAGTAGCCTAGAGCTTTCTTGCCACAGCCTCATTGGGTATATCCTGCAATCAATGCAATCAAAAAATAAAAACCCATTCCTTTTAACTCCTCTGGCATGATGTACCTGTCTATGCTTGAATTGTGTTCCAAATATTGTTTGTTCCCTAAATTTTGTTAATCAAAACTAAGAAAATGAATTATGTTTGAAGATCTCTTATAATGCCACAAGCCTTCGAGGTCAAAATGTAGGTGAGTGCAATTAGAGACAAGATCTCCTGTTGCATCTGGTAAAAATAGCCCAGAGTTTCCTTGCCATGACCATGTTGACCATATCCTTCAATCCACTCACTCCAAGAGATAACAATCTAGAGAGGATCCCCAGCAAAACCTTCTCGTGCTATCGTGACAACACCACATTTCACATTTGCTCGTGGGGGTCATTATAGATTGTGTATATCACGTGTGTCCAAGGACTATTTTAAAACTCCTTCTTTGTAAACTTTTGACAAATAAAATACACCCTTTTCCTATTCAATCTGTAAAATTTTTTCCCAATTCCATTTCATGGTACCCTTCTATATGTGAAAATGTGAGAAAACATAAAATTCGATAACCCCTTCTGTTGCAATCACGTGATAGTCACATAATTATTAAAGTGATCCCCCCGATCACATCTCTTGAAAAAAACCTAGATCTTTCTGGTAATGTTCTTGTTGTACACATCCCACAATGAATGCATTCCAAGAGGTTACATTCTTGATATGAAGCTCCTCAATAACTTTTGTGCTTTCTCAAGCACACCACATTTGGCATACATATTGACCAATACAGTGCCAAGCATGACATCGTTTTTCAACAACACTAGACCAACAATAGAATTGTTAATTTTTGTGCCCATATCAACATCTTGCGTAAAGCCACATGCCTTCAAGATGCATGTGTAAGTGATTGCATGTGGAGAGAGGCCCTTGCTTCATGTTACAATATAAATGGGGTAGTGATGTGTGTGAACACACTTAGGACCGCCAGGGAATTTTTTTCCCTCACTAGGAGGTTCCCTCCGTCTCTCGCATCCACGAAGCATTGTATATATGCCCATAATCCTAGGGCTACTAACTCATCTTTTCAATTGTGCACTAAAAAATAGACTCTCTATTGTTTTCCTTGAGATTCTTTATCTTCTCCAAGCCGTGTGTGTTTATCCTCTTTATGGGAATTTTTCACATCAGGTGCAAGCGCTTGCCATGGTTGACAACAACACAGATGTGTTCAAGATATTTACTGTTGAGGAAAAAATAGATGGGGACAACTACCCAATGTGGGCTTACATGATGCAACATGCTCTTGTGTCAGGAGTTTGGAATGTAGTGTAGGGCATTGATAAATGTCCGAATTTTGTGGATACATGCACTATTGAGGACGTTCCAGGCTTTGGTGGTAGGATTACTGCTGCTGAGCTATTTTGCATACAGCTGAGGAGTCTTGTTAGGATGTTAAAGATGTGTAGGCTTATACATTGATTGTGTTATCTACGAAGTGCACCATTACTTATCAAACTAGTTTAGCTAAATCTACAAAATAGGCTTGGGATATTCGTGCTGGTCTTTATGCAAGTTGCAATGAGGCTAAAATTGCATTGCTGGGTAAATAACTGGAGTCAAAGACTATGAATGAGGAAGATGACATGGACACTTTTCTTTTTGGTATCAAGGATATTAATAAGCAACTCATTTTTGCGGGTGAAGTCATTTCTTACAGTTCACTTGTGCAAACTATTGCATTGCCATATTCTTACCAGACTTTTGCTAGTACTTGGAGACTTATGACACAAGGAAATCTTGATGTTGTCAAATTTGATGCGTTATGCATATTTCTATTACAGGAGTAACTTTTAAGAAAGAACATGGCTAAACAATGTGAAGTTGAACAAAATTTTATTGCTGCTCAAAACTTCTCATGGTTCTTCAACGAGTGGAAATTTTTTATGTTGTCAAGTTTGATGCATTTATAAATATTGCTATTACAGGATTAACTTTTAAGAAAAAAACAGGGCTAAACAGTGTGAAGTTGAAAAAACGTTTATTGTTGCTCAAAACTTCTCCTGGTTTTTTAACAAGTGGAAAATCACATGTTTCTAATGCTTCTGTTGGTAGCACCTCATCTAAGAATTCTGGTGAAAAAGGCAAGAATAAGATGTGTTGCCATTTTGGAAGGCTAATAATCACTTGATTAAGCAATGTCCTAAATTGAAGGCAAAAGAGGCCAAGAAGAAAGAGGGTGATTCCACTACAAGTGCAACTATTGTAAAGTCTTCTATGAAAGGATACCATGATGCTGATGTAGATTTAGAGAGGGCATTTAATGCAGACTGCACTTATGATCCTTCTGTCCATGATTAATGTATGTCAATTTCTGTAGGTTCACATGTGTGGTACTTTGATAATGGTGCTACAAAGCACATTACCTCACATCGGGACTAGTTTACCTCTCTCGAGGGTGTCCCTCATGGGAATACAGTCACTTGTGCCAACAATGCCTCTTATCCGATAAAGGAAGTTGGAAAGATTGTGCTGACTACTGAAAATAATAGTTCTTTCACACTTGTTGATGCACTTTATGTACCTAGGATAAAAAAGAACCCTTTATCTGTATCTACACTTGCTCAACTTGGTCTTGTTGTAAAATTTGTGGATGACAGATGTACAGTTCATGATCTCAGTTTTGGTGATGAAATTGTGTAATCTCACTTTGTATGACAAGTGTGGGCTGAATTTTGCAAATGCAGTTGTGGATTCAAAGGCTATTTTAGATGCAAAACTTTGGCATGCACATTTTGGGCTTCTGGATTTTGCCAGTTGCTTTGTTTGCAAAAATCTAATTTGGTTGCTTCTTTGCTTCCTCTTGAAGCACCTTCAAAGCATTATTCTAAAGGCTATGCTTTGGATAAGATGCATCATTCAAAGTTTCCAAAGGATGGTTCAGTTAGGGCTACATGCCGATTGAAACCTGTGCATAGTGATGTTTGTGGGCCTATGCAAACTCCATCCTTAGGCAATTACTTGTACTTCATGAGTTTCATTGATGATTACTCTAAGCATGCATGGGTATACCCCTTAAATCTAAGTCTGAAGTGTTCATGTGGTTCATACAATTTCTGGCTATGGCTGAAAATGTCTCTAAATATACTATTGGCACCCTTCGTTCAGAGATCAAGGGGGGGAGTATATGTCTCATGAGTTTAATGCATTTCTAGCTAGTTGTGGGATAAAACACCAATATAAAGTTCCGTATACACCTCAACAAAATGGTGTTGCTAAAAGGAAAAACATGTCGCTTACGGAGATGGCATGATGTATGGTCAAGAGTCAAGCTTTTCCACATTTGTTTTGGTTTGAGGTTATCGTGTGTGCTAATTATGTACTTAACAAGTATCCTACAAAAGATTTGCAGTCTATGACTCCTGATGAAGCATGGCATTATAAGAAGCCATCTAATGATTGCATATGTGTTTTTGGTTGTTTAACTTATGTTTCAGTGCCACAAACACAACATAGAAAATTCAATGATAAGGCTAATAAATGCATTTTTGTTGGTTACAGTACTGAAAGAAAAGGTTACATGTTGTACCATCCATAAACTAAATGTATCTTGGTTTCACGAGATGTTGTATTTGTGGAAGATTCTGTTCAACCTTTGTTATCATGTACTAGAGACAGTAATGTAAGCTCACAGGACAATTATGACAGTTTGTCGCCTCTTTTTAGTGGTGGACACTTAAATGTAAATTCCAATGTGAAAAATGTACAACCTATGGTGGTTTCTAGAAATGCTATGGATTAGCCTATTTATAATGCATATGTACACGGTGTACTTGATGTGGAGAGGATTGAGAATGAGTAAGCTAGAGGTATGCCAAAATGGTTGGTGGATATTTTGCGTGACAACAAAATGGATGCACCTTTGTCTAGTCGTACCTGTTTAGGTTCTTGCCATGCATCTTATGGATCAAATTGTTATGTTTTGGCTATTTATAGTTTATGTGATGTGGAGGAACCTATATCTTTTCACAAAGCACAAAATTCAAAAAATTGGATGGCTGCCATGTAATCAGAATATGATGCACTTATAGAAAATGACACTTGGAATTCATGTGATTTTCCTCCTAGAAAAAAGGCCATTGGTACAAAGTGAATTTACAAGTTGAACGTAAGCCAAATGGTGAGATTGATCCCTATAAGGATTGACTTGTTGCAAAAGGTTATGCATAGCAAAAAGGCATAGATTATGAAGAGACTTTTTCTCCCACTTGTCATATGACTAGAATGCGTTTTCTATGTGCATTGCAGATCACTTTGAATGGAATGTACATCAATCAGACATTGTTACTCCTTTCTTGAATGGTGATATATTTGAGCAAGTTTATGTAATGCAGCCTCACGGATTTGTCATAAAAGAACAAGAAGATAAAGTGTGAAAATGTGAGAAGGCTTTGTATGGGTTGAAGTAGTCTCCTTGTGCTTGGTATGAAAAAAATTGTATGGGTTCAAGCAGTCTCCTTGTGCTTGGTTTGAAAAAGATGACACTTATTTGGTTAAACAAGGTTTTCGTAACAGTCGAACAAAAAGCACTTTGTATGTAAAGTGTGAGGGTGATGCGTTTCTCATTGTTATTCTATATGTCAATGATTTACTGATTACTAACCCAAATGAGACACATATGGCTGAATTTAAGGCTAATGTGAATGCTACTTTCAAGATGAAAGATGTTGCATCATTACTTGGACATACAGTTTAAGTAGTGTGATGGTGGTATTTCCTTGTGTCAAACATGCTACATAGAAACATTACTATGTAAATTTGGACTTCAAGACTGTAAACCTATTGCTACTCCCATCAAAATAGGTTTGAAATTGAGCCTTCATGATGTTGGTGATCCTGTTGATGTCACTTTTTACCAGACTATTGCTGGATGCCTTATTTATATATGCAATACAAGGTCAGATATTCAATTTGCAGTCTCACATGTCAGCAGATTTATGCATAGCCCAGGGTCTAAGCATTGAGATAGGCTATCAAGAGAATTTTTTGCTACTTGAGAGGCACTTTACATCTTGGCTTGTTTTATACCAAGGAAAAATGATTGCCACCAAATTTACATGCCTTTTCGGACTTATATTAGGTTGGTTGTTATGACACGTGAGTGTTCACGAGTGATTTTTATTTCATGCTCAACAATTCATGCATATCCTGGTTGAGTAAGAAGCAACACAATGTGGCCAATTCTAGTTGTAAAGCTGAGTACAAAGCAGTCTTCACAGCTACAATTGAGTGTGTATGGCTTAGATGCCTTATGGTTGATTTGGATGTTGGACAGGACACTGCCAACATTATCTTCACTGACAGCTAGAACACATTGGTGGTTGCAAGGAACCCAATTTTTCATGATCACACAAAGCACAATGAGGTGCATTACTATGTCAAAGAGACTCTTAGCACAAGAGATCAGGTTGGCTTATGTGCCGACATAGGACATCCTTGCAGACCTTTTCACAAAGGCATTATCTCCTGAGAAATTTGAAGCTTTCAGCAAAGCTTTGGGCTTACTCCCCTTTGTGGATTGATCATGTCCTCTGGGCATGGAATTCCCATATATACTATGCTCCAACTCTCATTCATTGCATCACTCTCGAGGGGATTTATTACTATACATATGTGGTATTGATGTGTGTGAACACACTTAGGACCATCGGGGAATTTCTTCTCTCACTAGGAGGTTTTTTCCCCTATGCATTGTATATACACCCATCATTCTAGGGCTAGCTTTTCCATTGTGCACTAAGCAATAGACTCTATGTTGTTTTCCTTGAGATTCTTCATTTTCTCCAAGCTGTGTGTGTTTCCCTACAATCCTATTTCCAACACTTCACATCTGTTGAAAACAGCCTAGAGCTTTTTGCCTTGTTCTTGTTGCACGCATCCCGCAATCAAAGCATTTCTTGGAAGAGGTGATGTTTTGGACAAGAAGATTCTCAAGCACTTTTTTTGCTATCTCAAGTGCACCACATTTGGCATACACATCAATCAAGACAGTGCCAAGCACAACATCTTTTTTCAATAGCCTCTGAGTAACAATATAATCATACAATCAGTGCATTCCAAGAAGTGATATTTTAGACAGGAAGCTCCTCAAGCACTTTTTGTTTTTTCTCAAGCACACCACATTTGGCATACATATCCACCAAGATCGTTTTTCAACAGCCTTTGACTAATTGTGAAGTTTTGTGCCCATCTCATCATCTCGTGTAGCCTTCAAGATGCATGCGTAGGTGATTGAGACCCTTGCTTTGCATGTGCTGGAATAGCTTAGAGATTTTTGGCCCTGCTCTTATTGCACACATCCCACAATCACTACATTCCAAGAGGTGACATGCCAGACATAAGCTCCTCAAAAACTTTTAATGCTTTCTCAAGCGCACCACATTTGGCATACATATCAACCAAGAGAATGCCAAGCACGATATCTTTTTTCAATAGCCTTTGACTAACAATATAAATGTGCCCATATCAGCATCTTGCATAGAGCCACATGCCTTCAAGGTACATGCATAGGTGATTGCATCTAGAGACAGGCCTTCGCTTTACATACATGTCAACCAAGACAATGCCAAGCACGACATCTTTTTTCAGCAACCTCTGACTAACAATATAATTGTGAATTTTTGTACCCATATTAGCATCTTGCAAGAGTCACATGCCTTTAAGATGCATGCATACATGATTGCATCTGGAGAGAGGATCTCACTTTACATCTATTTAAAACAACCAAGAGCTTTCTCTTGTGGGGCAAAGCCTACAATCAATGCATTCCAAGAGTCCACACTCCAGAGAGGAAGCTTCTCGAGCACTTGTGTAGAGCCACATGCCTTCAAGATTTAAACATAGCCTTCAGGAAAACAGGATGGACCTGCTCTACCAGAGGCATTGAGCAAAGTGATAATGAAATCCATTCAAATCAAAGTTGAGAGCTAAGTGTTGATTGAGGATCACCTCTAGAAGAGAGAAAAGGAAAATCAGTTGTGGATGTGTACCATGAAAGGTGAATACATTTTGATTCTTGAGGAAGCTCATGTTGGACAAGGAGACATATATCTTTATGTAGATAAAACCACTCAGAGATACCCCTCCATAGAGTGTCTATGCCAAAAATATACAATCATACTTTTATGAAATTTTAGTATACATCAAAATTACAAAAACATTTGCATATGGGAGGAGTTCTCAGCACCCTCCCTAGAATGGAGTTTAAGCCATGATCCGGACTACAACAAGAGGCACCTATCAAGTAGTGTTGCCTCTGAATGGATGGTATGAATGGAAGCATACTCAAGAAAATGACCAAGTGGAGGGGGTTGGAGAAGAAACCTAAACATTAATGTATGGAAATGTTATAATAACTAACAATGCAAAGCTTAAATTGATGCAACATCAAGCAAAGAGAGAAAAATATCTAAATTGATGCATTGTGATAGATTTAAAGAGAAAAATCTCTGTATAGTGCAATGCAGAGGTCTACACAGCCAAGGATGTGACAACTTTAGTCAGAGACAAGACACCTATTAAAATCTAAGCCCTCCCTACGGTGCAACATGATGGTCTGCACAGCCAGGGACAAGGAAACTACATACATTTATATGTAGTAAAGAAAGCAAATTGGGTATCTGTGTGTTCAAATATCATAGATGTGTCAATTGTGCACATTTTCTACTTCTCATTGTGTCCAAATGGGTTGTTTTGGACAAGTGGCCAGTTACTTTATTGTAGATAAGTGTGTATATCACTTCTTAATTCCTCTTTGCAATGCAACATGGTAGTATTCAGAGCCAGAGATAGGGCATCTATTTAAACCTAATCTCTCCTTGGAGTACGACGTAGTGATCTACATAGAAAGCAACAGGGTATCTATTTAAACCTAAGCCCTCCCTGCGATGCGATGTGGTAGTCTGCATAGATAGAGATAGTGTGCATATAGCCAAGGACAAGAAATATTAATGCTCCATAAGTCCTCCATGCAGTGTGATGTGGTGCTCTACCCTCTTGCAAAAATAGAGATAGGGTGCCTATTTAAACCTAAGCCCTCCTGTAGTGCAACATGGTAGTCTGTACAGTCAAAGATAGGGTGACTATTTAAACCTAAGCCCTCCCTACAATGCAACATAGTGGTGTGCATAGCCAAGGACAAGAAATATGAACACTCCCTAAATCCTCCCTGCAGTGTGATGTGGTGCACTACCCTCATGGAATATGACGATGTGGTCTACACAGTTAGGGATAGGGTAATTACGTGCAAACTAACCCTGAGGTGTGAGACTGTGCTCTACAGTAGTAGGGCTAGAAAAAAAATGTTAGTTGTAATCAACAAACAAAGAGAGAGACTTGAATTCCTCTGGCAAGATGACAAACTGACAGTTTATTCAAACTATCGACACCTTCTTTAATATAGATAAACAGCATTTTGATCAAACTATACTTTGATCAAAAAATAGTTTGATGGAACTTTAGTTTGATCAAACTCCATTTCTATGGCTATACACATATAATACAAGTATACAATGTTTAATTGTGTTTTATATGTATATTTTGGATATACGGCTTCTAAACAAGAATAAGGAAAAAAAAAATCAACAGTTATGCCTACATCATTAGAGCTTTGAGAGGGACGTCTCCAACAGTAAAACACACTCAAGTTCTATATTGAAGGACTCCCCTTAACACTCAACTTGGATGAAACCTTCTAAAAATCCATCATTACAATCCAACATACTCTTCCACAAATTTGACTCTATACTAGCGTCAGCACCAAGAGCAATCAACTATCTAATGAATGCATGGTAAGTGGCCATATCATTCTTTATTTCAAGATCACGACAGCCCAAATCCAATTGCTTCAACAATCTTGTCTCTTCAAAGACACCAAGGTATGGATTGTGAAGGAGCTCACTTTTTGGCATGCAGAAGGCCATAGTGGGGTGGGTGGATATCTGGTGCAAATCGTGGACTGTGGATGAGAGTGGGGGGCTTCATTAAGCTAGGTATTTTCTTGCTGTGGCGTGAAGGTGGGTGGTTCTGTATCTTGGAGGTGGAGCCTACGCATGCCATGCGGTGCATTGACGGGGTGATGGGATCAACACACAAGAGGTTGAGGAGGGTTGGGTTTCTTTCTGACAGTCTGGCAACACGTGTTTTCCAACTACCACTTGAAGGAGGGCACCTCTCTACAGCCTGGTTGTGTGCATTCAATGAATTAAAGAGGTGATTTGGTGATGTGATTCATTTAGCAGTGCCGGTCTGGTTTTATGTATGAGTATTCAGCACAAGGAAGGCTCTATCTGTGGTAGGAATTGGTTTGATTTTGGGAGGTGGAAACGATGATGAGGTGGCTTGCTCGCTATGCAAAGGTCAAAGTCTTCTGCTCATTTGTAGAGAGCAGGCCCGTGTGAGAAATGTCCAAGCACATGTCGGGTAGAGCAAGGTGTGATGCTTTTGGAATTTGTGAAGGAGGTAATGAAAGCATAATTTTTATGCAGTTTTCACATTTTGATTGGAGAGTTTCAAGGATAGGCTTTATAATGCATTGAATGCAGCAGTAGCGTAACGGTGATAATATGTAGCCTTTTTGGATTGTCTTGAATGTACTAATGATGGCATTGGGAATTTGCAGAACGCTATGAATAGGCAATTTTAATTGTATTATGTGACTTTTAAATTATGTATATATCCTCTATATAAGTGCCAAAACTGCTTGCTTTTTTTTGTGTCCACCTACTATGAAAACTTGAGAGATTGTGTGTTTGTAAAGTTTGTGGCAATGGCTTCTAAATGACGTGATGCTAGTCCTGTTGATGTTGGTACCGAGATGTGGTATGTTAGTAGTGATGAATTTGCGGAGTCCAAGAGCATGGACTTCAAGCAGGGTGAGCTATTGTAAAGGGTTGGATATTTTCACTAGATGTTATTGTGTTTCTTCTTTATGATGTATGTTCTACTCATTACTTGATTTAAATGCTCATTCACGATCTTTACAGTTCTTCATGATTACTCTTAGTCATATTTATGATCTTTTTGTGATGGATATTTTGTCATGGTTGTAAGCGTGCTTCTTTGATGTCGTGAGTCATGGAAGGTCGCCTTTGCCTCCAGCCCTCAAGCCCCTATGCTTGACGGCTTTCCCTCGATGCCATGCCAGGTGCCTCTTGATGCACCTTTCCTTTACACGTTGTGCAAGGCTACAAAAATAGATTTTCTCATGTTGATGATATTCAATGATGTGCCTATGGTTAAGGTTAGGTGTTGGCTCTACTCTACTTCTAGCTAGGCCTTATGGAAGGATTTTAGCCTGAACAGTTTGGATGATGTGCTATTGGGGTCAAAATCTATAGTATAGCTTGAACCAGCAGAGAAACTAGAAGTGAATAAGTTGCTAAAAGATGATCTTATCTCTTCACAGTTGATGAGAACAATCAAATCTCTCTGTGCCTTTTCTTGTATTGCATTGCATAGAGCTGCATTTTTTCAAGTTGCTTTTGAATAGAGTCTGTGCCAAGCAAGCCCTCCACGTCAGTTTCAAAGTCCTGGTGTATATGTAATTATAGTTATTCATTAAGAAAAAACTGACATATGCAGACACTTCTACTAGTCTTTTTGCAGTTATTGCAAAGTTGTTGTCTAGGGATTGCATCACTTCAAGCACCATAACTTGCAATAGTTGTAGGTGTTCCTCCTTGCATTCTTGATCAGTTGTACATTCTAGCTGATCCTTTAATATTTGCTCTGCCTTCAGGGCCCTGAAAACTAAAGGCTTGTGCTAATCACTCAACATGCATTTGAGATAGTTCACTATGCAGATAACAAGCTGAATGACTATTCCATCTTTGGACATGTCAGAGTTTCTCATTTGGTATGAACCAAGAAGTATGTGTCACAACAATGTTTCCAAGTGATACTTGAAAGGCGTTCTCCCTTTGCCTAATAAACTCACAACCATCAAAGGAACTAGAATTAAATAAGTTGGTAATAAGAACAATCAGTTGTCCCCATGCCTCTTGCTTGTATTGCATTGCATAAAGCTCCATTTTTTCAAGCTACTTTTGAATCCAATATGTGCCAAGCAAGCCCTCCATCTCACTTTTCAAAACACCTTGTGTATATGTAACTATAGTTATTCATTAAGAAGAAACTGACATATGCAGGCACTTCTACTAGTCTTTGTGTAGTTGTTACAAGGTTTTTGTCTAGGGCTTGCATCACTTTAAGCACCATAGCTTGCAACAATTGTAGCTTTCCCCCTTGCATTCTCATTTGTAGTTGTTTCTTCTCACATTCTCGGCCAACTGTACATTTGACTCATACTTTAATATCTGCTTTGTCTTCAGGGGCTTGAAATCTAAAGGCTTGTACCAATCACTTAGCATGCATTTGAGATAGTTCACTACGTATCTAACAAGTTGAAGGACTGTTCCATCTTTGGACATGTCAGTATTTCCCCCCAAAATCTTGTTCTTGTCTTCTTCTTGAACCTTGTACTTTATCTCTTTTGAGATCCTAGATATCCCTTCTATCACTTCCTTGGGGAGGCCTTTTACCCTCATAAAAATTTCATTGCCTACTTTACCCCTTGTATAAAACATTTTTTTGAACTTTGGCATCAAAGTTTCTATGCAATCAAACATGTCCAACAACTTAAAGAGCTTCTATGGTTCCATGTGGGCCTGACCAAATCCAATGAATGAATTTAGGTGCACTTGTATTTCTAGTCTTCCAAATCCATCCTTCCAATGAGGCGCTTTCATTCAAGCGTGAAAGAATATATGCTTGTACAATTTGTACTACGGAGCAAGTAAGAGCCCTACAAAGACGTCCATGTGCTGTGTCCACATCGCTTCGAAGCTTTCCCACTCAACATGATTGATGGCATCCGTTGTTTGGTAGCACAAATAACTTCCTAGATCTAACATTTGCAAGCTCTTTTGTAGTTTGTAGGTCATCTTTACCTCATAGATCTCTAGGACATCTTCAAGTTTGCCATTGAAGGCTACAGTTTGAGATATCCGTGTGGCACTAAAAAATTTGCACTATTGTACTTTGTCTGAGTTTTCTATCACCTTGAGTGATTAAGTTGTTGGTTAGAAATTTTGATTGGTTCAAGAAGACATTCTCTGCTCGCTTTTTGCATCATACAGAGCTCCGATGGATCATGGAAGGCTCTTCTCAACAAAGTGGCAAGTCTATTGATGAACCTCGGATTTCTTCCACTTCATCCACGCCATGGAAAAGGTCAAAGGAACAACTTTAATATCCCAGCAAGGGCGTCGCATGTAAATTATTTAGCTTGGAAAAATCCATGAACTTTCCATGTGAGATATTGATGCTGTCATTAGATTTTGTATATGAGCTTTGTTTCATAAATTTGTAGAGGTGTATGTTTATCTATAAAAATTACAGTTAAATGAGAGCTTATGCACAAAGATAGACATTTCACTCTCAACATTGAAAATTTGTTCTTCAAGTCCGTAAAGGTCATGACACAAAAAATACTATCCTCCATTTGGATACACCTTCACAAAGAAAAACTAGACGGAGCAACATTGTGTGTTGCACAAGTTTGTCAAGACACAAACATCAAAAAGATACTATCATCACAACTAGGTATAGAGATTTTGAGGCACTTTATACTTCACCTAACTACAACAAAAAATAAAAAAAGAATATTTTTGGCATGGTTCGACAATTGGGTCCATCAACTTTCTTTGTCACACTCTCCTGAGCCAACAAAAGGTGAAAACCCATTGTCAATGCATTGCAACAAATAGTCCCACTTGAATGAGAACACATTGAAAGTGATAGCTCTTTCCACAGATGTCTAATTTGCACAGATCCTGAAACAACGGCTTGCTTTTATCTTAACCACTTCACATCCATGAAAAGACTACTTCTCAACGATAGCACAATCTACGGAAAAATTTCCGACTACTTCTTCGTCACAGAGTTTCAAAGCCGTGGTAGTCAACATGATCATGGCCTTTTGTGGGTTGAAGAAGCTCCAATATTTGATCATGACAAATATAGCAACATCACTGCATTTGTGGATAAGCACATAAGTACAGACAACTCTAGACTCCCATCAGACCTTCAACAAATACAGCGACATGAACACAAAAAAATCTACCTTAAAAAAGGAAAATCTTGACGCTTTGGTCTCCAAAATTTCCTATGCCTATCACAATTATTTTGAGACCCACTTCCAATGAGCACCAAAATTGACCTAGCAACAAAAAAACTTTCAAACAAATTAAAAACAACCTTAATACACTTAGCTTAGAAGATGAAATTCCTTTCGATAAATGGTTACAAACCTTACAAATATCTTTTGATGACTACACTTTAGCAATAAGTAGCACACTCTCCACTACTGCAACACTCTTTCTACAATGACATGTAAAGAATATCCACACAAAACATTTCAACACCACAATTACAACACTATGGGATGCAAACACTGACATTCAATTTGTCTTAAATGCTCATTGTGCATCAAGCTATTGCACTTTATACATGACAAAAATGGACAATATGTGCATTGGTCCTAAAAAGAAAATCCTCCTTGCAAGAACCTGACCCATCAAGCAAAGACATATTCTTTCAAACTATTTTTGATAAATATGTTGAAAGACCTGAAAGCCTCCACTATCTATGCTTGGCTAAATATGCATCAACAATTAAGTAAGATTGAAGAACATACAAAACACTACGTAAGGGTAGATCATACAATTCATGAAATATAATGTTCTCAAAAGCCCAAAAGACTACTACAGGGAACAATGCTTGTTATACCTCCCTGGGACCACAAATGAGAACCAACACCTAAAAGAATAGTCTTCATGGAGAAATACACATGACGAACATTCACAAATCATAAAATCAAATGAGAAAAAATTCAATAAAGACAACACCCCAATAGAAAATCTAACAAAACAACACAGCCTCTCTCCGACCACAACTAGCACAATAGACAATGATCCACAAGAATTACATCAAGCATATATTCTCAATGACTTAAACATGCCACAACATTCCAAGACACAATTGCATCTACACAAATTCAAGTATCTCACAATGACAAATGCTGACTACTATGTTGGCATTGAGAAAATTAACCCCCAATGACACATACTCGACAACGTAATGCTCAAAAAACGAATACATCCTAACAAAGCTATACATTTGTTTCTCATAGGAGGAGCAGGAACATGCAAAATTTTCACCTTGATATTGATATTAGAAGCATTGCAAAGATTCTATAACCATAAAATACCACCAAATCCAAATTTTTAAACGACACTACTAATGGCTTATACAGGAAAGGAAACTTTCAATATCAATCACACAACTATCCACTCTGCTCTCCACTTGCCTTTAGTTCATCTTCACAGGTAAGTTCAAGCGCCAAAAAATTGGATGCACCTTCTCTCCTCTACAAAGATTTAAAAATTGTTGTTTTTGATGAGGTCTCTTTAATTGGCTCTACGGTGTTCTTAATGGTTGACTTACGCTTGCCTGCAATCAAACGAGTCCACACAAACCATACGGTGGATTGGATGTCATTATATGTGGCCCATTTGTGTCAAGGACATTCTATAAAAGACACATGGATCTTTGGAAAAAAAACACTATTAGAAATTGTGTCACCTTCATATTGGCATACATGTCCAAAGTGCTATGAACTCACAATACCTATGCAAGAAAGCGACCCAATATTCATAAATATCCTTAACAAGCTTTGAGTTGGGCAACATAGCATTGAAGATCTAGACTACCTTAACATAAACTACTATAGTCCTGTTCCAAATAGCCTTCAAGTTTCTCATCTATTTTACTGCGACAAAGAAGGACACCCACAACCTTCAAGTTATTCAATCAGATAGAAGGAGAACCACACACATTCATCACCATTGATAAAAGAAACAACTCATGCAACAAAACAATAAATATTTCAATAGATCCCAAATTAATTGGAGGGTTGCATGCCACTTTGAGCTTAAAAGCAAACATGATTATCAAGTTATGTGCAGGAAACTTAGACATTCTTGATGGATTGTTAATGGCGCGGAAGTTGAGTACAGAAATTTCACCAAAACACTCAACAAAATAATAATATGGGTTCATTTTGCAAACCCTATCATTGGAGAGAAAAATGCTATGAAAATAAAACACTATTTGCATCAACCATTATGAGACAATGGACTCCAATAGATCATGTTGTCCATGAGTTTCAAGTGGGAAAAAATTATTTGAACATAATGTCAAGATCACGGTTCCCACTACAACCAGCTAGTGTGCAAACAATCCACCATTTACAGGGCCTAACATTGCAAACCCTAGCTTTCAATCCCAAACACATAGAACACCTGGCCTTGCATACACAACACTATCACGCGTTTGAGACCCAACAAACCTACACCTACTTGAAAGACTGCAACCTTCCCATATCAAAGTTGACCAAATTGTATTAGAAGAATTAAATTGGCTCCAAGTACAAGCCAAATGGATCTCCACCAAGAAAATGTTGGAAGCTTATTGAAACACACATGTCATCATCATTCAATCACTAGATGTTGTGTCTTTCAACAAACACATTGCAAAGATTGTAGCAAGTTCCATGCGAATGGCATCACATGTGCTCTGCTTGCAACAAATAAGACTAACAAATAATTTTCCACCTGCCATAGCAGGCTACTTGCAACACCAATTCAATGAAAACATGGGCATCCCTCTACTCCACCGACAAATTCTATCCCATTCAAAAATTTCATGTACCTCTCATCCAAGAGTAGAGATATTACACACAGCTATCAAATTTACAAACACCATAACCATTGAGGCTGCTTCCCTTTACGATTCCCTTGCAACACCCCTTCAAATTTGATCAATGCGTTATCTCTAATTTTTGAAAACCGTGATACAAAAATTTCAATCGTTATCTTGGATGACTTTAACATTGACATTAATGCCCAAAATACTTCATACAACCGTTTGTCCTCCACGCTAAATAAATGGGGCATCAACCAAGTAATAAAAGATGTTCCAACTATCCACGGATCATCATTAGACCACATCTAAGCTAGCTCCACAATATCTACCTATGAAACAGGAAACTTCATGTATTGGTCATATCACTCCTCAACTTACATTATCATCCCCTATAAACACCTTTAATATTTCCATTCCACACTCAACCAACCTCAATTAACTTTGTGCAGGCCACCGTGATTCTTCACCTTGTTAATAGCTCAAAACAAAGGGAAAGAGATCAAAAACGTGGACGTGGCCTACACAAAGAGTCAATGGTTGGTCTACCATGGTGGATGGATCATTTGGGAGTTTTGATTTCTTATGCCCATGAGTGTCACACCTAACACCCCTCACCCCTCTTTGTCATAAATCTTCTATCTTACCATCAAATAGCCTCAAGTATTCTTCAATTTGTGTTAACCATTTGATCCATGTGTTATAGTTCCCTTCTTCCTTCCATGAAGTGATACACGTTATAGTTTTCATACAAAAATATGCATTGATAGAAAATTTCCTCCCTACAAGAAGTGAGCATCATAAAAAAGTATCCTTAGGTAGTAGGGTGTCTCGTAAGATCCCTAAAGTGACTCACAAAACTAAAAATTCAATAATACACATTTAAACATTTTTTTCTAATCAATAAGACACATTGTAAATTGATTATGATGAGCATTTGGAGTATTATTGTATCAAGTCTCTTTCCCTACTCTTCCTTGTTTGGGATAAATGTGTCTGAACATACAATAATGCCGCTTTAGAACTCAAAAATGACAATTGAAAACAAGAAGAAAAGGAAATATTTCACTCGATTTTTTTTTAAAACAGAGTAATTTTTTTAGAAAATGGCTTGTTTTCCACGAATTCTCTTTGGATACATCATAAAAAGGAATTGTGTATGGTTGGGAAAATTATTTTCCTGAACACTACTTCTCATTGCCTTTCTTTTTCTTGCATAGATGTTGATCAAACCACAATATAGTAACAATTGGATCAATGGTGAAACACATCATGTACATTATCTTATCATTGCAGAAAAAGCAAACACAACCATTAGCATTTGGTTCATATTCCAAGCGAAATCCTCCCAGAATTTTCTTTAGAATATAAAAAAAAAAAATCAAGACAAATGGCCAGCTTGGTGCCAATAGTATGCCGTGAACTTTGACTTGTTTCCATCGACCACCTTTGGACAAGATCCTTTAATTGTCAATCATGTTCCATACCATCACAACCTTGGCCTGAACTCAATTTGTTTTCCCTTGAAAAAAATTCTCTTTTAAAACTTTCATAACTCCTTGACCTCGTCCCCCATGTAAAATTTATAATCTACACCCTTCTCACTCATTGTGCCAATAGAGGGGTCTTAACACTTGGAGACTCTCCAAGGTTAATGTTTTCCTCTTTACGCAATCAAAATTGTGAAAGTATTGCGAGTACTATGCTTGGTTGCAAAATTTGAATTTAATTGCGAGAGAGAGAGAGAGAGAGAGAGAGAGAGAGAGAGAGAGAGAGAGAGATCCCGTTTGTGAAGCTCTTCTTCACCGACGGTGAAGCCCCTCTTCACTATAGAGATATTTTCTCTCCTTTAAAGAATTTGAAGCCTTGAAGATGCCTTTGTTTGTAGGTTATGGGATTTGGATATGCCCGGTGGAATGGTATGTTATGGATAAGGGATATGTACATTTATTACTCAAGTGCTCATTAGGAGCTATGTTCATTTGTGTTGGCCGGCCAATGTGTATTCATTTGAGCATTGAAGAATCTATAAATAAAATACGTGCAAGAGGGAAATTCTCACTCTTGCATGGGGGGAGATTGCACCCAGTGCTCGTGTGTTTCTTCTCTCCTCTCCCTTCTTCTCTCTTGTTGTGCCGATGTGTCACTCTGCTCTAAGAGGCACATTTGCACGTTCTCCCTCGCTCTATCTTGCTCTCCATTTCTCTTTGTTCGTGTATCACTTGATTATGTGCTTATGGGATTGCCAGGTATGTCGAGTAGTCTATTTTATGGTTTGCAGTATATTATTCTTGGTATTTTCAAGGTCTTCCACGCCTCCGTTTGCAATAGTGGTATCAAAGCATAGGCTACGCTCCAAGATTAAGGATTTCGACAAGCATCAGCTAAGTATTTTGTTCTCTCATGCTTGTAAGTGTTGTTAGTTGCTTCAACTTGCAGCAGCAATTAGTGCTGATTGTATGATACAGTTAGTCATCTTTGAATTAAAGAGAATTTCTTCTTTATTTTCATGATATAGTAGTTACTAAATCATGATAATCAAACATAGTAATTGAGAAAATTAAACTTAATAAAAATACCTAATAATGAGAAGGGATTAGCATACAACCTTAGATAGGATATTACAAAAGATTAAATAGTAGAGAGGGGATTAAAAAGGATTAATAAAGTGATTAGGAGATATTGGAGATTTAACATTTGCGAGTTTTTCATTTCAAGTTTTTTTGACAATTTTAGCAATCTTTAGAGTTTTTTTAACCAAATATGTGTCATAGCATAAAGTAATTTTCAATCGTCATAAGACTACATATATGTGTGGTTGACAGAGAGAGAAAGTATAAATTCTAGAGAGATAGTATTTATGCGAGTTACCATTGGAAGAAGAGATCATAAATCCTTGAGAGAGAGAGAGTGACTTCTCTTCTAGAGAGAGAAAGTAAAATCATAGAGTTGTATATCACTACGCAGAGAGAGAGAGAGAGAGAGAGAGAGAGAGAGAGAGAGAGAGACCGAGAGGGCATAACGACGAAAAAAATGTAAACAAATAAAATCACCATTTCACAACTCATGCCATTAGAGTCAAATATGCTCGCAATGCATGTGATCAGAGTCAAATAATCCACAGCATATAAACATGCGATAAAGTAAAAAATCATGCAAAATAGAGACAACACTAATTTCAGAGTTAAATATAATCCACAGTATATATAAATGTGATGAAGTCAAAAATAATGCCAGATAGAGACAATACTAATTTTCCCAAGCAATTGCTTTTTGAAACAACATAAGTTTGAGGATGTAAGTACATTCGCAAAACTACCACAGGATAAGATCAAAATTAGAGTACAAAAAAGGATAGTCGCCATAAATGTAATGGTCACTCTAAAAGGCAAGTAATTTGCTCCCAAATAGCTTGCAAGATGCTTCATATCTTTTGCTTGAAATTTGAAATCCTTTGCTGCATAAACAATGTTTTTTCAAGATAAATAATCACAAGTATAATAAACCAAAATAAATACAGAAAAATACTTTCATATCATAGATCAATATTCTAGTTGAGTGAAAGAAGCATACCAAACCAATTGTAATTAAATGGAGGGAGAAATCATCCTTGGTTGTCCAAGAATAAAAGCGATGTCCATTGGTGAGAGGGTTGGCTGATGAATAATCATGTGCTCCTTAGGTTCAAGTCCGAGCACTTTTGTGTACACATAGTACATATGTTTGCATGCCAAAAAGGATTTGTTGGTATTCTCTCACTTCTGAAAATCCGGACACGTGCATGCTTGACTCTATTTTATATGAATCTCATAACTATTTTCAGTGAGAACTCGGAAAATTACATGCTCTTGAGACCTTTTCACTTCATCCAAAAATATAATTGTCATACTATTACATGCTTCCAATTTCTTCATGGCCTCTTTAGAGATTCCATGCCTCCACTTTTTCTTCCTCGAGCTGCCACCACCTTCTTTGCAGTCGCCAGCAAGAGGTTGTGGATTTACCATTGAATTCTCTATCCGAAATCCACTCTGATACAGCGCGGAAAGTTCCTGTGTGGAGATATCTGTCCCTCTTGCTACTGGCCAAACATTTGAAGCAGGAGGTAAATATTTGACTTGTCTTTTGATTGATTGGGTATTCAAAATATCATGATTACAAAACCATAACCATTGCTCGATTGTTTTACCCTTGAACATTCTTTCGGACCATATACATGGAGCAACAAGACCAATTGAGCGACTATGCAAGATATTGTCACAATTTTTTCTCCCTACTGCTCCAAAACATTTTCTTTGACTTTGAATGGGCATTCTCCTGAGGGCCCACTGAGTGCGTGGCACATCACTCTCAAACAAATTGTTTGTTTTAGATGACAAAGGTGTGGTTGTTTCTTTTTGAGATCCAATATCATCATCACTATCACTAATTTGCAGCGGAATGTTAGAAATACTTGGTCCTTGGGTATCAAACTTGATTTTTTTTGGTCGACCGCGATGGTTTCGTTGCTTAGATTCCATGACATATTCCAGCCAATGGGAGCTACTTGTTCCTGTTCTGCCCCTCTTTTTGCGTTGTACTGTTTCTTTGTCTCCATGCAAAATTGGCTGCGCATACATGGGAGTCCCTGCAACAGCCTCGTGTAATAGATGGGCCACGTTGGTTGGAGTTGGAGTTTGCTAAGATTCAACTCGAGAAAGCAAGGTCTCCATTGTGGGACCCGTTCCTATATAACGCCCAGTAGTATATCCCAAACGCTTTGCACATTGAATATATGAGTTTATAACATCTGTTACACATGCATCATACAAGGATATTTTTCCCTTTCCATCTTGACCTGCTAACCAACTGGCATGTACACTTTCTGATAAATTAACATTGGGAATTTGTGCCTGCTCCCACAGACTTAGAACACCCTATGAAATGCAAAAAGACATGAATTAAAATTTATAAATTTCATGTATGAAAAGATATTTTTCTAAAAATATAGATTGTCATAAAGGTACTTACATCTGTTCCAATTCCTCCCCAGTGTGAAATTCGTTGCTCCCACCATTTAAACCATCTGCTCACTCTTGTGATGCTCTCTGCAGATAGATGTTGTATCCACCACTTTTGAATTGAAAGTGCCTTTTGAGATGCAAGCACAATGGTCTTACAAGCTCTCCAGTCCTCACACATATCAATGTGTTGATTTGTTAGATGTTGAGGTATCCACTTTTTAGCATATTTGTGGAGACTCTGCTCCCAATGAAATAGGCATGATCGTTCACGTCCCTCCATGATATTATCTGGCCCTCCATTGAAGACTGTTCGAATAGCATTCCAATTTGCACCAGCTTCATTAGACATAAAACCCGCAAAGTTAGTTGCACCATGTCCGTACTTTTCCATTGTTGAATTAAGGCTCTCCCAAAAAATAAATTGAGTCTTTGCATCCTCCTCTTTAGTTTCACATATAGCAATTATTTGTAGTGATCGTATGCTGCAAGATATTCAACATAAACATTTTCACACATCTTCTTTTATTTAATGATTAAAAAATACGAGATATTTAAATACTTAAAGATAACCTTGGATCATAAACTGAGCATGACATTGTTGCCCATCCATCTATTCTATGGGTAAAATCAAAATGTACCCACGCATTTCTCAAGTCACCAGTTTCAGTTCTTTTCATCCGATTTACTAGATCAATCCCAGAACCTGGTCCTTTAGTGGACATTTTAAATAGGAAGCACTTGTCATCCTCTTCACCCTGTCCAGGAAATCTACTCCCATGAAAAAAAGGAAACATGCACCTTTTTTGAAGCAATAAAATATTATCATATCCATCCCCAATAACAGCACCTTGACTCTTTCTCTCCTTTGAAACAATTGAAGAAAACCTACACGATGCATCACAAGAAGGCTAAATTTATAATAGTTAAAAAATGAACAAATTCAAGGAACCAAATTGAGTTTTCTTACCCTTTGGTTTGAACCAGTGGCATCATTTCTTCCAAAAAATCATTGAATTGTACATCGGATGTAGCTTCAGCTTCCTCACCAATCAAGGAGTGAAGAACAAGTTGTTGAGCCACCAACATTTGAATTTTTCTTGGGCCACCCTTTTCTATTTTTAGTACTGCACCTACCAGTTTTCGCACTCTTGAAATAGCAGCCCTAGAGGTTCCTGCCTTAACATTATGACAATGTTTACCAACATGTATTGCCAGTCGCGACATTGTACCATCTCTAGGCAAAACATAATAGATTTTGCAGGGACAAGCAGCAACACAAGTAACAACCTTCTGACAATAATGACAAGTTATTGTTGTATTCTCTTCCATTGCAAGGTAGTCCTTTTTCACCTGTCTGTCCAAATATCCATGAAAATCTCTACTATTGAATTCTAGTTCCTTAATATAATGAGGACACGTTGAATAATTACACTGCATGAATCCCAAACAGTGGCTTAGACGAATTGTGCATGCTATTGCCATGGTTGTCACAGATGGGCGAGTCCACAAGTGACCATCAAAGCGTTGTTCCATCCCTGTCATTCGTTTTGTTTTATCCTGAGTCGCAGGTAACTCAAAACACAAATTTCCATCATAATGTTGTGGAAGTTCAGCAACTTGCAAAGGAGCTCCACATAATGTTAACAGATCATTTAACTTTTTTGCCCCTGGATTTTGTTGAATCCAAATGACGATTGACTGAGTTTTGAGTTGTCCTATATCGTCACCACTACTTTCAAGATGCACAATGCTTAAAACATCTTCAGATATCTCTTTGTCATTTCCTTTCTCATTGTCAGATACCTGTATAAATGTGTCTGAATGAAGCATCTCAAACAAGCTCGAAAAAGAACCATGTATTAATAAATGTTGATGACCTTCTATATCCCACGGTGGTTGCAACAAGACTTTTGTTAGGCCACAGTCACTTTCAATAAGAGCAGATAGTGACTGAAAATGGCAAGATGGAGGCAGCAAACTCTGCAAATAGTAAGCACTAAGCAACAATGAGTTTCCCTTCAACTGAATGTCGCGGTTGACTATCTGACCACCAACCTTCTAAGTTATTGTTACTTTCATGTTGGACATATTCTCTCAAGCAACAGATTATAGGGTGGAGATGCGAGAAAACTGTGGTGGATTAAGTGAAGGTGGTGAAGGTTAATGAAAGTTAAAGATAAAGTGAAGGTTAATGAAACTGGTGAAAGTTAATGAAAGATGTGAAGGTTAATGAAAGTGAAAGATTGGTAGGTAGACGAAAAGACAGTTGCATAAGATCTTGTGACAGCTCAAAGAATAATGAAAATCATAATTAAAGAAGTGCATTTAATATATGACGGTTCTGAATGTATGTGCAGTGGAATATGTCATCAAATTTGAGGGGCCATTTAATTTATAAATGGTGGTTCAAGGACTACATTTAATGCAGTCCTTGAACCACCTTGAACTATTAGACTACATTTAATGCAGTCTAATAGTGTCTTCATCTTTTGTGTATGTGTGTGTGTGTATATATATATATATATATATATATATATATATATATATATATATATATATATATATATATATGATTGTGTGAGTGTGTGTATAAAAAACGTAACATTCTATATGACTGACTTTGTATAAAAAACGTAGCAATTTTTTTAGTTAAGTTATATATATGATTCCATCTTGCCATTTTATATATATGTGTGTGTGTTTTTGGTAGTGTGTATATATAATTATTTTAGTTAAGTTATATACATTACTGTGCGTGTGTATAAATGATTTTGTGGGTGTGTGTAAACAACGTAGCATTTTATTAAGTTAAGATATTTAAGTTAAGTGTATGTGCACATAGTTTAAGTTAAGATATTTTTAAGTTGAGTGTATGTGCATTTTTTTAAGTTAAGATATTTAAGTTGAGTGTATGTGCACATAAGATATTTAACTGTGCACATAGTTTTTACATTTTGTGTGTGTGTGTGTGTGTGTGTGTGTGTGTGTGTGCATGACTTAACTTTAAGAATGCTACGTTTTTTATACACACAAACACATACAATCATTTTTTTAAATATATGGTTGTGTGTGTGTGTGTGTGTAAAAAACATAGTATTTTTTAGTAAAACTATATATATGAATCCATTTTGTGTATATCTTTGTGTGTGTATATACATATATATATATATATATATATATATATATATATATATATATATATATATATATATATATATAAATGAATGTGTGTGTGAGAGTGTTTATACCACAATATCATTTTTGTAATATATGGTGTGTGTGAAAAAAGTAGTAGTTGAGATGAAAGTGGAGTGAAGTTTAAATGGAGTTTTAATTGAGATTGAAGTGAAAGTGAAGTTTTTCTGTGAAGAAGGAGATGAAAGTGGAGTGAAGAGAAAGTGGAGTTTTGCTGTGAAGAAGAAGGAGTAAGAGAAGACCAGGTACTATGTGTGTGTGTGTGTGTGTGTAGATTTTCTACTCACGTGTGTGTGTGTGTGTGTGTGCGCGCGCGCTTACCTGCGCACGCTCGCCCGATCCACCGGAGGAGGTCCAATGGAGCTCCTATTGGAGCTCCCCCATGCCTTGAAAGGCATGGTGAGAAGGTAGCGCGCGCGCTGCCCTCTCACCATGCCTTTCAAGGCATGGAGGAGCTCCAATGGAGCTTCCATTGGACCTCCTCCGGTGGATCGGGCGAGCGTGTCCAGGTAAGCACACACACACACACACACACTCACACACACACAGTGATACACACACATCAAAACACTTGCACACATAGCACAAACACACACACAGTCATGTATACGCACACACATTACACTTGCATACACATACATACATACATACATACACCCACATATATAAACACTTGCATTCACAACATCAACACACTTGCATATATACACACATACACATATAAACACTTGCATTCACAACATCAACACACTTGCATACATAGCACAAACACACACACAATCATGCATACAGACACACACATATTACACTTACATTCACACACACACACACACAATCATGCATACATCCACACACACACACATATAAACACTTGCATTCATACACATCAACACACTTGCATACACACATATTAAACACACTTAGAGTAACAATTACAATGATGTAAGAACAGGTCGTTGTAGAGAAGAGGTATACAAATGTCAAAGTGGATTTGTATTTTTCCTTGCCATGAGCAAGTTGAGAATGGTTTTTTTTGTAATTTGCATTTTACGTCGTTATGCTGCCGAAATTTAGAATTTTATATTTGTATTGTCAAGCATATACACACATACACACATATAAACACTTTTATTCACAACATCAACACACTTGCATACACACACATATTACACTTACATTCACACACACATAATCATGCACACATCCACTTGCATACACACAATGGACGAGATATGCATCCTTCAAAACCACAATGGACAGTCTATGATAGTTTTGGAACTTTAATTAAATTAACAATGTGTATTATGCAGGTCCCTCCATGGAATCAATTCTCTCAAAAATTAAGTAAGAAAGTGGCCGTAATAGCTTCAAAGTATGTGGCAGACAATGGGTGGTACATCACCCTAAGCTCCACTGATCACTTTGGCATTGTGTCTAGCCATGCCATCGAGATGGGATTCAAAATGATGCACACCATCCTTATTTTGATCCCCGATGGTTATGTGCGAAAGACCATTGAGATTGAGAGAGTAAGTAAATTTATTTGTTGATTGAAAAGCATGCTTGTAGTTTTCTTCAATTAGATCACATTCTAGTTGTAATTTGTAGGTGGAAACACTATTGCTAGGATTGTTTTATCGTAAGGGTCAACGTCCTATCTACGATCGACGAGATGGAGAGAGCGTGGACAACAACTCTTTTGATGCCAAGTCCGGAATACTGGTGGAGCGCGTTGACGGAGAGTACATTGGAGGACACGCTCTTAGAGGTTCCGATGAGCGTAGCCTTGACTTCTTTCGGTAAGAATATATGCTTCCTACTATGCGTTATTAGACTATGTTACATAAAGTAAAAATACGCATATTTTTTTCTTTTTTTAGCTGGCTTGTGCGGACATTTACTGCGGAGCACACCTACATTGTTGATATGTTTTCTGGATGTGGTGGCTTGGGCAATGTTTGCATTGAGTTGTCTAGACACTGTCTCTGCATAGATAGTGATCCAGAGGTCTTCCATCAACATTTTTCACGCTTCAAGGCTCCATGTGTACGTGCTATTTCAGCAGTTGATGTAGATAGCGATGAGGAGACTGATTGGCAACAATATGAGCCCGGATCACATTGCCCTTGATTGACATCAACATTGGTATTATCTATCATTTTTTCTAGTTTGTGATTTTTATGGAACGACGTGTGACCATGGTGTTTGGGTGCCACTTTTTTGGTATTACTGAAGACATGTTGCTGGTGTTGATCGTCCTTATCAATTCAGCCATGATTTCATATTTATTATACTAGATATAAGTTTGTTGAGAGCTTTGGATTTACCAAAGTAATATACCAACATATGCTTTTTTGCTTATGTAATTTCTTCTTCCCGTGAGCATTCGCTGCTGCACGGAAGCAAGTATGGAATGGGAATTTTTTTAGTTTGAATTTTCATACCGTTATGCTACCGAAATTTTGATTGCTTATCAATATCATCATGCTTTTTGTTCATGTTTGAAAACATAATCATGATTTCACGTATACAGAAAAGTTAGTCAAGCTTCACGGAAGCAAGTATGGAATGGAAAAAAAATTTGTTTGTATTTTCGCGTCGTTATGCTGTCGAAATTTTGATTGCTTGTGAATATAATCATGCTTTTTGTTCATGTTTAGAAACATAATCATGGTTTCATGTATACACAAAAGTTAGGCAAGCTTCACGGAAGCAAGTATAGAATAGGAAAGCTTAACAAAAGTTAGGCAAGCTTTCACAGAAACAAGTATGGAATGGTTTTATTTTTATTTTTCACGTTGTTATGCTGTCAAAATTTCATTTGCTTGTCAGTATTTCTTTACACTGTCGATCTAAGAATATATATAGTTTTATATATAATATTTATATTATATATATAATATCTTTTATATTTATTTATTTATATGTGTGTGTTTATGTACGTAAGGAGATCTTCAACTCGGTAAAGTGTTTTTAAGTACTTGTTTATACAATATATATAGTTATTTATACGTGTGTGTTTATGTACGTATGCAGTTTTTCAACTCAGTAAAGTGTTCTTAATTACTATTTTATATGCAAGAGTCTATGCGTGTTTCATTACTTTGAGGTCTTCGCCCAAACAAGTACAACCATCAATATTTTTTAGATTCCTAGTTTCAAATTGGCTTATTAGGCATTCATCCTTGTTTGCAACAACACCTACATGGACAAGAAAGTATATTCTACTAAAAGTAGGGTAAATACTAAAGACATGCTCATCTTTTTCTTGCATTATATAAAAAACTCACGTAGATTTTCTTTACATTTTTGGCTTTCAAACAGCTTGTAGTTACATTTGACGGTTCAGTTTAGCTACAAGATATCAACAATACCCTAAATTATGACAGATCTTGAAGATGTGTTAGTAGACCAGGCCGATTAAAAGTATCACAGCTACTTCAATAATAATAAGTCAGACAGAGACATATGAATTATTCTCGCCAATGCACTGAAGAGTGGAACACCATCATATAGTTAAAATAAGCATCATATAATTAAAATAAGTTGTTTACATGATTACATAGGGAATCAAACCTGCACACACACACACACAGTACAACTTGCATCACACTAGTACAATTTATCATGTGCTAGTGCATATTTATTTAACTATATTATTTAGTGCATAATTATTTAAATCTTGCCTCAATCTTCTACCACATTAGAGCCAGAGATGTCGACCAGGTTGATTGTGCGTTTGCAGACAAGCAAATGGTCAATCTCCGCCTGTAAAGTGGCCCTTCGAGAGCTATCTATGTACCCCCATGTCTCCCACTTGCCCAGAGCTTCTCGCATTGTCTCAAAGCCATCATTGAGTTCCTCGTCTTCGGTGTTGCGAGCGCGATTAAGTTGGTTGAACATCCGGATCGCCTTGTTTGTGTCACGCTCTCTTTGTGTAAACGTCTTCTTTTCTTCAAGGGGTGCGTTGGGGGGGAGTTTGTGAAGCTCTTCATGGATTTTTGCAACTACCTCATTACCAGTACTAGCATATCCTATAGGCATTGTATAAGTACAGGGAAAATGAAAAAATCTCTCTTGATTAGCACCTCCGATTCACTTGTGCAGCATATGGTGCTTGCCTTGTAACATCTATATAGGCTAAAGCACCATGCTCTCAAAAAGCATTGATAGTGATGGAAGAGTGGCATGTGTTAGTGACATGAGGGGTCCCACGCAGCATATGCTAACTACTAAATTGGAACGTGCAATAATATATGCATGATTTGTCAATATGAATATTATAATCGTCTACTACTCCACCACTAACTTTTAAAGTGGGGTGTGCAATAAAATATGCATGATTTGTCACTACGATTATTATTCCCCTATAAGATTTATAAGAATCTAAAAGTGCAATGAGTAGACAACACTAACTGCCTCTCTAAGGGCTCGGGAAACACTATGATTATTATTCTTCTATGAATACTATAGGCATATAATAGTGCAATGAGTAACCACCACAAACTGCCTCTCTAAGGGCTCGGAAAACATTATTTGTGGACCCGGCTTTGGAACCTTTTCACATGCATATGACCAGGAAAACTCTCTCTCTCTCTCTCTCTCTCTCTCTCTCTCTCTCTCTCTCTCTCTCTCTCTCTCTCTCTCTCTCTCTCTCTCTCTCTCTCTCTCACACACACACACACACACACACACATGTGAGTAGAAAACGTGCACACAACCTCCTTCTTCACAACAAAACTCCACTTTCATCTCAATTAAAATGTGGGATATTTATAAAATATATAAATTAAACCAACACATAAACAATTCTATACCAAGATACTAAATGAAATAATTTGAACCGGCTTGAGAACCTTCTTGCCCAAACTTGAGCCGGACTTTTTTCATTTTGAACCTATCTTTCCTCTCTCCCCCTCATCTCCCACTCTCTCTCTCTCTCTCTCTCTCTCTCTCTCACACACACACACACACACACACACACACATGTGAGTAGAAAACGTGCACACAACCTCCTTCTTCACAACAAAACTCCACTTTTACTTAACTCCACTTTCATCTCAATTAAAATGTAGGATATTTATAAAATATATACATTAAACCAACACATAAACAATTCTATACCAAGTTACTAAATAAAATAATTCGAACCGGATTGAGAACCTTCTTGCCCAAACTTTAGCCGGAATTTTTTCATTTTGATCTTTCCTTTTCTCCCCCTCATCTCCCCCTCATCTCCCACTCTCTCTCTCTCTCTCTCTCTCTCTCTCTCTCTCGTTGTCGGTACTCTCACACCCCGATCCTATCTCTATTTCACAAGTATGTTTTTCTCTCTCCATCTAATCCTTCTTCTCTCTCCTTCCCTCGGTACTTATTTAACATACCACAATGCCACCTTAGAGAGCATACATATGAGTGGAATCCATGCTTCTATAAACTCGAAAAAGCATCACCTGTAGCAAAAAAACACGAATTGATTAACTCGCAAATAAAATTAACCCGGAGATATTATAATTGCTAATATCATTAACACTTGCTAATGTGCATAGTTAGATGATTTAATAGTATTGAAGAAGTGGGGATCAAAGTAAGAAGAGAGCCGTGTTATTTTATTTTATTATTTACCCACTGATCTGCATTGAGTCCCATTCTGTGGCTAGATGCGATCTATCAACCTTGAGCTTTAGAGGATGTCCTCAGAGCAAGAATAAGCCCACTCAAAACTGCAATCACACACAAGATTACAAATCGCAAGCGTACCGATTTTCTTCCTTGTGGGAACTACCCATTGCATAAATTTACATATAATAGTTTAAATATAATAATATTGCAGTTGATGCCTTCAAAAATTTGCATTGGATGCATCAAATTCATATCGCCAATCCACAGTTGATCTCCCATGATGCTAGTGGCCGACTTCCGAAATCCTCGGCCATGGGTACTAACCCCAATCCAGGGGGCATTGTAAAAATAAAAAAATAAATAAACGTTCTATTGCAGCTAGCCGCCACCACCAACACCCCTTGCTCTCATGCTATGGAAATCTCTCTCTCTCTCTCTCTCTCTCTCTCTCTCTCTCTCTCTCTCTCTCTCTCTCTCTCTCTCTCTCTCTCTCTCTCTCTCTCTCTCTCTCTCTCTCTCTCTCTCTCTCTCTCTCTCTCTCTCTCTCTGGGATTCTGCGAGTCGCGATGCGGCCGCGTGGGTGGGTGTTTCTCTTCACCCTAATGTCAAGCTAGAATCAGCCCACAGCTGTGCTATAGCAGTGCCCCAATGCGTCATCTGCCCAACGCCTCTCTGTTGTTCGGTGCATTAGTCAACAAAGCCAGAGGGGCGTCCTTAGCCTTGGTGTCACTTCATCGTTCAAGGCCGAGCGTACAGACGACGTCGTCCTTGCCTGTTGGTGCCGCCTTCTCACTCGCTCGACCCAGCCACAAGACATGGCATTCAAAAAACCTATTAAGGTTGAACAAAGGCCTTTTCCCACGCCAAAACATAGCCTCCCAATCGGCACCCTCAGTTCAGCATTGAACCAGGCATCATCTCCAAGTACACCCCTCTCCAGCCCCATCACCACGGTTGGGAGAAAATCCTTTGCATTTGTGTTGCGCTGTCGTGCTGTGGCACGTATATAGTGGGAACGGTCATTAAACGATTTATCTTGTGACTTTTTGACGCATAAGTATACTTCATATAATACTCATATGAATAAATAAAAGCTTTATACCATACCTTAGTATTACCTTTGAAGTAATATAAATGTACATTACTATTAGAAAGTACTACAAGAGAAGTATCAATGATTGTGTCGGAGGGAAGAGCATTTGTATATTTCTTCTAATATCTCAGCTATACCCTACTATATATAAATTATTTTCTTATTTTCACATTTATTTAATAATATAACCCTTCAATAATGCATACCTTCTTGGATACATACAAGAGGGAAGGGCCTACTAGAAGACTTTATGAAAAGGAAGATCCAAAGCTTCTTGGACCATCCCAATTTGAAAATCCCCACCTAAGGGTGTGGAGAAAAGGCAAAAACCAAGTCAAGCTCTTTTAGTTGTCCAATTTTTCCTGTTGAAGCATGTCAATCCGAGTTACAGGTCAAAAGTTACAGGGAAAAGAGTGAAAAATCCTCTTACAACTACACTGCAAGAAGAGATGGTAAACAGGTGAATCAAGTAAAAAGAGGTAATCTTGTTCTTTTTTCATAAAATAAGATATTTGGAGGATAAAAGACACAAGCATGTGAATGTGACACCTCAAAGATGCCTTGAAGGACAAGACACACAAGTTGGGACCCCCTGCTGGAGCCACACAGAAGATGCGTAGGTGGGGCCCACATACATCATGCACCCACATGGAGCCTCAACGACCAAAAATGCTGAATTTCATGATATTTTGAGTCCTAATATTGCCAATTTTAAGAAATATCCAAAGAACATTTGATTTGGGCTAATTCTTTAGCCTAATCAAGTGATTATGTAAAACATGGCTCCCTCACCTATAAAAAGGGCAACCTTCTCTTCATTGGGGGCAAGTTATGAGTGAGTGAGAATAGCTCAATTCCATTGTGACACACTCATCTTAGTGCCACACTTTCTCTTGAAGAAAGGCTGAAGTCTTGCCTCATCTTCTCTCTCCATTAAGGTGGTGGCGATTACTCTCATGTAAGATATATGTTGCTAGTTTTCCTTTCATTTGCATATCTAGTCCAATACTTGTCTCTAAGTCTATCTCTATCCCTCATTATCTATCTTTAATACCACCACCACACTTAGATCTATCTCTAATTCTATCTTTACTACTCCTTTGATCTCTCTTGTTGTGTACTAATTGTTTCATTGGAAGGTATTCAAGCAGCAACCTTGTGAATGTAATGGTACAACCTTCTTGCGGGAAACAATTATGTGCACAAGGTTAGTAACCATATCTTCATCTTCCACAAGCATCTCTCTCTGTTAAGGTTCTCATTTTCTTCCACAAACTCTAGAATCTCCTTGCTATAGGTACTTCTCTCCCCGCAGTATCCTTATTGCCTAAGGGCAACAATAGGGCTTGGGAGAGAAACTCTCTTCTTCTTCTCCTTTCACTTCTTTCACACCTTTATCTTTGAACATACTAATTATATCATTGATGAATAACCATAATCCACATAGAGGTAGTTTCTTTCAATTCCATTTAGTGCAATCTATTAGGGTCAACATTTGGATTAGTCGAAAGATTCACTTTCAGCAACGCATAGTGTTTCTATTTGGTCCTGAAAGGCTCAATGAAGTACTTCTCTCACCAGATCCCATTATACTACCTATTATTTACTATGACTTCTCTTTTGATGTGAATGTGGTTATTTTATTATGAATCAAGAGGATTTGTACTCACAACTAATCCCAATCGCTAGACAAAACATATACACTATAGTAAGCACAAAGCTACAGTTCCAAAGAGCAATCCGTAGCTTATTTGGACAACAAAGATTAAATATCATTAACTCATCCATTAACCCTTTTATCGTACCCATGATACGATATGATCGTAATCTCGATGTTTTCATTTTTGTTTTGTTCTTACTATCTTTCAAGAGTTCTCTCCATCATGTGTGTGTTTGTAAGGATAAGTGAGCGACTTCTTTAGCTTTAGAAGCTATGCTATCTACATCTTAGCTCCTTTTCATAACCCTTGAGCTTCCTCACAAACTTTCACAGCAAGAGGCCAGGTGCCTTCCTAGCAAGACCGCCAACTTCTAGACAACGTACCCCAAAGAAACCGTCCGACATACGAACCTCGGATTTGGATGCCCTCCACGCACAAATCGAGGTGTTACATCAGGAGAACATCCTTCTTCGACGACACCTAGATATAGTTGAAGGACGTCTCACAAACATCGAAAAGAAGCACTACACCAACAAAGGAGAGATGGAGGCAAAAGCCTTAAAACACCGTCCAAGCACAGGTTCAAGAGATCACTGCAAGTCTTCCATCCCAAATCAAAACTCATGTTAACAAGGAGATACGCGAGTTCAAACGCCGAGATGTTGCATCCCTCAACTTGCGGCTTGGAGGACTGCCTCAAGAGTGGTACACATCAGGTAATTTTCACGCTTCAGTACGTCAGCTTGCTAGTTTAATGCCAACAGTCAAGTGGGATACAGTGCTTGACACATCGCAGGTTCATTCCATAGCCTCACATGTCACCAAAAATGGTGGCTCCCATGGAACCATAACATTCAAGTCCAAAGTAGCCCGTGATACTATGTTGTACCAATCAAACAATCTCAAAGACACCGAGTTATGGTTTGCAGAGGATTTGACTCCTTTACAACTTCGATGTAAGAGAGAATAGCTTACCAAGATCCGTGAAGCCAGGGCAGCTGGGAAATGGGCAGTTTACTGTGGAGGACGTGCAATCATTGAGGACTTTCGGTCTACCAAGACAATCCCTAAGGATACCACATAACTAGTTGTTTGTCTTCTATTTGTAAAATGGAGTTAGACACTGCCACTAAGTCCACCTAGGAGACGGCTAGTGGTAAGACCTCTCCATTGTAGATTGTGAACATCACCCTCTCTCATGAGTAGAGGACGTACTTTCCACCATCCTCTTCTAGAGAGGAAAACAATTTTGTAGGCATCTTTGGTCCCATGGGTCATATGTGACCTCAGTGGACGATAATGAATCTATCTATCTATCTATCTCTCTCTCTCTCTCTCTCTCTCTCTCTCTCTCTCTCTCTCTCTCTCTCTCTCTCTCTCTCTCTCTCTCTCTCTCTCTCTCTCTCTCTCTCTCTCTCTCTCTGAGTCTCTCTCTCTCTCCCTTTTGCTTAGCGCCACCACTCTCCCTCTCTCTCTCCTCCATTATCAAGAAAACTCTCTCTCTCTCTCTCTCTCTCTCTCTCTCTCTCTCTCTCTCTCTCGTTCATCATCAGTCAATTCAGCTCTCTCTCTTCCCTTTGGTGGCATCTACACACACACACACACCCTAGGCCTAGCCCTCTCTCTCTCCCTCTTGCTTGGCACCACTCTCCCTCTCTCTCTCCTCCATTATCATAAGAGAACAACTCTCTCTCTCTCTCTCTCATCCATTATCATTAACAAAAAATTCATCTCTCTCTCTCTCTCTCTCTCTCTCTCTCTCTCTCTCTCTCTCTCTCTCTCTCTCTCTCTCGTGCGTGCGTACGCACTCTTTCCATACACACTGCACAGACACCCTCATACACACACACTCACCCTCACACACCTCCCTCACCATCTCTCTCTCTCTCTCTCTCTCTCTCTCTCTCTCTCTCTCTCTCTCTCTCTTTCTGTGTAGGCAATAAATAAGAAGCTCTCTCTAATTCTTCACATACACATATACACACACAGACACTTACCCTCTCAACATCTCTCTCTCCCTCCCTCCCTCCCTCCCTCTCTCTCTCCTCTCTCTCTCTCTCTCTCTCTCTCTCTCTCTCTCTCTCTCTCTCTCTCTCTCTCTCTCTCTCTCTCTCTCTCTCTCTTTCCATACATACACACACTCACAAAGCACATACATGTACACACAAATACATACACTACACACATAAGCGAACGCACACAATCATATACGCACCAACAATGCACACACACGGCATGCACAAGAAGCAAAATAGGCAAAGAAAATGGATATCGACACATCGACAAATGACACCAAAAACATGCGATGGCGACAACAAATCAAAGGATGATAGCAAAGGCATGTCCCATCCGGCACCGACATTGATGAGCGTGCTACACCAATGCACTAGTAAAGCCTGTGATTTGCCGACATCTCATCCACGATGCACTTCCTTAGTAGACATGTGTAGGGTAATTCATTTTCCGTTTTCCAAGCCAAACTTTGTAAAAAAACACATTTGTATATTCCACCTCTCTCTAGGTGATGGTCACAAAGGCCCACCTAGGAGAATATCATTTTCTTATTTATCCCAAAACAAAGCACCAGTCAACCATCCGAGACCCGGCTACCTGTTTTGTCTCTCCAGCTTAGGGCCCTAAACCTAATCAATTTATACTAAATAAATGCAGCTTGCACCTATAAAAGAGCATTGAGAGGTCACTATCGAGGGAAGTCAGCACTTGAAGAGAATTTATGCACACACACTGACTCCAAGGGTCACTATGCATAGGAGTAGGATCTTTGCACACGTGAAAATTTCCTACACACTATAGTCTCTCTCTCTCTCTCTCTCTCTCTCTCTCTCTCTCTCTCTCTCTCTCTCTCTCTCTCTCTCTCTCTCTCTCTCTCTCTCTCTCTCTCTCTCTCTCTCTCTCTCTCTCCCCTCGAAACAAAGGGTTTTGTAAATATAATCTTGAATCAAGTTTTCCCTCACATTTCGAAGAGTTTTCATCACCTCCGTCTCTCTCTCTCTCTCTCTCTCTCTCTCTCTCTCTCTCTCTCTCTCTCTCTCTCTCTCTCTCTCTCTCTCTCTCTCTCTCTCTCTTTGCGGTATGTTGTGTTAGTGTTACTTGAATCACTATTGTCCACGTCCTAGCCGCTCAAAGCTAGGTGGTGCCCCCTGTTCACTCCCCGCGACGAGTTCTGCGTGCACGGGCCTGGCGTAGAGGCCATTGGGTCCGTTTTGCGCTTTCATATGTCATTTGGTGCCCCCACTGAGGAGGGCTTCTCCAAATCCTTCAATTTAAAACACTAAAAATTATGCATGTCATTGACCATGGACAAGTGGCTGCGGGAATTCTCCAATTGGATAACGGAGGAGGAAGAAATTGAAGAAGCACTAAGAGCCTTCATCAAAGTGTTGCTGCCCAAATACGTCGTCATCAATATCTAGGAAGTAACTTCTCCATCTTTCATCTCTCATTCTAATTGTGAATCAAGAGCCACTAGAGGGAGGACAGTAGGCTGCTCTCATTGCCATCACCCACTGTACTCTATGATATATGACTGCCATCAACGGAAGTAAAGGAGAAGCGGAAATTCTCTACATCGATGTCCACCACAAAGAAATCATCCATATTAAGGAAGGAAAGAGGTTAGTAAAGCCTCTGTTCCCCAAGGAATATGAAGATAAAAGCGTAGCCTCGGCTCCTAAGTGGCCCAAAGGGGCTGCTCGTGCCAAGGGAAAAGGAGGGCTAGGCCAATCCTAAATCACATGACCCCCAAGGAAGAAGAAACACATGGCCATGTGAGTGCTTCAAGTTCAGCTCTAGAAAATAGAGTCGTGCCTAGACTGCCAAAAAGAAGGTCATCCCAAGTAAAGCCACCGAAGATCACCTATCGATTCGTGGCACGCATGCGAGTGCTGCTAGTTCACTTTGACAACACCAAAGCGGAGGTGATAAGGAGGTTCCCATGCCCTAGAGAGGAGTGGTTTGGCTATTGCCCTCGCTGTTTTGGAAGGCGGGTAGAGAGCCTTCCTTATCTTCCCGTGCAACTTATCTAGAAGAAACTATCCACCACGGGTAAAACCCAGTGGACCGAAGATGAGCTACAATTAAATGGTGTGGAATTTATGCATCGAGCCAATTACAACGATAACTACTTGCAACTGCTGCTAGCTAAAAGGCTAGGAGTGGTCATACACGTCGCCATCACTCCATACGTGCTGAGAAATGAAGAGAAGGTGGAGCCTATGAAGGACGATGACCTCCTGTGGATGTTCCAACTTGTCAATACTAGCATGGTAAGGGTGTAAATGAGTACTCTACACTCTGTGCATCATGGATAATGAGCCAACCGCTTTTTCGTTTAGGTTTTTGCAACACATGCACGTACATATATATGTAGATAGGAAGATCTTCTATCAACAGAAGATTGTGTTTTTGTTTGGTGTTGTGGTGCTAGGATAGATCCTTAGCTCCCTAAGTCCCATTATCCTCCCCGTGTTGGATTACCATCACTCCTTTAATGTTTCAATTTTCATCATGTTTTGATCTATCCACCCAACCTTGTAAGAAGCCGCTTTAATCCGCTAAGCTACTTGTGTGTTTTTTTTTTTTTTTTTAAAGTTTGAAAATCGTGTTTTGCAATGGCAAACGTTTCCTTCCCAACCTTCACGAGTAAGGTGGGGGAAGATGCTTTGGATTTCTTAGATAATCTTGAAATAGCATATGTCATCTCTGGAAGGGATGATGATGCTTTGCGTCTGCATATTTTTTAGTTGTTAATGAAAGTGGAAGCAAGATCATGGTACAACACCTTGGTGCAAACCATCAAGGAGAGGTGGGACTTGCTAAGAGCAGTATTTCCAAGGCGCTTTGAAGAAGGCACCACATTGGAGAAATTGTGGCAATTGCTGATGGAGTTGAAGCAAGAAAGTATGGCTGAATATGCAGCATATGAATAGAAGTTCATGGATCTATGGGGACAATGGGTTGCATCATTGAGGTTTGTGAAGGGGCACCCGTTTTCCTAAAGCCAAGACCGTTTTGTGGCTGGTTTATGGGGAATTCTTAAAGAGAAGGTGAAGGGAAGGTTTCATGCTACGTATAAGGTAGCACTTGAAGTAGCCCGCCTTAAAGATAAGAAATTACCTCTATCCAAGCTAGGACTATCAAGGAAGAGGAACCGGGTAGGGCCCGACCACACCTAGTTGCACTTGCAACAGCCGTCCAGAGGAATTAGTCGCAAGAACCACGGCTAAAGATCAAGAAGACCTACTCAACCGAATCACCAACAAGTTAGAAAATCTCTCGATACATCTGGTGCAGCAAGTGCATGCACCTGCCAGAAATCTAGAGCAAGGAAGAGGCCAGCGAAGACAAAATCAAGACTACCATTGTTACAATTGTGGAGAGGACGGCCACGGCATGTACTATTGTCCTCATCCAAGAAGGAAAAACTTCAATAGGGAAGTAAGGTAGAATCAAATTTCTCCACCAACAGTGAGGCCACCACCGCCCAGGCAACCAAATCCAATTCCACCGGTCCAAATCCTTCGACCGCCTCTACAACCACCACCACCACCACCACCGCAACCTCTCATTCCACTGCTACCTCCACCACCTGATGGAAACCAGGCAGTAAGTGTTATCAGTCTTGAAGCTAAAGGAAAGGCGAAGGTAGAAGAGCGTGTCCAAGAGAAGGACAAAGGACAAGTAAAAGTAGAAGAAGTAGATGCCATGGGAGTGAAGCGTGCTAGGCACGAAGAGGCCTCTCAAAGGGAGGAAAAGATAAAAGGAAAAGGAGAGTCTAACAAGCATGCATCTAAGCCTCGATGGAAAATTGAAATCATGGATTTTTTGTTGGGCAAGTATGCTAAACCATATGACCTAGTTCAAGATGTTTTGATGTAAGGTCCGAAAATAACATGGCCCCAATTACTCCATCTTGCACCAAGGATGAGGAGACAGTGGACGAAGATGGTAATTACTAGAAAGTCAAGACTAAGGATAGTTGGGGCTATCTCTAGGAGTAATGTAGATGACATCCTACCTGTCATGGATGCCCACATAAAGGGGAAACACATCTCAAACATCTACATAGATGGTGGCGCACAAATATGCGTCATGAGAAAAAAAATGATGCACCATCTAGGCCTAGAGTAAGAGGCCAGCACCCTACCGAGCTAAAATGGCAAATAACGTCAAAATGAAGTGTGTAGGCATTGTAAATGTAGTCAATGTCAAGGCATTCAACACGGATATGGAGGTAGACATTTTTGTCATGCCTCACAAAGGGGAGGGCTCCCCTATCATTCTCAGAAGACCATGGCTCATGGCTATGGAGGCTAAGCAGGACTGGAGTACTGGAATGATCCAGATCAAGGATGCTAAGGAAAAGCGCATATTCTATGACATGATGATCGGTAAACAACACAACATGATCTTGGAGGCATCGAAAGATGAATTCACCAGTGACTCTTCGACCACCTTGGGAGAAGAGACAATAACAACTGAAGAGAGCAACAGTAGCATCAAAGTAATGGGAGTCATCCTCAGCGATCCAAAGAGATTGACACAGTCTCAAGCACCACCGGAGAACCAAGAGGGGCCCTTAGGTACGTATCCCTTGGTGTATACAAGTTACATCGGATGCTCTCCAGTCCCGGGGGATTCACCATGGATCACTTATCACACCACATAAGTGCAAAGGAGGGGGGTGTTTCTACAAGTTACATAAGCGTATAAGCTAGGGGCATGCCCCCAATAATGTATCTCCCAAGCTTAAAAATAAGGGAGGGGGGTATCATATTTATTGGGGGGGGGGGGGGGGGGGGGGGGGGGGGGGGGATTACTCGGGTTGATTACTTGTAATGATTGGTCACTGGTGTGCACTAGAAATCAGATGAATTTTGGGAATGTTTTTTATCAGGTTGCACATCAAATTTTGCATCAAGCCAGTCATAGATAAGGTTTGATTTGGAGGAGGTTAAGGGTTGATTGACACCAACTTTGGATGGGTCAAAATTGGAAATAGCCAAAGTGCAAGCTGATCGGGCACATAGTTTGAAATCAAAACTAAGACACATTGAGGGTACATCTACTTATCAATAGAAGTGGTTTCTTAGTACATTTTGAGTCACTATGCTACACAATCTTTGACTAGTTTTACTTAGTTAGGTCATGTGAGACCTAAATTTTATATATAAGATAGGGGTTTTCTTCATTGATTATCGTATAAGCGTAGAAAGGGGGGTCATATTCCCTAATATGAGTCATATATATGGGTTTTATCAAAATTGTCCGCTCGCAGGTGGCATCCCATTTTGTATATAGAGTGAATCCCCCGGGTCTCTAGTGAGTTAGCTAGTGAAGAGAGAGAAGAGTACATCTCTATGCTGGGTAACTTCACCACACTTTTTGTTGATGGTTATAACAAGATCACAGGTATCACGGTGGTGCAGCACCACATCAGACTCAAGGAAGGAAGTAATCCTGTAGTGCAAAACCTCAGAAGGCTTGGGGTAATTTAGCAAGAGCAATTGCTCAAAGAGGTAAGAAATTTGCTACAGGCAGGTTTCATTTACCCCGTCGAAGACTCGGAGTGGGCCTCTCTAGTGGTGGTCACGCCAAAGAAAAATGGTAAGTGGAGGGCTTGTGTAGACTACAAACCTCTCAATGCAGCAACAAAGAGGGGTCATTTTCCCCTCCCATTCCAAGACGAGATTCTCAATGAGGTGGCAGGTAATGAGCACTAAAATGGAAAATAACATCAAACTGAAGTGCGTAGGCATTGTCAAGACTCACAAAGGGGAGGGATACCCTATCATTCTCCGAAGACCATGGCTCATGGATATGGAGGTTAAGCAAGACTCGAGTACCGGAATGATCCAGATCAAGGATGCTAAAGGAAAGCCCATATTCTGCAACATGAAGACTGTTAAACAATGCAAGATGATCTTGGAGGCTTCAAAAGATGAATTCACCAGTGACTCTTCGACCACGTCGGGAGAAGAGACGACGACAACTGAAGAGAGTGGCAGTACCATCAAAGTGATGTGAGTCATCCTCAGAGATCCAAAGAGATTGACACGGTCTGAAGCACCACTAGAGAACCAAGAGGGACCATCATGTATGCAAACTTTGGTGGATACAAGTTACATTGGATGCTCTCCAGTGAGTTAGCTAGTGAAGAGAGAGAAGAGTACATCTCTATGCTCTGGGTAACTTCACCACACTTTTCCTTGATGGTTATGACAAGATCACATGCATCACAGTGGGGCAACACCGCATAAGACTCAAGGAAGGAAGTAATCCTGTAATGCAATTGGGGTAATTCAGCAAGAGGCATTGCTTAAAGAGGTAAGGAATTTTCTACAGGTAGGGTTTGTTTACCCCGTTGAAGACTCAGAGTGGGTCTCTCCGGTGGTGGTCATGCCAAAGAAAAATGGTAAGTGGAGGGCTTGTGTAGACTACAAACCTCTCAATGCAACAACAAAGAGGGATCATTTTCCCCTCCCATTCCAAGACAAGATTCTCAATGAGGTGGCAGGTCATGAGTGCTACATAGTATGTGATGGCTACTCAGGCTACTTCCAGATTAGCATTGCAGAAGAAGACCAAAAAATGACAACCTTCATAACACCATAGGGATGTTTTGCTTACAAAGTGATGCCTTTGGCCTCACCAACGCTCCGGCCACATTCCATCGCTATATAACTTTTGTCTTCCAGCCATACTTTGGTAAGTCAATACGGGTTTTCATAGATGATTTCTGCATCTACAGCTTTTGCTCCCTCCATTTGAGCAAGGTCTATGATGGCCTGGCTAGGCTGCAGGCCTTGGGTGTCCAGCTTAATGTAAATAATTGTCACATTGGTGAAAGCAAGGTCACTCTTCTTGGCCATGTAATTGCAACCAAAGGAATTGAGGCTGACCCAAGCAAGGTTCAAGCTTTAGTATCTTTGTCATCACCCACAATAGCTAACAATTGGTCTCTTTCCTTTAGAAGGTAAGGTATTTGAGCAGGTTCATTCACTTGCTCTCTCAAGTGGTTCTCCCTTTACAACAAGTCACCCATAGAGATGTCTTCCTATGGAGTGAAGAAAATGAGCAACAATTTAGCAAAGTGAAACAGGTCCTGGCTTCACTTTCCACCATTGTACCCCCTAGATGGAACGAGCCATTCTATGTTAACCCCAATGTAGGAAGTGATACACTTGGGGACATACTAATGTAGAAGGACCCCTAAACCTCTTTCATGCATCATATCTACTTCTCTAGTCGTGTCATGACCCCATCGGAAAAAGGATTCACCACGGTAGATCACCTGGTGCTTGCGTTGATGTTTGCCACTACAAAGTTCCACTCTTATCTATTTCCTAGACCCTTTGTAATTCTAACAATGAATAAGTATTTTTGTCTGTAATGCAACACATGGATGTCTCATCTAGAATCTCTAAATGGCTTGTTAGATTACAAGAGTTTGATTACACTATGCAAGTGGAGAACTCCACCAGAGAGACTCTAGCAGGTATTCTTACTCATTGTCACTATGAGAAAAAGCTAAAGATCAACACAGAAGGCAAAGAAGTGACACTGATGGTGGAAGTTCCTAAGCTAGAAGGAGCTCACTCTCTTTTCTTGGATGGAGCTTACAAAAGGACAGTGAACCAAGCTGCAGCTAGCATCAATGAGAAAAGGGAAAAGGTATTCTCTATTGGGTAGTTACTACACTCCCACTACAACAACGAAGCTGAGTACACTTCCCTAATTCTTGGATTAGAACAACGTGTTTTGCAAGGGGTTCAACGCCTAAATGTGTTTGGTGATGCCATGCTCTTGATAAAGCAGATAAATGGCACTTGGATTTGTAAAAATCAAGTTTTACTTGGCCAATTACACCAAGTTAAGGATCTTTTAAGAAAGTTTGAAAAAGTGCAGTTATTTCATGTCCCTAGGGTAGAAAATCAAGAAGTAAATGATCTAGCCAAGGAAAGATTACAAGATGTTTCCATAGGAGCAATCAAATTGAAGTTGCCCCTCTTCCAGGGTAGTGATGCTATGCCTAATATCATGCTCTAACTCCTTACGCATATACTCTTGCACAACTTCCTCCTGTCGTGACTCAGTGATTATGTGCGGTGTCCTAAAGGGTATACCAAGGGCCAGAAACAATGGCTTGTCCAAAAGGCAACAATATACCACCTTATAAACAACACCTTGTACTACAAGGGCAAAGACCAGATTCTCAGGAGAGTGCCAATCTCCAGTGAAATCATGGAGGTAATCTCAAGTTTCCATGATGGTGTTTGTGGTGGCCATTTTGCTCTAGATATTACTAGCAAGAAGATTCTGCAGGCAAGATTCCCTTGGCCTAGTCTGAACATGGATGTGCATCATTGGTGTAAAACATGTAGAGCTTGTCAAGTATCTAGTGATCGAACGCTAACCTTTGAGCCACAGACTCCTATCATCTCATATGGCTTGTTTGAGAAGTGGGAAATAGATGCAATTGGTCCTTTACCAAGGGCCCCGTCGGGTAAACTGTACATTTTAGTTGGTGTAGACTACATGACCCAATGGGAGAAAGCAGCTGCCACCACACGTATTACAGCCCAAGAAGTGGTGAAGTTCATATTTGAGCACATATGGTTCCGCTTTGGTACACCTCTGGAGATAATATCTGATAGAGTGCCAAGTTTTAGAGGCGACTTGGTGGGAGAACTGATGAAAAAGCGCATAAGTGCACGCGCATAGTCACATATGCACCAACAATGCACACACACGGCACGCACAGGAAGCAAAAAAACAAAGAAAATGGATATCAGCACATCGACAAATGACACCAAAAACACTCGTTGGCGACAACAAATCAAAGGATGACGCCGAAGGCATGCCCCAGCCGACACCGAAATTGACGAGCGTGCTACAGCAATGCACCAATAAAGCCTGCAATTCGCTGACGTCTCATCCACGACGCACTTCCTCAGTAAACATCTGTAGGGTAATTCATTTTCCGTTTTCCAAGCCAAAATTTGTAAAAAAACCCATGTCTATATTCTACCTCTGTCTAGGTGATGGTCACAAAGGCCCACCTAGGAGAATATCATTTTCTTATTTCTCCCAAAATAAAGCACCAAACAACCATCCGAGACTCGGCTGCCTGTTTTGTGTCTCCAGTTTAGGGCCCTAAACCTAACCAGTTTATACTAAATTAATGCATCCTGCACCTATAAAAGAGCACTGAGAGGTCACTATCGGGGGGATCCAGCACTTGAAAGGGAAGCCATGTACACACATTGACTCCAAGGGTCATTGTGCACAGGAGTAGGATCTCCATACACATGAAAATTCCCTAGAGAATGCACTATAGTCTCTCTCTCTCTCTCTCTCTCTCTCTCTCTCTCTCTCTCTCTCTCTCTCTCTCTCTCTCTCTCTCTCTCTCTTTGTCACTGCGGTCTCAATCTCACCAAAACAAGAGTTTTGTAAATAACATCTTGAATCAAGTTTGCCCTCACATTTCGAAGGGTTTTCATCCCCTCCGTCTACATCTCCATCTCTCTCTCCCTCTCTCTCTCTCCCTCTCTCTCTCTCTCTCTCTCTCTCTCTCTCTCTCTCTCTCTCTCTCTCTCTCTCTCTCTCTCTCTCTCTCTCTCTCTCTCTCTCTCTCTCTCTCTCTCTCTCTCTCTCTCTCTCTCTCTTTTTGCTATGCTGTGTTAGTGTTACTTGAATCACTATTGTCCGCCGCATCCTAGCCGCCCAAAGCTCGATGGTGCCACATGTTCACTCCCCGTGACAAGTTCTGTATGCAAACTGGCCTGGCATAGAGGCCGTTGGAGTCTGTTTTACACTTGTACTTGTCAATGCTTGTGGTGTAGAGGAGCTGGGCACGACACGGTCTCCTTTGCTCTTGCTCTCTCTACAATCACAGATCTCTTTCTCTTTCTCTTTCTCTCGCAATCTCTGTCTTGATGCCCATGCAACGGTTCCCCAACCACCCAATCTTTCTCTATCTCTACATTGCATACGCCAGTTCCACTACCTCTCTCTCTCTTACCAGGTCTATCAACCACTCTCCATGCAAGCTAGTTGAGACCACTTCCAATTTCACCCACTCCTTACCATGCAGTCTCCAGAGATTTCTTCTCTTTCTCTTTTCCTACGCCCAAGCAGTTAGTGTCTATCTCTCTCTTTCTATTGCACAACCGTAATTCCGTTGCTTTCCTCCAACAATCATCACTAGCGCTCATTGTGCAACCATCACCACCTACAATTTTCTTTTCTGGCCACCTCCAAACCCTACGGCTTCAACTCCTAGCTACACACATACACGTTCAATTGCATGACACTCTTTAATGAGCATCTCTCTCTATCTCTATCTTTATCAGTTTCTATCTCTCATTTTACCTCTCTCTTTCACCAACTGCCATGCACTAGCAGACAACCCGTTTTACTCTCGCTCGGTCCCCGGTGGCTGCAACCCACCACCATCCAATTCAGCAACCCCACTCTATCTACAGGTGCCACCAACCATCTCTTTTTCTAGCTCTTTGCCACGCTGTGATGGCTCACCATAACTCTCTCTCTCTCTCTCTCTCTCTCTCTCTCTCTCTCTCTCTCTCTCTCTCTCTCTCTCTCTCTCTCTCTCTCTCTCTCTCTCTCTCTCTCTCTCTCTCTCTCTCTCTCTCTCTCTCTCTCTCTCTCTCTCTCTCTCTCTCTCTCTCTCTCTCTCTCTCTCTGTGTGTGTGTGTGTGTGTGTGTGTGTGTGTGTGTGTGTGTGTGTGTGTGTGTGTGTGTGTGTGTGTGTGTGTGTGTGTGTGTGTGTGTGTGTGTGTGTGTGTGTGTGTGTCACATTCACAGGCCGCCCCTTGCATCCATGCCTACCCCAACTTTCAGTTCTCTCCCCGCTTCTGGCCTTCTCTACCTTTGCTTTCTTTCCTTAGAGCCCCTATCCGACTCTCTCTCTCTCTCTCTCTCTCTCTCTCTCTCTCTCTCTCTCTCTCTCTCTCTCTCTCTCTCTCTCTCTCTCTCTCTCTCTCTCTCTCTCTCTCTCTCTCTCTCTCTCTCTCTCTGTCACATTCACAGGACACCCCTTGCATCCATGCCTACCCCAACTTTTAGCTCTCTCCCCGCTTCTGGCCTTCTCTACCTTTTCTTTCTTTCCTCAAAGCCTCTATCTGACTCTCTCTCTCTCTCTCTCTCTCTCTCTCTCTCTCTCTCTCTCTCTCTCTCTCTCTCTCTCTCTCTCTCTCTCTCTCTCGTCCAGTAGCTGCCATGCAACACTAACTTCTCAGACTCTTTTTTCCCTTGCTTGCCTTCAAGCACACAGCCAAAGTGAGAGAGCATTGGGCTTAATTCCTTCATGTTGGTAAGGTTATCAAACGTGGGATGCTTGTAATCAACTACATATTATTTGGTACCCAACACCCTCATGCCTGGCATGAATACGTCAAAGGGCAACCAGAATTTTGTGGCCTTTCGGACCTCAGCACACCTTGCCCAAGCAGCATCAAGTGGGCTAAAGAAAAACTTCGCACGGGGGATATCCGCATCACAAATAAAATTCTTTACAATAATGCCTTCGACCTACTGCACTCACCGATGGTGGAAACCACGCGGGCTTGTAAAGCACTCATCCTCAACCAACAGTGGGGTTACTTTCCCATTGTTATGTTTTAAGTTTGGGACAGGTCTGTCAAGCATAATGTCTATCAGTGTTTTCATGTGTCCCACCTGGCCACTTTCACAATGTATTTGGTAAAATTCTATGCAATAACCCCCGCACTACCCTCATCACGTATGATACTTACCACAAACCATGTATGTCTGTGGACTTTTGAGACGTCTGCATTGGAAATCAATGCCAAAATCCATGCACGTGAACACATCCCCGCTACAATCTTACCTTACTTGATGCTTGGTACGAATATGGCCCGTGGCTGTCTCAAGAACCACAACACTACCGCTCTGACTAGAAAGAAATGACTCCAATTGCTGCAGGTTACAACTGGGAGGCAGAGGTTCACCAAATCTATGGTGACAAAAGGCCTATCTAAAAAACAATTTGAATGCCGTTTTTCTAGATTTTTGTCTATGACTATAGTATAACAAACATAAAATTTCCATTTTTATCTCGACATCGCCAGCTCATGGCAAATGATCATCTCTTCTGATTGATTTTTTTAACAATGTAGTTGAGTGTCTAACTGTACAAGAGAAGGTGTCATTGTGGTCATTAGTGTTAGCACTTTGAGTTTATTCACCATTTGTGCCTCTGTCTTGATTGACATTAATCAAATGTTTTTTTTATCATGATCCTCATCTGTTTTTGTTACATTTTTCTTACTCATTTAAAGATTCACAAACATTTATTCAGCCATAATGCACACCACTCAAATAAGTCCTTTACTTTATTTTGCCAACTCATTTTACAAGCTTCAGTGATAATCTACTAACCATGTTCTCTCAGTGTTTCCAATACTGGCTACTCACTCGAATCTCTTTATTAATCCATATCTTCCTACTTACTGGTTGACTACCCTAACGTTGGCATACACGGTTGTGCCACCATCCTAGATGTGTTTCCTTATACCATTCAACAAGACCACACAGCTCTCTCGACCAAAAGGCGTACTTCTTTCACTATACCCACTACAACATGAAGATTTCTAATACTCCTCCGTAGAGCTGATTACGGTAAACCATGCTAAATATAAGGTCATATAGTTAGAGTGATTTTTTTTAAAAATTTTATTTTGAAAATAGTTTCCACATTTCCCTTGATTAGTTTCTTAATTGGACCTACTATTTGACCTTTGTATTTTTATCCCACAACACTAATCTCTACTGACACCCATCCTACATTGTTCACAACTCTCATTACAAACTTTTAACATGTTAGTCCATTCAGTGTGTTCTTCAATTAGTTTTCCATATCGATAAGAAGTCATTTTTACTTCTTTGTCTTTGAGAATTACTCTTATAGATAAAGCTACGTGCAATGGTTTCACATCAGAGAACCTCCATGTACAAATTTTTACACCAACCCTTGGTCACCCTGGTTGAGACATGGTGCATTGTCAAACAAGGATCTTATGGGTTGAACTACATTGGAACGGCAAAATTTCTAGACATGTTAGAGCTCCTACACCTAAAGAGGGTAGAACTCTCTGCTCCACAGTTATGGAAAGTTATGGTTATTGACACATGTCTTAGAGTGACTATGCTTGGTGAGGCAGAACTATCCGCTTTACAATATTGTTAAGAATTTTTTTGGATGTCAATACATGTGTCCTAGAGTGCCTACACCTGGTGAGGCAGGACTCTTTGCTTTGCAATAATGTTATGGAATGATTGTTGATACATGTGTACTAGAGTGCCTATGCTTATTTGTAAGGCAGGACTCTTTGTGGTTACATTATATGTGGAAATGGCCCACCACATTTGGTATGGATTGATATGAAAGGATATGATGGATTGGTATGGCAAGGTGGTAGGGTGATAGATGGTGATTTAATTGGCACAAAATTTTTGACCAATGTTGCACTCCTACCTATATATAATTACTTCATTTTATGCACTCCCATCACACCATACAAATGTAACACATTTTTCCACTTTTAAATTGCTTCTTACTAATCATTGTTACTCTTTTGGTTTTCAGTTACTCATTGTGCTAAGCACGCATGACCCAGCATCTTGTACTTCACACTTGACTCCACCACTTATGTACCTCGCAATTGAGGGCAACTGCCTTTTCAACCCGGAGTATATTATGGATAAGGGATATGTACATTTATTACTCAAGTTCTCATTAGGAGCTATGGTCATTTGTGTCGGCCGGCCAATGTGAATTCATTTTGAGCATTGAGAATCTATAAATAAAATACGTGCAAGAGGGAAATACTCACTCTTGCACGGGGAGAGATTTTACCCAGTGCTTGTGTGTTTCTTCTCTCCTCTTCTCTCTTCTCTCTTCCTTTCTTGCCGTACCGGTGTGGCACTCTGCTCTAGGAGGCGTATCTGCACGCTTTCTTTCTCTCTCTCCTTCTCTCTGCCTCTCTCTTGTGATGTACAGCTTGGCGTATGTGCAAAGATAGTTGCCTGGTATACAGTTTTGTTGATTATCTCTTGCAATATGCCGTTTACTATGTTTGGCAGGGCTACCTTGCCTTCCCTTTACAGCCTGACAAGGTTGTTAAGGGCCACGATTGGTGCTTTAAGCCTTGGGGTGTGAATTCTTTTGAAGCTTTGCAAAATTTGCTGCTTTTCTGTCTAAAAGGCCCCTTTGGACCCCCTTTAGGATGCTTGTATTGACAGTGGGTGGAAAAATCCTCTAGGTGCTTGGAGGTGTCCGTGGGAGCGCCCTCTTTGTGTGGGGCAATTTTTGCAGGCTGTAGCCGCGGGACCGGAGGACCCTTATGGGGCGGACCCAAAAACATTGTTCAAATTGGCTCACTACTTGGGTGAGGTCTACAATTGGATGGAGTGAATATTGGTTGCGGTTGTTCGCGTTTGGAGCGCATACAGAGAACTACTGGATGGCGGGTGTCAAGGCGCCATAAGCCGGCCGGTAGCAGAGTCCACGGACCCAACCCTGGTAGTATGTTGTGGTCAAATTGTTTGATGAAGTTCGGCTAGTGCATGCCCAAAAATTGGGATCTTCTTGGTGCATGTGGCCCCTTAAAAGGGATGGTTGAACCCTATAAAAGGGGTGGCCTTGTGTGTGTGTGTGGCCCCTTAAAAGCAATGGTCAAACCCTATAAAAAGGGTGTTCCCAGCATGGTTACGGCCAACCTTTGGATCTCCTTTCCCACAATGACATTGTGGGCATTGAATGCGCACATGCACAGCACACACACACACACACACACACACACACACACACACACACACACACATACACTTTTGGAATTTTAGGGTCTGTAGTGAGAAATCCAAAGAGCAAGTTTCATTAAGAAAAACTCAATTTAAGAATTAATCCTTGGGATTTAATTCAAATTTGGTATACATAGGCTCAAATGAAAGCTCTCGAGATAGGCTACGTACACACATTAATGAATCAATACAATTTTTCTCAATTGAGGAGTAGATATTTATGCAAGATGAGTGGAAATAGGCTTAATGCAATCACTTAAAATGTAAATTAAATAATCCAATTGTATATGTACATAAATGAACTAATCATTGTTGATTATGAGAAGGGTAGTGGCCCATGGACTTAATCCGAGAACGTGTCGAATGCTTGGTAATCAAGCAACAATTAGAAGGGTTAAGAAATACTAATCACTCTAATGGAGATGCTAATTACTAACACACAAATGCATAAGAAAAAACCTAGCTAGCACAACATAGCTCTGATACCACTGGATGAGATGGGATCATGCTAGCTAGGGTGGGTGGAAGACTGTGAGTGTAGCCTTTCCGTCTTTCTGTATGGTGGTTGCCAACTCATACACTCTTTGAGTGTCTACTCTTGATGGTTTGGAAGTGAAAAAACTATGGAGATCTACCCTTTCCAGGTATCTGCTTATCTCCTTTGTTTTGCTGTAGTCCACTAGTTATTGGGAATCATTGGGATATCCACTGTTTGTCCCCGTGGGTCTCGGAAAGTACCTTGGTATATCTTTATCCCCTGTTCTTCTAACACTGCTTCTTCTACCCAAGTCTTTGTGGGCTTGAGAGTCTCTGGGGGAATAGAAAATGGCTCGGCTTCTGCTATTGCTTCCTTGAGTGTCGGTCTCTTTCTCTTTGCTGACGACTTCTCCAAATCCATGGATCATGTAACTCCAATTTCAGAAGTTAGCGTCTTTTTCAGTACTGAAATCCGAAATTAAGCTTTTAACTATCCAAATGACTTAAAAATTGAAACATAATCTATTCAGGGCCTAAGGATGCAATGCATGTGGAAAAATGTGCAATTTGAGTGCAAAATCATGCGGGAGACATCATACGCGTATGATGTCTTTTGTGTCAAAATGGCTTGATATTGGTTGTGCTTGTAGTTGATAGTGCATACATCCATTCTATATGCCTGGATTTGAATTTAGGTCCCATTTGGTCAAGTTATGGCCATTTTAGTCCTGGTCAGGCTCTCTGCAAGATATTGAGAGGGAATTGGATTTTGTGATCCAAATTGGATGAAACTTGGTGGTTTTCTCTCAAATGGCATGTAGATCACTTCTGTGTGGTGGTTGCAACTCTGAAATGCAAAAATCAAGTAGGGAGACATCATACGCGTATGATGTAAAATTGGACCATTTTGCATTATAAGCTTGGATTTGGCTTTATATAGGCTTACACAATGATATTATGAAATTTGGGTATAGTTTGGACCAAAATTGGCTCTTGAGACATCATACGCGTATGATGTTTTTTGTGTCATTTTTGCATGAGATTGGTTTTGTGGGCTCCTCATATGATAGTAAAGGACTGTGTGTACTCAAATCTTGACTTGAAGTTGAGTATGATGAATTTTGGCAAGATTAGGCTTTAAATAGAGGATTTTCTGCTAATTGGGCTAGTGGAGTGATCCCCTTGACCAAATGGTACCAAACTTCATATGTGGCATGTATTTGATGTATATAATGGATATATGATGAGAAATGATCAATTTTGGCTCTGTATGTGCAAGTGACATCATACGTGTATGATGTCTTTTTGGCCAAAATGGTACTTTTTCATGTGTTGAACAACAATCCTACAAAGTTTCATTGAGTTTGGAGGTATTTTGGCAAATTTAGGGCCATAAGTCGGTTTTATGCCCTACTTTGCGTCTTTTTAGTTTCCAATTGGTTTTTCAACTCCAAATCTCATGATACTTTGTACATTTGATGTTGTTAGCATATAGAAAGAGGCTATGCATTCATGTGTTCAAGATGATGTGAAAATCATGCTGTGAGACATCATACGTGTATGATGTCTATTCTTGATAAAAAGTGTTTTTTGTGCAAAGAATGGTTTGTGCTAGTATCCTAAGCCCTACTAACTAGTTTTCAACCTTAAAAATCATCAGTTTAGTTAAAAACCCCCCTTTGTAGGCATTTCAGTCTCCGAAGTCATCTTTTGGTGTTGGAGTTGATTTTCCTCGATCTTTCTCCTCGAGAGTTGCATCCCGAGCTTATTTGAGGTGTTGGGAAGCCGTCAACGTGGTTGAACTCGACTTTGGTTCCTTCTTTTCCACCTTTAGCCATTTGGTTGCTCGAAAGCGTCTTTTTCACCATTGGTAAGTGAAATGGCTTTCTCTTGGGTTTTGTTTGTATACATGTGTCATTGATGGCTATTTGAAGCTGCTTGTGAAGTTTCATGGCCATTGGTCGTCAATTTTGGCCGTTATGCCAAAATGACACTTTTTGTGTCTGCCGCCGAATTGGTTGTTTTGACCCACTTTTGGTGGTCCAAACCTGGAGATACTCCATGGTTGCATTGTCCTCGATGTTGTTAAGCTTCCTGAGAAGTTTTGAGTCGTTTCGACAACTTTTTCCTGTTTGCCGCTTGCAGGCTCTATTGACCTAGGGTTTTCCAGTTGGTCTTTCTCGATCTTTGAGAGTTAGGAACTCATCTTCTACACTAGGGTAAGCCACCTATTGGTTCTTGCATGGTTTGGTTAGGCGGTTGTGCCTCTACCTAGCATTCTACCCATTTCCCCGTCTGCTCTTGTTTCTTTGTTCTGGTTAGTTTTCGCGACAAAAGTTAGTGGTAAGCATCAAAAGCTTGTGGAAATGAGTCTACCTCTCATATCTGGAGTCCTCTGAGCTCTCGTAGTAGTCGTAGAAGGCTGTAGAAGGTCGGATGCTCCTGTGTGCTCTTTGCTCTCTCCAGGTAGGTAATAGTGCAAATGAGCTTGTAAGTGAGGTAAAAAATACTTAACTTTGGACTTCCCGGTTCACTTGTTACCAAATTTGACATGTGCTCCTATCTCGTTATGGAATGCACTTTAGGATTTGAAATTTCTCAATTCAGACTCCGTTTGACCTGTTTCTGAGAAATCTGTCCACTTTGCCAAAATTCTGCCATTCGGGCTTTCCGCAACTTTTCTCGAATTGTACCCAATTTTTACCATGGGTTGCCCTTGTCATTAGGATCATCACCATCTATTATTTTCTTTTTTTTGATCTCGTTTCATCTGCTTTTTTATTTTTCTTTTACTTTTATTAAGAAAATCCTTTAAAAAAAGGAAAATAGCAAATTGAAGCCAAAAAACTCCAAAAATATCCAATAATTAGCTGGTAACCCTGTGTATATGCATATACACTTATTTGTGGTTTCTCGGCTTGGATTACCACTTTTTGACTCCAAAAACACACATATTTAGTCGTATTTATAAACTTTTACTTTTATTAAGAAAATCCTTTAAAAAAAAGGAAAATAGCAAATTGAAGCCAAAAAACTCCAAAAATACCCAATAATTAGCTGGTAACCCTATGTATATGCATATACACTTATTTGTGGTTTCTCGGCTTGGATTACCACTTTTTGACTCCAAAAACACGCATATTTAGTCGTATTTACAAACTTAGAGACTCAATTTCATCATTTGATCTCTTATTATTGCAAAAGAAAGTATATAAGGGCATAGATATTATCAATATCCGCAATCAAACATAAAAAATTCGAAATCATGTAAGACACTGTCCTTGTAATATCATTTTCTTTGTCCTTATTGCTTGTAGTTCCTATATACCTGTATACCTCCCCCCCTCCTAGTCTGAGTCCTCCCGGACGACTATGAAGTATCTGAGGGTGAAGCATTGTATTTGTTCTGGTCATGCTTCGTCAATTCAATTGTAGAGCGATGAAATAGCAATATTTCCAATAATGCCGCTCTTTGTTTGATCGTCAGGTTTTTGGACAATATTTGGGTTGTTTGTAGCACTTTTGGAGTAGAATCAGTATCTGGATTCTTCTGTACATTGTTATCCTTTTTGATAATCCAAATCTGCTTCCGATTTGCTTGTGCTTGCCACAAACTCTTTGCTACCCAAATTTTCTTGACTTTAGGTTGTGATGTCTCTGTCCTTGAGTACTTAGGATTCTTTGTTGATTGTACTGAAGGGAATTTCTGCTTACAAATCTTTGGAATCCAAATTTCCTTGCTATGGCTTTGTGCTGTCATCAACTTCTTTGGAATCCAGATCTGTTTCATGGAATTTGACTGTCTAAAATCACTGTGTTGTCTGGTGTTGAAGACTTTGTTTTCCACCTTTGTTCTCTCTGGCACAACCTTCTTTGGCCTCCATACCAACTTTGAGTCTGTCTTTATCCATGGTTGAGTTGTGCTTGTATTTTCTGTCTGCCTTACCCATGTCAAAGAGTTCTTCATTGAGGAGCATTCCTGTTTTGTAGAAGTGGCTTTTGGTTGCCATTTCTCCTTCTTGATCTCTTTAGGTCGTTTACCCTTGTCATTGGATTCTTCGGCTTGCACCTGTATGGTTGCTTTGGAGAACGGAATTGATTGACTTTCCTCCTCATATTTGATGTTAACTGAATTAGAGCTCCAATTAATCATCGCATTGTACTGCTTTTGCCATGGTTGTCCTCGCAACAACGGATGTTGCGTAGCTTTTTCTTCAACCACATAAAACATATGTGGATACACATATTGATTTATCTGTATGTGGAGTACTGTGCATCCGATTGCTTTAATTGAGTGTTCTGAATAACTCTTCAACTCCTGTTTGGTAGCTTACAACTTAGTGTCATGTTTCAATTGCTTGTACAAACTGACTGAAAGCAGGTTAGCTTGTGCTCCTGAATCCAATAGTGCTATGGCTTTGATCTAGTTTGTCCTCACTTTGACCTCTATGATGGGCTCTACTTTGTCTTCACCCATTTCTGATACACTGACTGCGTTTATTCTTAAGGCTCTTTTATTGCACTGTCTCTGAGGCAGTAGTCTTCTTTTCTCCATTCTTTCTTTTGCTTCCGCTTGCTCTTCCTCAACAATCTTTTTCTTTTTCTGGAGTTGCAGCTTATCTTGATGTATTTTGAGAAGCATGTCCTGGGTTAGTGGCAAATGATACTTCTTCAATCTGCAACCATTAATCCAGTTTTGCATTTCTTCTCTGTCTAATGTAGCAAGCTTGACGGCCCCGCTTGGTGATAGATCTTTTATCACAAGAGGTCCCATCCCTCGCTTTTTAAGATTTTTTTCATGCTGTTTTAGAGTGTATACTAGGACAAAGTCCCCAATCTTAAACTCTTTAGTTCGCACATGCTTATCAAAGAACTCTTTTTGTCGCCTTTTCTGATCGTAGATTGAAGCCACGGCTTTTAAGCAAAGCTCATCTAGCTTTTCAAGGTCGTTTATTCTATCTGAAAGCTCATGTCCTGTCCACTCTGATTCCTTAGCTACTCTCAGTGTTGGAATTAAAAATTCCGCTTTATCTGTTTCGATTTTTGTTTCACTGGGTTGAACTCGATTTCTTGAGCTTCATTTGTCTTTCCGTGAGCTCGTTTCCACATTTCCTCTCATTCTTCCAAAAATCTTGTCCTTGACACAATCTTCCACCTTTGCTAGCATTAGGAATTGGTTTTTCCCTCTTGTCCTAGGCATCGGATTGTTTCTAACCCCTTTAGTTTTTCTCTTTTCTCTGTAGCGTTTCTGGCGTTTTTCAGTATGATTTGGGAAGTCATAGAATCTGACATCCTTGATGGTTAACTCGTTCTCGCTTGAGTTGTCTGTGGACTCATTGTCAGCTTCATTTTCCCATTCTGGATGATCGAGAATGTCATGAAGCATCTCCTCTTCATCTTCCTTGTCTGGTGTATCATTCTGTTCAGTCTCTTTTTTTAGTACAGCTCTCATCATGAAGTATGGAACCACATCATATCCATCTTTGTCACAGAACTTCGTTGTGGGACCATCTTGGATCGCACAAACATCTAGGGTTGCTAGAATGTGTGTCCATTCTAATGGTTTAAGTGCATCCTCTGGAAAGGGTTCACCTATATAAGTTTTGTCTTCAATTGCCCTTTCTAAAACACATTCTTCGCGCTTCAGACTTCCACAGTTCGAAGCTCCACACATCCATAACTCTTTGGGTTTGCCTAACCAAGCTGGAAACTTTGATCCTGCCAAAGTACCTGAATCAAACTCTTCAATTGGTGTTCGGTTCACATCCTTGTAGCTATGGTCTTTTAGGTTCACACGAGCAGTGGTTTCCATATGTCTCAAGTATATGTGGTCCTAACCCCAATCCTGGACCATTTTCAATTGTCTCATGAACGGTCTTCCAAGTATAATATCATAGTTATTCTCCTTGCCAAAGTCAACAATAGCAAAAGTATGCTCGTACTCAATTCCGCAAGAAGTCACTACGACTTTCTCTAATAGTCCCAAAGGTCTCTCCATATGTCGGTCCGCTAGTTGGAGTTTCAACCTCGTTTTTCTTATCGCCAGTTTTCCCCATTTTTTCCAGATTTCTTTCGTAGCAATGGCTACCCCAACCCCACTGTCAAGTATTACCATCATGTTAACTCCCTGGAATTCAATTGGTAAGGTTGTATTCCCCTCTTCGCCTTCGCAATACTCTTCGACCTTGTTCAAAGGTACAGGCTTAGTGTTTTTTTGTGGCTTACTCAGCTCGCGTATGCCCTCTTGCAGTTTTGCAGTTGGGTCTTTTATCCCAAATTTCTCCAAGCATTCTGCTACAGTTGCCCACATGTTTGGTCGTAGTCTCAAAAGCTCAGCTAGGGTGATAGTGCATGTCATTGGTATTGACAAAATCTCCATCAATCCTTGTGAGTCCATAACTTTTTCTGAAGAGATTCCTCGTGAGGGAAGCGCTCTAATCTTAGATTTTGCTTCGTATTCTCCTAAGTGTGAAGGTAAGGTATTCAGCGAATGAGGTTTACTCTCTACTGTTCTAACAGAGCCTCCATCTCCCCAGTATGTTAAGTATGGAGCCTGATTTACCCTTGTAATTTTCTATGGTAAAAGCGCACATTTGTAAGGACCCCATTATGAGGAGAAGCCATCGTGCGTGAAGGAAAATCACTCACCGGAAACCAAAATTTTCACGGACAAGAATCAGGGGCAACTTTAAAGGCCTCGGGGGCGGAGGCCCCCGAGACTTTTTTTATCGCCGGAATATTATGGTCGGACGGCGGCCGGAAAGTGGTCAGAAAACAACCGGTCGGTTGGCCGGTAGTCAATGGCCGATGGCCGGTGGTCGGAAGTCAATGGCCGGTGGCCGGTGGTCGGAAGTCAATGGCCGGTGGCCGGTGGCCGAATTCAAAAGCGGACTTGTCTTCTCAAGGGCGGCCACACATGGGCGGATTGGAGGGTCCGATTTGGACTTATTCGCACAAGGGCGGCTACACATGGCTGTATCTCATAAGAGAGGGTAGCCCTTTTGGCCTATAAAAGGAGGCCATTTCTACACACATTTCATAGTGTGAAGTTGATGCAACAAGGTGAGTGTGAGGTGGTGAGAGTGAAGCAAGGCGGGAGCTCCATTAAGGGTATAATCCCGTTGTAAACTACTTCTTGTTTTGAAGTACTAAAGCCATTGAGTGGCTGCTTTCCCGTGAACCACGTATATCGTGTGTACTCTCTCTCTCTCTCTCTCTCTCTCTCTCTCTCTCTCTCTCTCTCTCTCTCTCTCTCTCTCTCTCTCTCTCTCTCTCTCTCTCTCTCTCTCTACTCTATAATCTCGTGTATATAAATCTGTCTCTCTCCATTAAGTAATCTACTCAATTATCTATTTAGCTACGTCTTATTTCCTAACACAGTAAGAATGCAGATCTAAGTCCACTTGAGATCCTGCCTCAAATTCCTCTATGGGAGGATTCCTGATGTCCTTTTCCCCATTAGTCTGATTAGCTTGGCAACTTAGCTCGAATGCAAAGTTTTCCTCTCTCACTTGTTTCCAAAACTCATTGTAATCCTCATCTCTTCCGTAAGACCTCTGTATCACAGGATGAAAACTCTCTATTTCTTGATCTGTTGTGTTCATCACTATACGTTCATCACCGTGCATTTTTTCAGCCTTTTGTGCACTGTTAGGCTTTTCAACTACCCGTGAGAGGATAGTCTCTTGATGAATTGGGTTTTCCGCTCACAATTCATTGGTTCTCTCGGTGGTTCTAACAAGGCTTGTGCAGTCTCGATCATTCTCTGACACATTTCGAGTCTCTGCTTTTCCAATTCCGCGTTTGGATAAGTTAACCACTGTTGTTCTTGTGTTTAGTTGCTCTTTAATCTCGCTTCGTAAGCTCTCATTAGTGCATCCAATGGTTCGTGTACTTTGTCGACTAACATTGATCCCCTTGAGCTCACGCTCGTTGTTTCTTTGACGCTCTTCAATTTTGACTTTTCAGAGTCCATTTCCCGTATTCCGTTTTGACTCTCAAGTTTCTCTAATCTGTCTTTTGTTTTAATTCCTCAGCTAGAATCACGTCTTGATATTATTTTTTCAGTTTCATGCGTGCTTTCCTAGCTTTCCATGTGTTTCTATGGATTCTTCGTCCTTGACTAGCCAATTCAGTCTTTGACTTTCCATTCTCTGGTTCTCTAGCGGTTTTCTTCGCTTGAGCTCTAGTAACAACTTGCTTTGGTATCAGAGTTTCATTTTCAGACCCACTGCTAGTAGGAATCGACTTTAGCATGTTCAATGTCGTCTTTTGCACTTTGTTGGGATTCTTTGAATATTCCTCAATGAAGTGAGTGACACCACACTCTATGAAATATGCATTTATTCTAACGATCTTTGTGTGTGGACAAACATTCATCAAATGGTCACCTCCACACTTATAATAGGGTCCTAATGCAGGTCTTTGTGTCCCTTGATTTGCCCTTTGTGGATAAGCTGGTCTTTGGCCTGACAACCCTCCATGAGCTATGAACATAAGTGTTCTTGCGTCCAAGCTATACCTCTCTTCATTTGAGGCGTGTGCAGTTGTTGGTGGTCCAACATTTCCCATCATGCTCCAAGGTTCTGGTTGTTTTGGTTCTTCAGGTGGGTAATACACAGTAGGAGCCATGAGTGCACCAGAATCTTCTTAATAAGTCTGAACAGGCACTAAAGCTTGTTCTTCCTGATTCTCTAGGGTGGGTGCATATCTAATGCCCAATGGTCTCGCTCCTGGTAAAGGTGGTTGTTGCCCCAATACCGACTGTGGTCTTTCTATCCCCATGGGTCCGGATATGTTTCCCATTGGGTATCGAGGTACTGGATGTACCTGAGGTGGTGCTATTTGAGCTGGAGGCGCATACTGACGCTCCTTCACATAAACCTTGTTGTAATAGCACTCCTCTGTTGAGTGATTCGTCCATTTTTGTTCAATCGCACACCATTTTGTTAGTTTTGGCATTGGTTTAGGGTATGGCGCTAATCTCCTTATAGCATCCTCTATCATTTGTTCCATGTTCGGCACTGTTTTTGTTTGTACATTCTTCGTAGTGGTGGTCTCGCTAGCTATGGATGATGAGCTATTGGATGCGACATCCGTATCCGTCGTCACCTCTCCATAAAACGCACAGTTATCCACTAAGTACAATGCTTCTCTGGTCACTTGCTCAAAACTTGTACAAGCTTTCAGGTGCAAGTCTTTCTTGAGAGTGTCATTTCTTAGCCCTTCTATAAAGAGGACAGATAGTCTATCATCTTGCAGTCGTTCCCGTACCGGACATCTCTCTATGTATTGTTTGAAGCGAAGCGAAGCTTCCTTCACCTTTTCTTGCTCCTTCTGTCTGAAAGCATATATTTGGGATACCGTGTTGTGTTTGATCACTCTTTTCAAAAATTCCTCGACAAACTCTCGCAGCAAATGGTCAATGTCATGGAAACCTCCGCCATTCAGTGGTTGAAACCATGTCAATGTCGTCCCTTCTAAAGTAAGACCAAATCCTTCGTATTGTGTGTGGAAATTTGTTATCTGCTCAGTTCTTAAGACTTGCTTAAAGAGTAAGACATGTGCATACGGATCTCCTGAGCCACTATACTTCTTCGGCATACACTTGGCCACTTGAGATGGTCTCATGCATCTATTGTCTGCCACCAATCTCATTGCTCCTGTATCTCGACTAAAACTTTCTCTTGCGTCATGGACTTCATGGGTTGCTCTAGTTGGCTCCCTTGCCACGAATCTACTACTAGGAGGCAAATGTGATGGTGCTGCTGCAAACATCGGACCTACCGTAGTATGTGTAGGGAATGGAACTGCACTACCTCGATTTGTAGCCATTGACTCTCTAGAATGTAATTTTCCTATTGGGTTTGGCGTAGAATACTGAGGTTGACTGAAAGAATCAGCCACATGAGTTCTTCCTATTCCACTTGTTGCTATAGGGTCTGGCACTACATTTGTAGGTGCTGGTCTTTGTGAGCTAGGAGTGACATAATACTGACGGAGTGGTCCCCCAAAGTATGTATATCCTTCCAACTCCTTTTTATCCATTGTCGAGTATTGCCTTCCATACTTGTCGTATGCAACAATCTTCGTTTCTAATCCCTCTGTGCAGGTAAAGACATAAAGTCTTTTCCACTCTGTCAACTCTCTGACGTTGGTACACCTAAAGTTGGTCAAAGCTAGCAAGTGATCTATGCCAGGCCAAGAAAGCAATCGACTGTAGTGCAAAAGGCTAGGGCAGGTGCCAAGGCCCTTGGCAGCCAAAGGGTAGTGGGAATGCGTGGTTGATGCGGTTTTTTAGGCCAAAAGTGCAATGCAATGGTCCAGTTGGGATGGCAAGTCAAGATGTCCAAAATGCCAAGTCAAAGCTCTAGAATGTAGAGTTCAGAGTGCTCTAGAAGCCGATCCAGACGGCTCGTCAAATGGAGCCCTAGTGCTCAAGATATTGTAGTTTAAAGAAAGAGTGTGTAGTAGATCCCTGACAAACAGGGCAGTTGGGGACGGGTAGCCTGGGCTGATTTCAGTGTATATGTGTGTAGTGCTCGAGTTGTGGAGCATGCCTGTCTTCTCGGATTGCGAATCGGAGCTCTGGATGGCAAGTTATGGCCATTAGAAGACTTTTCAGGGGCCGGGTCTGAGCCCATTTGGTTGCATTGGGGGACGTACCATTTGGCAATTTTTCGGCCTCTTCAAGATTCTCAGTGAAAGGATGTACCATATGGAGTTAGCATGAATCGATTGCACGTCAATCGGATGCTTAGTCGGCAAGATACGGCAAAACGAATTCGGGAGCATTTAACAACGAGAGGTTTGCAGATGCTTTTTGGCTTTTTTTGTTGCCTTGAATGACGGCATTGAAGATCCCAAAGTGGGGCAAGAGGCAGAGAATTTGAAGGCAGACATGGTGTGTTTAGGCCGGGCTCCAAAGCCGGTTCATAGACCAACTGGGCAATGCATAGCAGAGCACCCAATGCAAACCAAAAAGGGGCTTTTTAATTGAAGTTGAAATGGGGTTTTTTCAAGTTTTCAAAAGGATTTGAAAGCCATGAGCCGTGAGGCTGCCATGTGGCGGGCAGTGCTCCCACATGCGGTTGCACAGCGAGTATTGGCGGGCTATATAAGCTGGGGCGTGGCCCTTTTAGAGACATGCAAGAGGGAGAGAGAGTGGGCTCCCTTCTTGAGCTATGGCGTCGGCGGCCAGGGGCGCTACTCCGTTGGCAGAGGCGCTGCACGGGCAGAGATGTCGGGGATTTTGGTAGTGGCCGGCGGGCCAGTGGCGCGCGCACCCGTTTTGAGGTAGTTGACGGTGACATGGCAAGGGAGCCGAAGTTCCCGCGGGCCAAATTTTCGAGAGGGAGAGAAGAGGCAATAGCAACATCGCTATTGCCCTTCCCCCCCATATAAGAGGGAGCTCCCACAAAATCACTCCGAAGGCAAAGAGCAAAGAGTGTCCGGGCAAGTGGACCAAAGAGTAAAAGGACCAATTGGGGTAGGACAAACCAAAGCTAAAGGGGGAAATGAAAGCTAAGGGCAAATGAAGGCCAAGGAGTCGGATAGATAGAGGAGGGAGAGTCAAAGTCAAGCCAAAGGGGCAGTGCAAAATGGAGCCCAATAGAGGTTAAAAATGAAGAGATTTTTTTATAAAAAAAAAAATCCTAGGGGGTAATTGCGACGTCGCTAATGCCCCCCCCCCCCCCCCCCCCCAAGTGCAAAGAGTGAATAAGAGAGAGATAGAGCAAAGCGGTGCCCTCTTTCCCAAAAGATGCCAATTCAAGGTGCCAGGTGGACCTATTAAATTGTAAATTCCCAAATTAAAGCCACCCCCTATAAAAGTCAAAAATTAATCAAATTGGGGGCTTTTTCTTGGCCTTTTGAGGTGTCGTTTGAAGCCTGCAACGTGGAGTTCTCTAGCAAGCTAGCCCCTTTGTAACTTTTGTTTGAAAATGGCCATGGTGATGGCATTGCAAGCCGGTGTATGTGTTTTTTGAAGTGCAATCAAGCCACGGTTGCCGCCCGGGCTGTTGTTTCCCCTTCCCCCCTTCTCTTTCTCCTGCTTTCATGTCTCTCCTCGGTGCCGACTGTGTGGAAGTGTGTGCCCCCTCGGACTGATGGTGTTTTGAGTGAGAGAGTGAGATTGAGTGGTTGTGTGCGTGTGTAAGGGTGGAGATAGGCAGTGGTAGTAGGTGTACCTTGTGAGGTGGGTTTGTAGAGTGTGTGAGCAGTGGAAATCGAGTAGGCGGTGGTCTGCTAGTGTTAAGTGTTTCTTTGAAGGTGTTTTCTGAGAGGATAGGGGTGCTGTAAATACCTTGAGCTATAGAGAGGCCCGTTTGTTTGTGCAGGGCGTGTTCCCCCATTCCCCCTCTCCAACGTAGGGTTCCTCTCATCTATAATAGAGATCTTCCTCTCCATTATTATACTTGTATAACCCCACGTAGATGTTGTCTGTGTTGACTCTCAAAGTTTCGTTTTCTTGCCTTAGCCTCGCATTAGGGAAGCTCATTGTTGGTGCTCTCTCCTCAGGTTCCTCATCTACTTTGGCTTTTGTGCCCATCAATCCCCACTTGTCCACAATGTTAGGATTCATGACTACCAAGTACATGATACCTTTGTTATCTAGGTAGCTATCTCCGCTGTAGCTCACAGGCACTGAGTCCTTGAACTCACTCGGTCTATCTTCTATCTTTACACAATAGCGGTCCATACCATCTCTGTAGATCTTGGCACCTTGCTTGTTGTCATATTGATACTTGATGAACAATAGCTTCATTGTGGCTGAAGGGTTTGATGGTCCTACTACCATGTTTTCTCTTTCGTTTAAGTTCAAGTATCAGTGAAAATCTCGTAAGATCTCTCTGAAGAAGTATCGGAAATACTTTCTTCAAGGATCGGCTCAAACGATTGCACTACACTTTGGTTTACACTCTCCTCGATTGATATAACACTTGCTTATTCTCTTTGTCTCGGTTGGTTATTCTGGAGATATCTACCGGATCTCAAATTCATCAATCCCCCTAGAGGAATCTAACTTTTCAGTCTCGGCACTTTGTTTATCGCAATTCTTTGTGATCAAAAGTGATCCAAACTGAATGATACTTGGTCAAATGGTTTGTTTTGTCAGTTGGAAGACTTCTGTTACCTCAAGTGAAAATTTTGTATCAGATTTGCTCAAAAAGACGTTATACGCATATGATGTCTTTTTTCATAGATTTTGGATATTTTTGCTTTGCTCACTCCTAGTAGCACCCTTATACTCTGTCCACTCACAAAATTCAATTTGAACTCTGTTTGTGCAGGTTATGGCCAAATTAGGCTTTTCTTGGCAATTTCCCGATTTTTGACTTACTTAGGGTCAAATGTGATCCAAATGACATGAAACTTGAAATACAAGCTCTAGACAACTAGTACAAAGGATCTGTGTTAGCAAAATATCAAAATATGCCTCGAATTAGGTTAGAGACATCATATACGTATGATGTCTTTTTGCTCAATTTTGGTCAAGATTCAATATTTAAGCTTTTCACAGTGTTTGTAACAATGTTGTTAAGTCAAATTTGAAAAATCACTTCAGCAAGTGCCAAAAGACATTATATGCGTATGATGTCTTTTGTCCCAGATTTGCCCAATTTTCAATTTTAAGCTTCTCCAAGTGTTTATCTTTGAGTTTCAAGTGTTTTATCAAGTCCGAATGCAAAAATAAGTCAGATTAGGCTTTTCTTGACAATTTCCCGATTTTTGACTTACTTGAGGTCAGATGTAATCCAAATGACACAAAACTTGAAATACAAGCTCTAGATAGCTAGTACAAAGGATCTGTGTTAGCAAAATATCAAAATATGCCCAGAATAAGGTTAGAGACATTATATGCGTATGATGTCTTTTTGCTCAATTTTGGTCAAGATTCAATATTTAAGCTTTTCACAGTGTTTGTAACAATGTTGTCAAGTCAAATTTGAAAAATCACTTCAGCAAGTGCCAAAAGACATTATATGCGTATGATGTCTTTTTTCACAGATTTGCCCAATTTTCAATTTTAAGCTTCTCCAAGTGTTTATCTTTGAGTTTCAAGTGTTTTTATCAAGTCTGAATGCAAAAATGAGCTCTAAATCAATTTTCCCTATTCTTTGCGTTTTTTGCACTCTGACTTGGTATTTTGAGTTTCTAGGGTTGTTAAAGCCCTTGTTTTAAGTTGATCTTAGGGTATAACCCCCCTTCTGAACACTCTGGTAATGTTAAATTTTCTATTTTGGTCTCTGTTTAGTCCCTAAGACATCATACACGTATGATGTCTAAAGTTGCAGAATTCTAGTTTTTCAACACAGAACTCTTCCAAGAGCTCTCCTAAGAGCTCAACAACACTCAGTCTCACTGAAAATTTCTCTGAACTTTGTTTATGCAAGTTTCACTACCAAATCAACGGTTTAGTGATCTAACATGCAAACAAACACATCAAGTAAATAAATCACTGATTAATAGCTCTAGATCAGGATCAAATCAAGTCCTACCTAAGCTACTTCTAATCATAAAATGGGTTTTTGCAATTGTGAGTATAAAGAGATTCACTGCCACACACGGACTAGTAAATACCTCAATCTCAACAACCACTCAACACCCAATCTAATCTAAACTAAAAAACTATCAAGCATGAAAGACCCAGGAATACCACAAGTTTCCTAGTACCTTTCAAAGATCCTTGGAGTCCACCACTCCTAGACCTTTCTAACTAAAATATACAAAGTAACAAAACAAATCACCTCGTAGGATTAGTCTAAGGTCACCTACTTAGGGCTCTCGTCCCCGGCAGCGGCACCAAATGTTGTGGCAGTTACGCCGCTAGCGGTGGCTATGATAGCGAGAACTCAACCGACAAACAAGAATGTCAGACGATGACGGAGCTTGACCCGAAAGCGCATGGAAACAAATAGGTGGGTGTCAAATGTAAAGAATGAGGATGCAAGAGAGCTACACAAGACAAGCACAAAGCACACAGAGATGGAAAGCTTCTTCTTCTTCTTCACAGAAAAGAGAGAACAAAATGACTAAGTGCTAAAGCTGAAAAGTAGCACATATGTACATGCGGTCACTAAGTGTGAACTCGCTAGAAGCGTACTAGGCTGGCACTATAAGTGTAGTCCAGCTGTAGAATCACTGGCAGAGATCCTCCGTGTCGGTCACCTAACGCGCCAGTGAGTAAATGCCGTAAGCGACCAAGACCCGTAGTGGATGCCAGCTCAAGGTGTAGAGCTCGACATCTCAACATCAAATCACCTACTCGACCTTCTAATGACAATCACTACCAAGGAAATCAAATCTAAGTTCTCAAATACACAAGTGACTGAAATCCGTACTACAAACAAATGCTATCCGAAACATGATCTAGAGTCATCGAATCAGCCTCAAACTCAAAGGGGGGTCTCTACACTAGGTAAGGGCAATACCCTATGAATCTACAATACAATCTCAACCTGTAACCACTCCGTGCGGTAAATGCGTATGAAGACAGGACAAAAAATACAGATGACCGAATCTCGACTCCGATGGTACTAATGTGTAGCGCTACTTGCTGCGGTTCTATAGATATATGGCACACTCAATTCCGACACACAGGTAGGGAGAAAAGTCACATAGAAGCTCGTGGGAGCTCACCTCGCGTAGAAGCCGAATGCGCGCACGCTTGGTATCGGTGCGTAGCTCTCGTCGTTGCTAACACAATGGCGGTGTCGCTTCTCCAATGGCGGCTTCGTAGCTCGCGTAGCAAGAGGATAGACTCTCTCTCTCTCTCAGACACAGTACGGCACTGAAAAACTCACCTTGATTAATGATTCAAAATTGTCTCCTTAGGTTTACAAAAATTGGCTCTTATACCTCAGCTTTGGAGGTGTGAAAACATCTCTAATCTAATTACATAAGCGGGTGAAACTACTTGGGGAATACAAGCTGGAAACTCAATTGAGTCGCGCTAATTACAATGAATCGGCTCCATGAAAAAAATGAAATGTCGAAAAGGCATTTACTACAATAAGTGTTTACAAAAACATGAGTGTGAGCAAAAATGTATAGGTGTGGTCCTCCGCTCAACAAGCATTGTCAATCGCGCGATGGCTGACACTAGCATGATGCATAGTAGAGTTTCGCAGACCATACAGAGTAGTTTGTGAGATTTACATATAGGCTCTAGCATGGGTACGCACGCTCGCCTACCACTAGAATCAATATGATTGATGTAGGTCGACAGAGTGAGCCAGTGGTCGCCTAGTTTCTTGTACATACTAGTAGTTTAGCTAGTAGGTCTCACTTATCAGTGCATCGCCTTTAAGTGGAAGTGTGTTGGAGTAAAGGGGTTGTGCCTTCACTCGGGGCCGGACGTCCGATGTGTGACCGTCCGCCCACGTGTGTACATACCCTTATTATTTCTGTAAGAAGAATAGAGAGCTCCTCACTCATAGTTCTAGAGGTTGCTCCACCCACAGCTCGTGCTTCTCCCCTTTCCTGCACGCACCGCATCACACTGCATTGTGCATGCACCCATCCACACACACGCGCACTCACAGACTAATATACAAAGGGACAAGGGAATGCCCCATGTCTGAATCAGACTTCGACGACTCATTGAGGCTGATGCTTTCTCCACCTAGCCTTAGTGTAAGCCTAGAGCCCATGACCTCTGTTCGTGAGATTTGACTTCGTAAATCCTCATGGGCTCCTCTACAACTTTGTAATAGCTCTTTGAAGCAAACATGTTTGGAGACGAGAAACAATATTTATATCCATGGTGCAGGAGTTTATGCATGACTCATTTGCTATTGTGTAGAGAGGCCATGGAAGAGCTACGAGAGCTACAAGAGAGAGAGATATATATATAAATTTTCTGATCTAGCTTCTTTCTCAGAGACGAAAGTTGGGTGAACAACGATCTCAACATGAATGCAAGACTTGCATTGCTTCATATTCTCTTCACCAGTTGATTAACCTCCCATTGTCATGTAATTAAGACCCCTTAATCTTTCGATTAATCCTTCAATGCCTTCACTAAAGGACCCCTCATAATGACTATATATCGTTTTGCACGCACGTTGATCACAGTTTCTTTTGGGATTAATGTTAGCTAGATGCAATCATTAATTAGCCTACTCTACTATTGGGTCGTTTCCTAAAGTTTTCATTAATTAAACGTTTAGATTCTCTCGTATTAGTTTGGCAAAACCATGATGCTCGTATTCTCGCTTGTTCCCGCGTAGACACACCCCCTTTTCTATCCATGCCCGCCACCCTTAGTTGAGCGCGTAGTTGTTCGTTGTATGGGCAACAGAGGTGTCCCTCCTCTCGGTTCAGTTCTGGTTGCAATTGTGCCTGCCAAAGCTCTTCACAATGGCAACATCCTCCTATCCCCTCCAAGTTTCACTCAAACAACAGAGAGACAAAAAGAGATGGTGTGGTGCACCCGGGGCCTCCCCTCCTCATCTATCGCTTGTTGGCGCACCTCTACTGGGAGAGACAATGATGGAGTCGTCCAATGGCTTCGCCACAGAACAGGCTGGGCTTTTTTGCATCTCATGCGTCTTTTCCTCCATGCGCCATGGCTCCTACTTTTCTTCTCAAACTTGCTAGCTTTTGCCATCTCCTGCATTGTACTCTTCTCATCGTCGCAAGCTCATGATGAGGTTGGATCCATTCTCCACCTCAAACGCTCCCTGGCTTCACTTCCCACCTCATCCTCTCGATGCGTAACCCTCCCTTGCACAGAAACAAGACGGAAAGAGATGCAGGTTTGTACACAGAGATGCACGGCTTGAGTGCAGCATCGTCATTCTCTCTCTCTCTCTCTCTCTATGGGATCGCATGCAGCAAGACCACCTGCCTTGTCCTCACTCTGCATCGACTACGACCAATCCGAGTCTCCAATGCTCTCTCCTCCTCAAATATACGCCCTCTCTCTCTCTATATCGATTTGACACACCTAGCAACTGGCCCCTCTCTCTCTCTCTCTCTCTCGTCCACGTCCAGTGCACCGCACCTCCTTAGATGCAGTACAAAAAAATCAGAAGGAAACACTGACACCTGCCAAGCCTTTTTATTGCTTCAACTACTTTTTTTTCCTTCTTTGCCCCGAGTGGGAATCTCAGTTGATTCTCTTTAATAAGACTCAAGAAAAACGTTTTGGGCACCTACTACTTCCTATTTCAATCGTTGCATTAGTTTAAATATTTAAGCTTAATGTCTATTTGTGCTCCTAGTACTACTTAACATTACGTTTGCTAATAGCAAACTAAATTTTTTTGTCCTTGTACATAGCTTCATCATTTCTTTAAACCAAGATTTCTATGTTTACTTTTGGAGTTTGCTGCTATTTTTTTTTGTGACATAAATAGTTGGAGTAAGATTGAGCATTGCTATTAGGACAACCTGGAGGTGGGTCACCAGAGAGGTTGAGCCTGCAAAAACGGATGGCACGAGGATGGCAACAAGCAACAGAGAACACGATGGGACAAGTGGGGAGGTGGATAAATATATGGATGACAATGCAGGGGAGTGAGGAACTATTTCTTTCTCCTATGGAATGTTTCTTCTTCCTCTTCCCTATCCTCATTCCCCGCTAGCTCTCTCCACCTTCGAAGGTGTTTGAGGCCTTGGGACTGAGGCTTGGGATAGTTAATTCTTTCTACAAAGTTTATGTTATGCTTGTGATGCATGAAGCTTTCCATCTTCATTGCACCACCCAGGTCACAAGGAACACAAAGATTGTATTGTACCAAGTCTCTCTTGATGAGAGAAATTATAATACAAATGCCTATTGGAGGGGGGACCGGCTCCGTATGAATCTGGTCCTCAACTATTGTCAAGTTCTCTAAACTCTCTCTCTCTTGCAAAAGTATTGTTCATGCCAAGTTAACTAAGTACTATGTTTATGTTGCTACCACCAATTAAGTTCACCCACTATGCTCACAAAGTAATCTTTAAAAAGTGCTTCACCTAATTTCCTAATTCTGCTACTTTCAAAGTTGATAGGCCATTTCCATTCCATTGGTATTAGAGAATTTGGTTTCTCTTTTCTTGCTTAGGAAGAGAGGTAATCAAGTAGCCTATTAATGGGGTTATTTTAATAATTATATTAGGGTAAGTGGGTCTGGGATCTATTGTCGGTTTTGTTGAGCCCACGCTGGAGTCTTTTTAAATTTGCCTACGGCTTTATCATTATTGAGCCATAAGAAGTCCGAAAGGAGCTATCCCTCGGCAACTTCGCTATGTTAGACTCACTCCACTACTCTCTATAATTAACCAATTCGAGCCGTGGATGTAGATACTTAAGTGCCTATTTTCAAAGGCTAAGAGGAGTAGCAACTAAGGTTTTGAATTGCCAAAGCATACACTAAGTAAACACAAGTTTAATTAGCATGGCTGACAATAACCAAGAGAGTAGAATGAACATTGATAACTTTGATTTTGCACATGAAGGTGCCAATGATGATGCCCCCATGTTTGTTAATCATCTTGTCACTAGGTTGCAACAAGCTATGGGCAATCCCGCTTTGCAAGCCGAAGTTAACAACTTCGTGCTTATGGGATTTCCTTTCCTCTCCAAGAGGAGAGAGAGCTTACCAGGCCTCTTGATGAGACCCCCAAAAGAAGACTCTCTTCCATACGAGAGGAGGAATCCAAAGACAAGAAAGCAATGAATCCCTAAATTCCTCCAAAGATGTGGCTCCACAAAGAAGGCGGACTAAACAATCGCCAACTCCTCCCAAGAAGAAACGGTTAACCCATAGTCCTTCTCCTCGTCACTCCAAAAGGGAAGAGAGGAAACCAAGGAAGAAAAGGGCAAGAAAGAGGTCACCCTCTTCTCCTTCTTCTTCACCTTCCTCCTCTATCAATGAAAGCTATGGATATTCTCCTAGAAAATATAAGAGGGGAGGACATCGCAAATCTTGCCTTGCATGGCGAAGGTCACAAAAGCTCAAGAAGTTTAAAGAGGGAGAAAAGAGTATGCCTTTTCTCACCTATGATGACACCTTTGGTGCTACCGACAAAGTATTAGCCTTCATCCAACAATTTCATGTGGCCTTTGGAGACGAGGGCTTCACAGAGTCATCCAAGCTACGCCATGTAGCTATGCACTTCCAAAACTCGGTTCGTCAATGGTGGGCTAGCCTTCGTGGCAATGGCGAAGCCCCAAAGACATGGAAAACTCTATGAGTTTCCATCATGAAGCAATTCCTTGAAAGCAATGCAAAGGACAAAGTGCTCAGCGAATGGCAGAGTTTGAGGCTTCTCTCTCATGAGTCTATCCACAAATATGTGGACAAGTTTTGGGATTTACATCTCAAGGCTACTATCTTTCAAAAGATAGACTCTGCTGAGCAAAAGCAACAATTCTGTGTGGGATTACCTGAAGAGATGGCCGAGTATGTCAACTCTCAACGGCCTGGTTCTATTAGCGAAGTAATCCACCATACCATGGTTGCTTCACGCATCAATTTTTCCAACAAGGGTTTAGACGAAATGTCAAGCCCGTGGAAAATAAAGACAAAAGTGATGCAAAGGGAAAAATTAATGCCCAAAATTTTTCCCAAGGCCATTCCAACAACAAGAACAACAATTGGTCCAAGAAGAAAGGAGTTTACAAAGGTAAAAATAAACTCTCTCCTGAAGAGCTTGAAACTTTTCGCAAGGATCACAAATGTTTTAAGTGTGGGGAGCAAGGACATGGTTATCGTTCTTGCCCCAAAAGAAATGCTCGCAATGAGACTCCTAGAGCTTCCACTATCAAAGCTCCAAAAGAGGATGCTCATTGTAAAGGATCACCTCTCTCCTATGCTTGGGGAAAGGTAACGGAGCATGATGCCTTCATCTTGTTTGACCCTGGTTCTACTCAAAACTTCATATCAATGGAGTTGGCCACCAAGTTGGGCATTCAAGATTTTGAGATAGGACATGCTGTAATCTACCAATGCCACTTTCAAGGGAGAGCAAGCCTCCATTACTCCCTTGATTGGGAAGTTGAGGCTTCATGTCCAAAGATATGTCGACAAAGAAGACTTCTTTATCTCTCCTCTCCAGCATGAGGATGCTGTTCTAGGGGTACCATCGTTCAACTGTATGGCTGCCAACATGAAGTCCCCTGAAAGGAGAATCTACTTCACCTACAGGGGAAAGAATATGTATATAGATGCTAATGAGTCTGGTCGTACTATACCACTTGTAAATCATCTTACTCTTGATAATTCAATGAAGAGCTCACTTTCTGCGTACATGATTTTTGTCAAAGAATCCCTAAAAGAATCTAAGGTTTCATCAAAGGTGAATGGTAGGAATCAAGAAGAGTTAGACTTGTCTAAATTTCTAAAAGGATTCCAAGATGTGTTCATTGATGATATCCCTATGGACTTACCTCCAAAACTAGGGGATGATGACCATTGAATTGAGCTCCTATCAGGAAGCTCACCACCTAATAAACCTCCTTATCGAGTTTCACAAGCTCAACAAGAGGATCTCATGAGGCAAGTACAAGAATTGGTAGACAAAGGGATGGTGAGGCCTAGCTCCTCTCCCTTTTGTTCTCCAGTCCTTTTAGTGCAAAAGAAAGATGGTACATATCGCATGTGTGTGGACTATCGTGCACTAAACCATATCACTATCAAAAACAGATTTCCCCTACCTCGGGTAGAAGAACTGTTTGATAAGCTACAAGGCTCTACCTACTTCAGTAGGGTTGACCTTAAAAGTGGCTACCATCAAATAAGGATATGAATGAATATATCCTAAAGACCGCGTTTTGTACAACGTTTGGCCTTTATGAATATCTAGTCATGCCTTTTTGCTTGACTAATGCACCAACTACATTCAATAGATTAATGGAGAAAATTTTTAGACCCTACCGCAAATTCACTGGAGTATTCTTTCATGATATCATCATCTACTCCAATTCCTTGGAGGAACACAAGCAACATCTCCAAGTGAGTTTTCAAGCATTAAGGGAGAATAAGCTTTTTCTCAATCAAAAGAAAAGCAAATTTTTCCTTCAAGAGATTCAATACTTAGGTCATATTATCTCTCGAGATGATATCCGTATGGATCCATCAAAGTTGGAGGTAATAAAGGAATGGCCTAATCCAAGAAATCTACATGAGCTAAGAAGCTTTATTGGTATGCGTGCATACTATAGACGCTTCATAACAAAATTCTTTCAAATAGCAGGACCATTACATGACTTGACAAAGAAAAATTTTAAGTATCCATGGACTGCTAAGGAGCAAATTTCTTTTAACAAGCTCAAAGAGAAGCTTACCTCCCAACCAGTCCTTATTCTTCCGGACCTCTTTAAAGCCATTTGAGTTCCAATGTGATGCTTGTGGTGATTGCCTTGGAGCAGTCTTTTGCTTCAAGAAGAGCCTGCCATAGCATATGAGAGTTGAAGTCTCAACACGGATGAACGGGTCTTAGGCATTTATAAGAAAGATTTGTTAGCTGTTCTACATGTCCTAGACACATGGAAGCACTATCTATTGGGGACTCCATTCATTTTATGAACAGACCATCAAAGTCTCAAGTACTTCATGATGCAAACAAAGCTTTCCGACAAACAAATGAGGTGGTAAATTTTTCTTTTGCAATTTAATTTCCACATTGTTCACATTGCTCGTAAGCACAATCAAGTGGTTGATTCACTTTCACAACGACCAAAATTTAATGCTCTGTCAATCGAAACTCACAATGATCTATCTTCTATGATAGATGAGTATGCTACTAACACCGACTTTAAAGACATAATGTCAGCCCTTGCTTTGGGGAAGAAAGAGGAACCATTCACCTTATAGGATGGTTATCTTCTCCATGGAAATAGGCTATGTGTTACCCACTCGCTTCGTGAGAAAGTCATGTATGAATCCCATGCTCCTCCCTATGCATGGCATATAGGCATTCAACCTACCCTTCGAGGAGTAGAGACATACTTTTATTGGCCTACCATGAAAGTGGGCATACAAGACTATGTTTCAAAATGTGTGGTATGCCAAAAGACCAAGTATGATAGAGGGAAACAACCTGGATTACTCCAGCCATTGTCAATCCCTAATTCACCATGGGAGAGTATATCCATGGATTTTATCTCTGGATTACCCAAGTCTATCCATGGGAATATGAGAATATGGACAATAGTCGAGAGGTTTATCAAGCAAGCACACTTTATTCATGTCAAGAAAACTATTAAGGCACACCAAATGATAACTCTCTTCATATCCCAGATTTTCAAACACCATGGATTGCCAACATCCATCATGTCATATAGAGATCCTAGAATGACCAGTAATTTCTGGAAAGGTCTCTTCAAAAATCTAGGTACAAGATTGAACTTCTCTTCGGCCTATCACCCACAAACGGATGGCCAAAGTGAGATAGCCAATCTTACGATTCTTGATCTACTAAAGACCTATGTTACAGAAGTAGATCAACGCTCACAATGGGAAAGGTATTTACCTCTTGTAGACTATGCGTATAATAATACTATCCATACTTCTACGGGAAAAGCACCTTTTGAAATCATGGAGGGAAGACCTAAAAGTCCCTTGCTACTTAAAGTACATGGAAAGATCTGCAAGCATCTTTTCAAAAGATTAAAGAGGCTATATCCATCTCCCAACTAAGGCAAAAATCTACTGCTGACAAGCACAGAAGGGCCTTAACATTCAAAGAAAATGATTGGGTCTTACTTAAGTTTCCTAAGGCTCGATTGAGGCAAACAACGGGAAAAAATCCTACGGGCCATCAAAAGTATTATGCTAAACTAGCAAAAAGATCCTATGGTCCTTTTCAAATTTTGAAGCCAATCAATGAGGTGGCTTATCAACTCAAGTTGCCTAACCATTGTCTCATACAAAATGCTTTTCATGTGAGCCTACTTAAGCGCTACAAAGGAGAGCCTCCAAATGAACCAATTATTGAAGACCATCCCGAAATTGAAGACCAAGAAGAGGTGGTACAACCCGAAGCTATCCTTCGGCATGAAGACAAGGTACTACGGCATGGTAAGATTATCCGATGGTATCTTATTAAGTTCAAAAAATATCCTTTTGAAGATGCTAGATGGATGCAAGGAATCCATCTTAAGGATATTATGAACCTTGTCAATGCTTACAATGCTACATTAGAGTAAGCAAATGTACATGTTTCTTTTAAACGATCAATGTTTTTGTCTTATAAGACTAATTCTCTCTTTATTGTGCACAAATTTAAGTAGTATGCATACTAAGAATCATGTTTGGGATGAGACGTCTCTCAAGAACCATGTAGAATTTGTCACTCTACTTGGGAGGATGAAATGGACTAAAGAGCAGACATGCTTGTGGCAACTATGTCTCCCAAGCACCAAATGGATTAGTCATCCATCTTGAAATGATGTCGTAGGGTAAAAAGGGATCCTCTACCCGCTAAGACAAATTGACTAATGACTATGGCTTTATCTTTTTTACCTCATAGTCGAGGACGACTATGATTTCAAGAGAGAGGCAATGTCATTAAATCTAATATCTAACCAACCCAAATGATTTTCTCATATTAAACTGATCATTTAATGTGGGATAATAAATGGGAACAAGGGTTAGAATATAGACATGTGCTTACGGATCTATCTCAACACGGGGCCAATGGTAAAGGGGCCCAAATGACAGATGGTCTGTCAAAGAGCAAGGTTAACTAATGGAGCTTAAAAGACCTTAGGGTTAGCTTCATTAAATACCTCAAATGGTTAGTGTTAAAAGTCCTTTGACCTTAGGCAAGCTAGGGCTGAGCTTGAGGTGGGAACCCAACCTAAACTTACCTTTGACCTTAGGCAAGCTAGGGCTGAGCTTGAGGTGGGAACCCAACCTAAACTTACCTTTGACCTTAGGCAAGCTAGGACTGAGCTTGAGGTGGGAACTTATCCTAAACTTACCTTTGACCTTAGGCAACCTTAGGCAAGCTAGGGCTGAGCTTGAGATGGGAACCCGACCTAAACTTTCCTTTGACCTTAGGCAAGCTAGGGTTGAGCTTGAGGTGGGGACTCCACCTAAGGTGCTTGTCATGCTTGATGACTAAGGTACTTGGGGTACTTGTCATACTTAAGGAGGAAGGTGCTTGAGAAGCTTCCCATGCATAGGGGGTAAGGTGCTTGAGTCAAAAAGAGACCCTACAAACTTAATGAGGAAGGTGCTTGAGAAGCATCCTATGCATGAAAGTCCCAAAGTTAGAGGAATCTTTGACCTAACCTTCCACTCACCCAAAGGGCACCCCTTTTCTCAAAGGGCACATGGAACACATGTCAGACTCTCCCTAAGCTTAACCACATGGTGTGCTTTAATGCTATTGTTTGGGCTAAAGAGGGGTCCAATGAGCTTCTAGTTCCATCCAACAAATATCTAGATATTTTCAAGCTCTCTCTCTCTCTCTCTCTCTCTCTCTCTCTCTCTCTCTCTCTCTCTCTCTCTCAGAGGTAAAGAGGACACTTGTCAAAAGACTACCCATGTACTTGACTGCATGTTGCATGTGATTCGCTAGGGGGAGAGGGGTCCAATGAGCTTGAAGCATGTGGAAAAGCAACAACTCACCCCAATCAAGCAAAGGGGGTGCTAGGGGGATATACACCACACACACACACACTCATTTTGTGGAAAAATTCTCACTTGGTGAAAGTTGAGGAACTCCACCTCCTTCTCCAAGCTTGTGAGAAGTGAGAGCCTGCACCAACACTCTTGGCTATGGAATGTAAATCCAACCAAGAGCCATGCTTCAATGCTTAAGCTTGCCATCTTCTCTATCTTCATTACTATGCTATTATGTATGCTAGCAAAAAGAGTAATGATAAGTGAATAACTATTTCTTTCTCCTATGGAATGGTGTTTCTTCTTCCTCTTCCCTATCCTCATTCCCCGCTAGCTCTCTCCACCTTCGAAGGTGTTTGAGGCCTTGGGGTTGAGGCTTGGGATAGTTAATGCTTTCTACAAAGTTTATGTGGTGCATGAAGCTTTCCATCTTCATTGCATCACCTAGGTCACAAGGAACACAAAGATTGTATTGTAACAAGTCTCTTTTGATGGGAGAAACTTTAGTACAAATGCCTATTGGAGGGGGGACCGGCTCCATATGAATCCGGTCCTCAGCTATTGTCATGTTCTCTAAACTCTCTCTCTCTCTTGCAAAAGTATTGTTCATGCCAAGTTAACTAAGTACCATGTTTATGTTGCTACCATCAATTAAGTTCACCCGCTATGCTCACAAAGTAGTCTCTCAAAAGTGCTTCACCTAGTTTCCTAGTTCCACTACTTCCAAAGTTCATAGGCCATTTCCATTACAGGGAGGAAGTAGCACCAGGCGAGGATTGGTACGACATGGTTCGAGCCAACTAGACTGCATCGCTCCACCCTATCCATGTTATATAGACATGGGGAGGTTAGTTGTAAGAAGTGCAGGAATCACATGGTGCCTCAGACATATGCCTCTCATTCACAAGTTTCCTTACCCAACACTAGATTTATGTCTTGAAGAAATTCCTTGTTTGAAGCTCAATTCCCTGTGAGGTGTTGTTGCAAGATCACCACAAATGAGTAATTTTCCCCTTCGAAATTAGACTTTATGTCCCTGGGGCTTAACTCTTTATGTAGAAAGAAGAGCATGCGCACAATTTACTTCTAGTGTTGCAATGTCAACCTCTCTTTCATCCCCTCATCTCCATGCATCCTATCATCTGAGCTTCCACCTTCCATGTACTCAAACACTAACAACCTTTCTTTGTCCACCTTGCAATAGCATAACAAGAACACCAAGTTCCTATGCTAAGTCTTGCTCAGAGTATCCATCTTTGCTATGGACTCTCTTTCTCATTGATAGCTGAATTGTAGCAGCAGCTTGAGCATAGACCATCTTTTGACTTAGCTTTGTATACCTTACCAAAGTCCCCTATGTGAATTAGGGCTCTCCTAGTTATAATTGTTATCCATCTTTATAAGCTGTGCAAAAGCAAGCTAAGGGGCCTCTCAAAGATAGCCACATTTATGCTAAGGGGCTCCCTCTACCCTCCTATTTTCTAGTTGTTTCCATAGCATGATGCCAAATGAATATTGTCGAAGCACACATCAGTATCTATTTGTCCCTTCTTAGCCCCCAACATGACGATTGCTCAACAAATAATTAATATCTAGTTCTCACTTATTCACCCTCTACGTGATACCCCACACTATCAACATACACATGAGTGCAAGAGCTATGAGAATACCCATAATAATGTTGTTGGCCCATTGCAACACAGAAAAGTGATTATGATTGATTCATAATTCACCTACACCACCGCCGATGCATCTCACACATGTCTTGTTATCTTTTGACACATTTGCACACGGTAGTGGTTCACTGCGTATACCTGGGTTGTGTTCAAGACCTGCTAAAGTAGCAATGCCAAGCTGCCCATGAGAATGGATTTGCATAGCGGTCTATCTACCATCCCAGAAGGTGATTGATACAATCATATGTGCTCCTTCCAAATATGAGAGTGGGCTATCCATGAATCTCATTTCTTTGCTCTCTCTCTCTCTCTCTCTCTCTCTCTCTCTCTCTCTCTCTCTCTCTCTCTCTCTCTCTCTCTCTCTCTCTCTCTCTCTCTCTCTCTCTCTCTCTCTCTCTCTCTCTCTCTCTCTCTCTCTCTCATAAACACACACACACACACACACACTTACGTATGGGCATAGCAGCCTATCTACCATCCCAAAAGGTGATTGATCCAAGCAGATGTGCTCCTTCCAAAAAGGAGAGTGAGCTATTCATGAATCTCCTTTATTTGCGATCTCTCTCTCTCTCTCTCTCTCTCTCTCTCCCCAATGACATTCTTGAGCTACATCTAGAGCTAGCCATGGATGACCCCGTACTTCTTGAAGCAGTTTTTGTTTGTATCTGCAATTAATTAATCATGTTAGAGTTAGACTCCCTTATGATATACAATACTGGACAATTCTAGCTTATTATAATATGCTTGTTACTGACTGTAAAAGTCAAACCCTGTACAATATTGTGTGTAAAATTAGTTGTTTTTTGTGTAATTATTTGAAATCCACCAGTGCTATAAGTGTGTGTGTGTGTGTGTGTGTGCGCGTGCGCACGCTTGAATATTAGGGTCTGATTTTTGTCAGGATATACACTACAATTATTTAAGGAATTGCTCTTCCGATAAGAAATCAGGACCCACCAATGTAATGAGTGAGTATGTGTGTGTGTGTGTGTGTGTGTGTGTGTGTGTGTGTGTGTGTGTGAGAGAGAGAGAGAGAGAGAGAGAGAGAGAGAGAGAGAGAGTGGTATGTGTGTCATATATACTGTGTGTGTGTGTGTGTGTGTGTGTGTGTGTGTGTGTGTTTGATGGAAAACTTACTACACCACGTAAGTGCAAAGGAGGGGGTTTTTCTACAAGTTACATAAGCGTGTATGCTAGGGGCAGGCCCCCAATAATGTATGTCCCATGCTTAACAATAAGGGAGGGGATATCATATTTATTGGGGGCGGGGGGGGGGGGGGGGGGGGGGGGGGTATTAACCGGGTTGATTACTTCTAATGATTGGTCACTGGTGTGCACTAGAATTTAGATGAATTTTGAAAATGTTTTTTATCAGGTCACACATCAAATTCTGCATCAAGCCGGTCATAGATAAGGGTTGATTTGGAGGAGGTTAACTGTTGATTTACACCAACTTTGGATGGGTCAAAATTGGATGAATAGCCAAAGTGCAAGCTGATTGGGCACATAGTTTGAAAGCCAATCTAAGACACATTGAGGGTACATCTACTTATCAACAGAAGTGGTTTCTTAGTACATTTTGACTCACTATGCTACACACTCTTTTACTAGTTTTACTTAGTTAGATCATGTGAGACCTAAATTTTATATATAAGATAGGGATATGATAGTTTTCTTCATTGATTATCATATAAGCGTAGAAAGGAGGTTCGTATTCCCTAATATGATTCGTATATAGGGGTTTTATCAAAGTTGTCCGCTCGCAGGTGCTGTCCCATTTTGTATATAGAGTGAATCCCCCGGGTCTCCAGTGAGTTAGCTAGTGAAGAGATAGAAGAGTACATCTCTATGCTGGTAAAATTCACCACACTTTTTGTTGATGGTTATAACAAGATCACAGGCATCACGGTGGTGCAGCACCGCATAAGACTCAAGGAGGGAAGTAATCCTGTAGTGTAGAAGCTCAGAATACTTGGGGTAATTCAGCAAGAGGCATTGCTCAAAGAGGTAAGGAATTTGTTACAGGCAGGTTTCATTTACCCCATCGAAGGCTCAAAGTGGGTCTCTCCAGTGGTGGTCATGCCAAAGAAAAATGGTAAGTGGAGGGCTTGTGTAGACTACAAGCCTCTCAATGCAGCAACAAAGAGGGATCATTTTCCCCTCCCATTCCAAGACGAGATTCTCAACGAGGTGGCAGGTCATGAGCGCTAAAATGGAAAATAACGTCGAAGTGAAGTGCGTAGGCATTGTAAATGCAATCAAGGTGAAGGCATTCAACACGAATGTGGAGGTAGAAATTTTTGTCATGCCTCACAAAGGGCAGGGCTACCCTATCATTCTCAAAAGACCATGGCTCATGGCTATGGAGGCTAAGCAGGATTGGAGTACCGGAATGATCCAGATCAAGTATGCTAAGGGAAAGCCCATATTCTACGACATGAAGACTGGTAAACAACGCAATGATCTTGGAGGCATTGAAAGAGAGAGAGAGAGAGAGAGAGAGAGAGAGAGGATTTAATAAAATTGAAATGGTACAAAAATGACATGCATAAGTTGAAATCTCTCTCTCTCTCTCTCTCCCTCTCTCTCTCTCTCTCTCTCTCTCTCTCTCTCTCTCTCTCTCTCAAGCCCTCAAGAACCTTTTGGCATTTTCCCTTTGTAACCAGAATGGCCTTCATTTTGTTGATGTATCTACAATGCCCATCTCCTTTCAATTAAGATGCACACCAAAAGTGCTAATAATTTTTAAAATCGACCATTTTAGTGCATTTTGGACTATTTTTACCTACTTCAATTCCTTTTAACCCAGTTTGAGACTGGCTAAGCTTAGGTAAACCTTCTCCAAAGACTACTCACAAGGAGTCATCCTATTCCACATCTTAAATAAGACACACACACACACACACACACACACACACACATAATGTTTACCATCACCAGAATAAATAATTGAGGGGAAACACTATCAAATGAGTTTTGAGAGAGAGAGAGAGAGAGAGAGAGAGGAAAAGAAGAAGAAGAAGAGAGAATTATAACGTTGTAGGAAACTATCCCAAGAGACCTTAAATATCTATCCGACAAGGAGAGTGAACTTAAGACCTGTTATGTGTGTGTGTGTGTGTGTGTGTGTGTGTGTGTGTGTAAGAGAGAGAGAGAGAGGAGAGAGGAGAGGAGAAGAAGAAGAAGAAGAAATGCATAACAGACCTAAAGAATATAGGCAACAGGTCTTAATTCTTGAATGAAATCACTTACATATACACATACTTTCTTAAGGAGGGTGGGATTTTTAATATCTTAGAAAATGACCTCAAAGAGAGAGAGAGAGAGAGAGAGAGAGAGAGAGAGAGAGAGAGAGAGAGAGAGAGAGAGAGAGAGAGAGAGAGAGAGAGTTGACATTGCATCCTTAAAGATTAGATTGACCTATGGGACTAAATTCGACATGTAGCATGCTTGAAGACTATGAATATAATACATGGAGGTTTTGGGAGAGAAAGAAATGTAGGCAATGGTCCAAACTAAAATGCTAGGAAAGAACTTTGATGTGATCAAAAGATGAGTAAAGTAGGGCATACTACTCATACTCTCAAATTTTAAAGGGACATAATGTGTATACAAAAGAAGGCTCTCCTACACTGCCGCAATGTTCGGTCTCACATTTAGAGAGTAGGAGCTAAGCCAAGCAGCTAAGCTAAATGGTTGGTATGGTAGATATTGTGTGTAAGAGAATAGGCTCAACCATGTAAATGGTTGAATACAATATGCTCTCTCAAAGAGAAACATACTTTTGTAGTTTGGGGAGAGGGATACAGAGATCAATGACATGCATGATTTTAGGTTAGAACCTCAATTTTGCAGCACATCCTATAGTTTATCATAATGGCCAAAAATCCTTCAAAAATAAACAATTATGAAAAGTTATTTTTCTTTCATTTCTATCACAATTTATGATGCAAATTACGTGAAAGTGTACATTAACAAACAATATGCACCTTATCGTACTAAGCTGCTTATGCATTGTTGTGATTAGGTGATGATGTAAACCATTACCATGCTTGTGCACAAAAGAAATCCAACTCATCTCTTTAAAATTTGAAGATTTATTGGTGTATTGAAAACTATGATCCCTAATCTTTTCACAACTCTACTCTTAGACATGAAAAGTTTTAGAATTCCACATTGTAGCAGTTATGGCCTTCATGTTCAAAAGCTTGCTAGCTTACCGAGTTTGTTCTTCTCAACTTGGTAGCACTTTTGTCAACCCTAGGTAGACCAAGGGATAGACGTCCTTTTTACTATATATGAGATTATGATATGGGGGGTGCACTATGTAATCATGTAGGCAATTTAACAAAGATACATTAAAATAAGGGGTTTTTATATTTTGAAAAAATTTCCTAAAATAAAGGGTCATTTTATTCATTCAAACATGTTAAAAGAGGGTTTTTTTAAATACCCCACGAACACACGTTATATAGGGGGGTATGAACGGTGAACACCCCAAGATTATGATGTGCACTACTACCAAGCCTTCCTCATAAGAAAGATGCAAGGATAAAAGAAAGTAAGAGAGTGAAGCAAAGAAATTGAATTCAATTATGTTCCTATTGTTGAAACCAACTCTAGAACCCACTCCATTCTCAAAAGATGTTTTAGTAGCTTTCATCTCTTCACACCATGTTCACTTATCTAATCTATATAATCAAGTTTCATAGCATTGCTAGACCAAGATAGACCAAAAGGACTCTCTCTCTCTCTCTCTCTCTCTCTCTCTCTCTCTCTCAAATAGAAGTACAACACTTTTTAATTTGTTGAACAAGCACTAGCACCTCATGAAAAATAATGTCTATGAGAGGCTCCCAAGCTTGGTAACAAAGAATGCTTTGCATCATCTTACATATATTCATGTTTGTTAGAATCCATCAAAGGTTATGTCATGCATCACTTTCAGAAATGGAATAGACTATACATGTAGGAAGAGAGTATTGATAGTGTTCCACTTGGAAGAGACAATAGCCCTACAAAAATAGACGTGATGTTTCTTTGGCCGCAGCAACACGCGGGTCACATACTAGTAGCTTTAAAAGTTCTAGATGTACAACAAACACACTTTATGCATATTGAACCAGTTCAATTTAGAGTGGTAACAAAGTCTTAATTTATGCTACTGCTAATAATACATTTTGATGAACCCCCTTGTAAGTTGTCCCTCCCCAATATCCAGCAAGGATCTCCTCAATATGCCTTTATGTATGTGGTGTCTCTATCTAGGTAGCCTAACATGATAGTCAATTGTAGGTGGGAAATCATGGTTTCTATGCTGGCAAGAGCATGTGGAGGCTATAGGTGGCTCTTTTCTCTTGCCCTGGTTGTGACTATGTGTGACTATGTCCACTTGCTCTAGTGAATGTATGCATGTTGCATGAACCTTTGGGGTATAGAGCACACAAGGTAGCTCACTATTTGGATTCAAAGTTAACTAGTAGGACAATGAAATAGTTGATCTCTTTGTACGTGGAGAGAAGAGAGAAAATAATAAGCTCAATGCTCAACAATGTATGTGTGCATGTGTGTGGGGATAATGGGTGATGAAACATCATCCTATCCTCGTGCCATATGACTCAACAATGTACGTGTGTATGTGTGTGGGGATAATGGGCGATGAAACATCATCCTATCCTCGTGCCATATGACTCCATGCTCATACATGTAACGACACTCTAAATATGTGTACACCCACATTATATAGGCATGTAGTGGATATTGACATATTTTAGAGAGAGAGAGAGAGAGAGAGAGAGATCATATAAATACTTTGAAAGGCTAGAATAACCATTGAGAGAAAATGAGATTGTACTATGTTAGGCTAAACTAGAGAAAAAATGAGATATTGATACATGCCTCAATGCTTCATTGAAAACGAAAAAAAGGTACAATGACAATGGACACCTCAATGGGGGCCTTGTTGACAACATCAGCCTGTTAAAAAAGTCATCATTGTCCAAATCCATGACCACTCCATCCTAGCTCTAGAAGCTCTAGCTATGCAAACAACATGCTTTATGAATGTCTAAACCCATTTTAGAGAATTTTGGAGTTGAGAATGCCAAGATATTCTTCCTCAATGTTGTTGCTAGTAAAACATTTATATTGAGCATCCTTGTCCCTGCCAAATATCTAGGGAGCCTCAATCTATCTTTTGTATGTGGTGGTATCTCTCTAGACAGTGTATGATGCTAGGTAGAAATTGTGGTTTGTGTCTCTACATGAGAGCCTAGTGGTGACTTCATAAAAACTAATATCTAATTCTCCCAAATCAGTTTCTCATGTTAAACTGATCATTGAATATGGGGAAGTACCAGGGGAGTAAAAGCTAAAATATTGGTAAGGCTGCCAAAACGATCTCTGCAGGGATCCAAAGGAGGGAAAATAGGGATCCAAAGGGGGACAGTCTGCAAAAGAGCAATGTACTTCAATGGGGCTTAAAGGACCTAAGGTTCAGCTCCATTAAGACTTCCATAGGCTAAGGTTCCCAATCTATACAGGTGACTATACATGGCTTGCTTTTGGGGATCATAATCTAGTTTGAATAGGCAATTCCGTCCCTCTTGTCTTCTGAGTAAGCCTTCCAAGTTTTACTAATATAGTTCAACTATATCTAATACAATCTAAAACCCAATATGAGTTCCCAAATCTAATAAAACCATGTACAAAACACACAAAAATACCCTGCAACTCCACTCTTACAATCATTCTTTCTAGCATACACACCAACTATAATCACATGTATATTCAATATCTCAATGTCTCATTTCAAAATCACTTCTTTATCATAACTACCATAGACACCAGATTTCACTTTCAAACTGACATATGAACTCAACAATCAATAAAAGCTATGTTTTTACTTTACATAATCAAAATTCACGCTCACTTTTCCATTCACTCAGGGTGCAACAAAGATAGTCTCTCTTGCTCTGCAACTGCTCTCTAAGTGGGGCACACTCTCACACACTCTCTCTCTCTCTCTCAAGTCTGTCTCTCAAACAATGCTACAACAAGCAAAAAATCACTCGCCCTCTAATTCTGCACACAGTCTACATCATCCTCCTCATGGGAGGATGCGCCTCTACCTACCCCTCCCCGACTCCGGCCTCTCTCTAACTCTCTAGCGACCCTCTCCCTCTTGGAAACGCCCTCGTGCCCCCCTCTGCTGGCAACCTCTCTTTCCCTTACTTATGTGCTACAGCAGACCAGTGCTCTCTAACTTTCTCTACTCCTGCACACGAACGCCATCCTCCTCATAGGAGGATGCGCAGCCTCTCCCAAATCACACCCTCTTGTGCTCCCCTGCTCACGGTGACCACCTCGTTCTCCCTCCTCTCTTCATGGCATCCCCACATGCTCTCTCTCCGGCGGTTCATAGCTTCCAACCACAAAAACATTTATTTTTTCTTGTTTTATTATCAAGTTTATGGTCTTTAAGACCTCGCTCCCGCCACTAAAAAGGTTTTAACATTGTACGGACAATCCCCGAGACCTCAAAGAGCTACTCCAGCTAGTCTTAAACTCAAGACCTTTTTATTTCTCAAACTCTTTGGAGCCTCACTAATTATCTCCCTCTTCTGGTCTTTAAGTCAAAACTTGAAGCTTTCATCGATAATTACACTAAGTAAATTCTCCTTTTTTAAAGGTAAGTTCAAAATCTAGCTGGGATTTTACAATTTCAACTGTTTAAACTCTATTATATCCCATTTTTTTCTAATACGGCTTGGTATATTTTACCAAAGTCGGTCATGAAAGAGACATTTTAACATCATAAAGACAATCGCAAAAGACCTTAAAGAACTATTCCGACAAGTCTTGAACTCATTACTAATGCCATCCCTCTCGGTCTTCTTAGTACTCTCGACAATCCCCTAAGATCTCAAAAAACCATATATCAAAGTCTCGAACTTGAGCCTTCCTGCTAAGATACACACTATAGGACTTTTCCAAGCTCCCAAGCTTACAACCTTCCCAAGTCAAAAAAAAAGGTAACTCTAATCATAAAATGCTAGGCAAACTCCTAAACCTGTCTTGAAAATACTACCAAATCATTCAAACTTTAATGCAATTATTAGCAAATGTTTCAAATCCTATCTAATCATTTAAATAAAAAGGCATAAAATCATGCTAAACAGGCATCATGATGCAGTGATTTGTATACAAATGCTCCTAATATGCCCATGCATATCCCAAAATAATCCCATTTTGGTACAAAAGTTCAAAATATTGAGAGGTCTTACATCTTTAAATAGGCAATGACACCCCTTTCAGATGTCATGAAATAGATCCACGCTTCCAATCATAGAATAACAAGCAACTGCAAAGCAAACATAGTCATTAGAGAGAGAGAGAGAGAGAGAGAGAGAGAGAGAACCCCATGTCAAGGGACAAGGGGCCTAGAAAATGAGAAGCATCATTGTGCCTTTACAAGGGAGTGACGATAAAGATTTTTTATTTTTTTTGCCAAACTCACAATTGTGAGTAGATGTATTGTATTAAACATCAAAAAATGTAAAGTGTAGCCTCAAGATCATATCGAGCCTTGAGGGGCCGTTTGATACATTAGAAGGCTTACATAGAGCTAAGTAATGGTGATCCATTACCCACGCACCCTTACTTTGTTGCAAGAGGTCATGATCGCTAGAGATGCCTCGCTTCACGTGTCTGAATTCTTTTATTTTCCCATGGAACTAATCAGTTCACTACTTTTGTGGATAATGTCCTTGAAGCTAGCTTCCATGGTGTCATTCTCAAAAATCCGATGGTTTTTTGCTTTCCATAGGTGCTGAAAATAGCAAAATCTAACAATTTGAGTACATATTATCAGTGTTAGGCTTTCAAACACTTTCCCTCTAGGAGCAAGTCTGGAATTGGTGTTGATCTCTTTAGATAGCTCATTCCAGTGTTAGAATTTAGAGCTACTGGTAAGTCGTCAGTTCAGTCAGTGAAACTGGAATAGAGAGCAGAGACTGGACTGAAATAGTATATTGAAGGGAGACATACTGGACAACTGGAAAAGTGTTTACAGTTTCGGATTCATAGTTCAAGAAAAATCAGTACAAGGTATAATGGTTTGAAGCTCAAATGATTACAGCAGTAATGATTACAAGGTGAAGTTATAGGCGAAGAGATTGTAGCTCGGGAAATACTTGAAAGCTAAAGCCAAGAGAATTAAAAAGTAAGAAGCCCGATTACAATGTAATGGGTCCTATTTATAGCCTTCTGGAAGTTATTGTAGTAATTGCCGTGGTAATTACTGATGTGTGACTGATCCACTATTCGGCTTTCCAGGAGACAGTTACTGCCTGCTGGGACTGCCTTCGCCTTCTACATCCTTCCCTCCTTTCTTGAATTTTGATATAACTCCAAAATTTCTAAAAACTCCACCACTTAATTCTGAATTGGTGTTGAAGAACCCATCTGGATTTCTGGTTGAGGCCCAAACCTTAAACCCTAATGTAAGACCCAGGAGCTACGTAATGAAGATTATCCGCCCAACCCCCCATTATATAGCCCTTGGCCACTGAATAGAATCTCCGTGTCCGCCTTTATCAGCCAACCCTTGGCCCGAGTCCTACTCGCCTGGGTTTGCCCTTGGCATGATATTACTCCCCCCTTGGAGAAGCGTTTTCGTCCTCAAAAAAACAAGTGGAAATAGCTTCGTAAGAACACTGATGTTTTCTTGATTGACGTCCCATACGTGGGCCAGTTATCCTTGTGACCGATCATTGGTGCAGTGAGGAGGTTCAATGAAACCAAGAGCAACATCTTGATTTTCAACATTGTTGTCCTTTTGCAACCACTTGTATCAAAATGGTAACTCAATTTATAACTGACTTGAGTACTTTAAAGGAGTCACCACAACTAAGAGGTGTCTAGAGACATAACCAGTTTTCAGACTTTCTAAAGAGACTGAAAAAAATGCAAGAAAACCTTGGCGCAACTGTCCATGAAGTTGTGAGCCAGATTTCCAACTCGCGTGAGTATCTTGAAAAGATCATAGATACTGAGGGACAGAATAGGGACTGTCCTCATGTCAGACTTCTGAACATTTTGGAACACACAGAACTACATGTTCACCCCTAATGAAGGTTACGTGCCAACATGCTTTGTCAGCACACCTACTAAGTCCTTGACTTATAACTATTGAATCGGTATCCAACCCCACCACAACACGTGTTCAAAGTTGAAAACCTAAGCAAATTCTAAAATAGGGAGAGAATTTCCCATTTAGATTTCTTTCTGCTAACATACGCCCTTAGCAAATCCTTTAGCACTAGAAAAATACTAGTAAGCTACCCATCTAACGCGGGATGAATAGCAGCAGTAAGAGTGAGGTACTTTTTCCCAACCATTTACAGACAGTCTTCAACGGCTGACAATAAACTATGACTCAACCAGTGAGTATCTAGCCATATATTTGATATGGAGTGGAGGCAACCAACTAGGTTGAAAGTGGGTTGAAGTGGAGGAAGATCATAGAGTATAGACCATCCAACCACAGACACCCATCCTGAGCCATTACCTTGTATGGTAGGGTGTAACTCATAAATCTGCTTGAAAAGTTGCACTTGAAGTGCAAAAAATTGTTGAAACAAGAAAGTCCATGAATCGGCATGCCACTCCGAACAAATTTGTGTTAAACACTAGGGCCCATAACACCTAGTCTACATGCATTTAACACAAACAAATCCAAACCGCAATTCCATGACGAGACTTTCCATGGCATGTACATGAAAGCCTTGCAAGTTGTAGCAAGAGTTGGACCATAACAGAATGTGAAAGCTTAGTCACACCTAGGTACCAACCATGAGATATTCTCATGAACATAGCATACTTGGCTATATGTAGAAACGAGCCTCTGTTAAGGTGGTTTCATAGTACTTGTAATCACAACAAGTCTGTACGTAGTACCCGACAATTTTTGGCCACTAAAATTATTTTTGATACAGTGTGCTCCAAATGGTCTAATAAACGGATGCAACCATCACATAGGGACTTTGTTGTGACACATCAGTAGGAACTAGGTGCCACTGTCAGTCCTAGAGACTCATATTCTCCACATGTGGAATATGTCTCAAGTAAGGATGACAGAGAAAGCGACATCCATCAAGCACAAATTGTGCTCATGTGTGGAGGTAACTATGAACACTCCGTGATGCAAGTCAGAGGGACCCTCATTATCATTGCTCCACACTAGGTAAACCAAACTCCTTGAGTTTCTAAACCATGTTGTATCCCATATGACAACATGTGCCAAACAGAACCATACTATGTAGGTCTGTAACTGTTTCAACAAGAATCAAACCCATCACAATATCTTGAGGAACAGGGAAGAGAGAAAATAACACTATTTTCTCAAAATGTTGTGCTCTTACATGACCTTGTCATGTGGCTAAAGAGCAAGTTGGATGAAATCCTTCTAGCTCAACCATCTGTTGTACAGAACCTAATCAAATGTAATTGGAAAGGAAAAGAAACCAAAAAAACATATACTTACAATGAGGTGAAAAATTACCTGATACTTTCCTGGAAGTCCGGTATATCTCTCATCAAAATTTCTTTGACCGGCTAATCACTAAAATTAGAAATTAGTGAAGATAAAAAAATGAAACCTGTAACCCTGGGTGTTGCCCTGTCAATCCAAAACCCTAGGTATAGCTTGCAAAATCAACCCCCTTGGTGAAAGGTTGGAAAGAACATTTTGACTATCCTTTGGCAGATAGTGTTTCTTGAAAAACAAAGTGTGAAGGTGTCCAAAAATGACCATCAACACGTACTGTGTGATTTAGTAATCACATATGTGGTGATACCACAAAACTGTGCTCCTATATGCATGCCTAGTGCTATAGAAAAAATGGGAGATCCATGCAGAGCGGAACCCCTAGCTCTTATGGACAGCCATGCTATTGGAAATGCTTGCCGCATCTATACGCAATGCTATAGATCAGCATATGCGAGTGTAAGTTTATCAAAACTCAGCTCAATCATCGCACCAAAATTTGTAGTGCTTACAAATTACCCAGATATAATGACAAGACTTTTGCTTGGCAGTTAACATCGATGTGGAGTCCACGAGGTAGGCCTGTTCAAGCTGGAGAACAATCACCCAAGGAATGCCAACATTTGGGTCTTACCCAAGATCTGATAATGACTCTTAGCCAGTGTGTGTGACACCAAACGCTTTGGCAACTAGTGTTCAATCAGCAAACCGATGAAGACTAACTTGGATGGCGTCTTGCCCAAGTTCTAGCCTAGTGTTAGAGCACCTTGGCTCAGTCCGACTCACAATCAAAACATATTCATTATTCCTTGAGAGAAATAAGAAAGAGAGAGAAGGAGAGCATGCGGGGCTGAGGAATTTTCCTTAAATTGGTACGACGTATATTGTATAGTTGGTGCCCATGCTCGTGTGCATCTTATGCCTAGCCTGTAGCCTATCCTATAAGCATGAAATATTCTACCTTGATGACACTCTCATCGAGAGAGGTAACCAAAATCATATCGGGACCGTCCTACTGTGTAGGGGGCGAGGAGAACTTAAATATGGCACTTTGCCTATGAAGTAAGGCCTAAATTTAGGTTCCTTTAGTGTTGGTATGCGATGACAACAGCCAAAAAGAAAATTATGGGAAAAAATTTATAACTAATATTTTCCTTGACAGAGTGACTGTGTGAGAGAAGAAGCGTCCCTTATACCACCTTTATACGACCTGGGTAGCATGCCTTGCATACAAAAGTGGACGCCCTTGGCTACCATGACAACCGCAAACATAAAAGTTAACACCATAAGTGCCTTGCACCAGCTAGACTAGTAGGGATTCGGTGAGATGATGTCCCGATTAATGTAGGTGCCCCAAACTTGGTTGCCACTGCTCTTGATGCCAAGTCAATTGTAGCACAAATTAGATGCCTTGCTTCACGTGAAAATTGGCCAAGCATTTGTCTTTGCACAACAAACAATACTATCCAAAGTAAATGCAAAACGTAAAATTGTGGGACACGTGTATCATATACACCCTCTTGTGCCGTAAAAACCTGCAGACATCTTGGCAAGTTTCCATCAAGTATGTATGTTCATAGAATATTCCCAATGGGAGAAGTCTGTTGTTAGCATGATACATCTTAGTAGCCCCACTTTGTATGCTACCATTGTTCATATCTACAGATACTCTTGCTCACAGACAAATTTTACAGCAAAAGAAAGCCGGGCCTGCCAAGCATTCAGAGAAAATTGGCCTTGCTGAAGCGTTCGACAACCCAAGAAACCTCTATCTTATTGATTTACTTGATCAACCTATGACAGAGTCGTTCTCTTTGCCAACTATGGTAGAAATGCCCAATTGGAGTCCACCTAACTCATAGCCGTGGATTCCAATAGACAATGAAATCCCTTGGTTTGATGCAGACTAGCATTAATTGAAAGACCATCCATGTATACTCACAAAGTGTTAGCAATTTTGTATGCTTATAGCATATCACCAACTTGGAAAGCCACTATGGGAGATACATAGAACGGAAGTCTCCGCAGGGTAGCTCAAAGAGGATATATCAAAGAGATATGAACCAACAAAATCCATGGTCCAATCAAATTATGATGTTTCTATAAATCAATGCAAGCCTTGCTTGCCTTAAATGTTGTGCAAACTAGAAAATAATAGTGCATTTTGGCATGTATAACCCCAATTTTTCCAACCAGTGCAAAGTCAAGCCTTCCTTGACCGTCGTCTACACACCAAGTTTTAGTCGTTGCTAACACTCAAATTGCACAATCATTTAAGAAACTGCTATGTCAGTACACACACCTAGTGCATGCTATATAGAACAAGCACATGCTTAATAAGAAAGCAACTCCATACCTCATCAAATACTGTTGTCGAATGGCCTTGCCATTGTACTAATTGAATGAAGAAGAAAACCAAAAAATTTGTGTCAGAATGCCTTGCCTTGCATGACCAGTGCATGCGGGCTTGGTGGTCTTTATCTGGCCTTGCTGTAGCCATGCTTGAGGTCGTCCTTCGTGTAGTGCGGCATATATTGTTTGCGGGTTTTGAGTTCCAATCACCTGCTGCTCATAGCCTGCATCAATTCGAGTTCCAATCGACAGCTGCTCATAGCCAACATTGATTCACATGTGAATTCACGGCCGCATAGGGTGCCTTGCATGATGGGGCTATGGGATTTGTCCCTTCCTAGGGAAAGGGTAGGGCTTATTGGGCACCCACATGTGAATTTGAAGCCAATAAATGGCCATGGCGAAGACAGTGCTATAGGCCTGTCGCCGAGCAAGAAAGGGAGAGAGAGAGTGATCTCATGCTCTGTTGGTCGTGCTACATAGTCAAAAAGGCTCCAAAAGGGAAGCACGACCATGTTGGTAGCACTCACATCACCATTTGTGCAGGTCGATTCCTTGCCTTAGCTCTCCTTCACATGCTATGACAGTCCGAGCTCTTCCTTGAACAAGCCCCCAATTCCACGCTCTGTGTCGGGTTCTTGAGCCCGCCATGAAACTCCCCATAGAAGGGGTTACTCCTGTGGTTCCAACCTTGGTTGGACCTTCCATGCACGCCCTCATGAAAACGAGAGAGAGAGAGAGAGAGAGAGAGAGAGAGAGAGAGAGAGAGAGAGAGAGAGAGAGAGAGAGAGAGAGAGAGAGAGAGAGATCATGCAAAGGCATGCAAAGTTCCCCCTTCCTCCATAGCCCCTCCCTCTCCTGAGCTCTAAAACCAATGTAAGACCCAGGAGCTACGTAGTGAAGATTCTTCGCCCAACCCCACATTAGATAGCCCTTGGCCACTGAATAGAATCTCCCTACCCGCCTTTAGCAGCCGGCCCTTCGCCCAAGTCCTACTTGCTTGGTTTTTCCCTTGGCATGACACCTTAACCCTAAACCCATCTATCTGTTTGTTGAGTTGGCCGATGTTCCTCATGAGTTGGCCTATGTTCCTCACGATAGTACTCCTCTAGAGTCGCTAGCTATTCTATATTGCTAGCTTTATGCCATATTTCATGCTTGTTGAGTGCTCAACACCCCTATAATTGTAATTCCACGGGTGCCCAGCCAAAGAAATTACAGTGCCTCACTGAGAAAATCCTCCATCTGATTTTGAGATTGTAATAGAAATGGCCTATAAACTTTGAAAGTAGCAGAATTAGGAAATTGGGTGAAGCACTTTTAAGAGATTACTTTGTGAGCATAGCGGCTGAACTTAATTGATGGTAGAAACATAAACATGGTATTTAGTTAACTTGGCATGAGCAATACTTTTGCAAGAGAGAGATTTTAGAGAACATGACAATAGTTGAGGACCAGATTCATATGGAGCCGGTACCCCCTCCAATAGGCATTTCTATTATAGTTTCTCCCATCAAGAGAGACTTGGTACAATACAATCTTTGTGTTCCTTGTGACCTAGGTGATGCAATGAAGATGGAAAACTTTGTAGAAAGCATTAACTATCCCAAACCTCAGTCCCAAGGCCTCAAACACCTTCAAAGGTGGAGAGAGATAGCGGGAAATGAGGGTAGGGAAGGGGAAGAAGAAACATTGCATAGAAGAAAGAAATAGTTCCTCACTTATCATCACTCTTCTTGCTAGAATACATAATAGCATAGTAATGAAGATGGAGGATATGGCAAGCTTAAGCATTGAAGCATGGATCTTTGTTGGATTTGCATTCCATAGCCAAGAGTGTTGGTGTAGGCTCTCACCTCTTACAAGCTTGGAGAAGGAGGTGGAGTTCCTCTACTTTCACCAAGTGAGAATGATCCACAAAATGAGTGTGTGTGTGTGTGGTGTATATACCCCTAGAACCCCCCTTGCTTCCTTGGGGCGAGTTGTAGCTTTTCCACATGCTTCAAGCTCATTGGACCCCTCTCCCCCTAGCCAATCACATGCAACATGTAGTCAGGTACATGAGTAATCTTTTGACAATTGTCCTCCTTACCCCTTAGAGAGAGAGAGAGCTTCAAAATATCTAGATATTTGTTGGATGGAGCTAGAAGCTCATTGGACCCCTCTTTAGCCCAACCAATAACATTCAATCACACCATGTGGTTAAGCTTAGGGAGAGTTTCACATGTGTCCCATGTGCCCTTTGAGAAAAGGGGTGCCCTTTGGGTGAGTCGAAGGTTAGGTCAAAGATTCCCCTAACTTTGGGACTTTCATGCATAGGAAGATTCTCAAGCACCTTCCTCATTAAGTTTGTAGGGTCTCTTTTTGACTCAAGCACCTTACCCCCCATGCATGGGAAGCTTCTCAAGCACCTTCCTCATTAAGTATAACAAGTACCTCAAGTACCTTAGTCGTCAAGCATGACAAGCACCAGGTAGAGTTTCCACCTCAAGCTCAGCCCTAGCTTGCCTAAAGTGAAAGGAAAGTTTAGGTCGGGTTCCCACCTCAAGCTCAGCCCTAGCTAGCCTAAGGTCAAAGGCAAGTTTAGGTCGGGTTCCCATCTCAAGCTCAGCTCTAACTTGCCTAAGGTCAAATGACTTTTAACACTAACCATTAGAGGTCTTTAATGAAGCTAACACTAAGGTCTTTTAAGCTCCATTATTTAACCTTGCTCTTTGACAGACCATCTCTCATTTAGGCCCCTTTACCATTGGCCTCGTGTTGAGATAGATCCATAAGCACATGTTATATTCTTACCCTTGTTCCCGTTTATTATCCCACATTAAATGATCAGTTCAATATGAGAAAATCATTTGGATTGGTTAGATATTAGATTTAATGACATTACCTCTCTCTTGAAATCATAGTCATCCTCAACTATGAGGTAAAAGAGATAAAGCCATAGTCATTAGTCAATTTTTCTTAGTAGGTAGAGGATCCCTTTTTACCCTACGACATCATTCCAAGATGGATGACTAATCCATTTGAAGCTTGGGAGACATAGTTGTTGCAAGTATGTATGCTCTTTAGTCCATTTCATCCTCCCAAGTACATGGTGTTTGAGAGACGTCGTCATCCCAAAAATGATTCTTAGTATGCATACTTCTTAAATTTGTGCACAACAAAGAGAGAATTAATCTTATAAGACAAAACATTGATTATTTAAAAGAAACATGTACATTTTCTTACTCTAATGTAGCATTGTAAGCGTTGACAAGGTTCATACTATCCTTAATCTGGATTCCTTGCATCCATCTAGCATCTTCAAAAGGATAATTTTTAAACTTAATAAGATACTGACGGATAATCTTACCATGTCGTAGTACCTTGTCTTCATGCCGAAGGATAGCTTCAGGTTGTAGCACCTCTTCTTGGTCTTTGCTTTTTGGAGGGTCTGCAACTATTTCTTCTTTTGATGGATCTCCTTTGTAAGGCTTATGTAGGTTCTCATGGAAAACATTGTGCATGAGCCAATGGTTGAGCAACTTCAATTGATAAGCCATCTCATTGACTGGCTTAAGAATTTTAAGGACCGTAGTATCTTTTTGCTAGTTTAGCATCATACTCTTGGTGGTCCGTAAGACTCTTTCTTGTAGTATGCCTCATATGAGCCTTGAGAAACTTTAACAAGACCCAATCATTTTACTTTAAGGCTAAGGCTCTTTTGTGCTTATTAGCAATGGCCCTTTTTGCCTTTGCTTTGAGATGGATGTAACCTCTTTAATCTTTGGATAAGGTTCTTGTGAGTCTTGGCTTTATTCATCAACAATAAAGATCTTCCCATGTAATTTAAGTAGTAAGGGACTTTTGGATCTTGCCTTTTTAATCTCGAAAGGTGCTTTCCCAATAGAAGTATGTACAATGTCATTGTACACATACTCCATAAGAGGTAGGTACTTTTCTCATTGAGAACATTGATCCACTTCCATGATATAGGCTTTTAGTAGATCAACAATCATTAGATTAGTTATTTCACTTTGGTCATCCGTTTGTGGATGATATGCCAAAAGAGAGATTTAATCTACTTCCTAGGTTCTCAAAGAGACCCTTCCAAAAATTGATGGTCATTCTAGGATCTTTGTTCGACACTATGGATGTTGGCAAGCCATGATACTTGAAAATTTGAGATTTGAAGAGGGTTTCCATTTGATGTGCCTTAATAGTCTTTTTGACAGGCATAGAGTGTGTTTTCTTGTTAAGCCTTTCGACTGAAACGATCCAAGTTGCTTCCCTCGATCAAGTTTCAACTTTTGGTATTCCACGCATTTTGAAACATACTCTTATATGTTTACTTTTCATGGTAGACCAAAAGAAATACATTTCTACACCTTGAAAAGTAGATTATGGATTCCCTTTTTTCCCCGCATAAGGAGAAGTATAGGATTCATACATGACTTTCTTATTGTATGGGTGAGTAACACATAGCCTATTGCCGTTTGGAAGATAACCATCCTTCAAGGTGAATGGTTATTTTATCTTCCCTAATGCAAAGGCTGTAATTGCATACTTAAAGTCTCGGTCAGTAGCATACTCATCTTGAGGCTTTGTGATCCATTCGTAGGATGAATGGAGTCCCCAAGAGATAGTGTTTCTACATGTTTAGGGCATATAGAATAGCTAGTAGCTCTTTTTTGTATTTGCCCAATACTCACTTATCAAAGTTGAGTCTTTGACTCTCATATTCTATGGCAAGCCCTTTTTGAAGCAAAATAGCTCCAAGGCAATCACGACAAGCATCACATTGGATCTCAAATGGCTTTGAGAGATCTAGTAGTGTGAGCACACGTTGAGAGATAAGCTTCTTGCACTTTTGCAAACCATGAATACTTAACGTTCTTTTTTTTGTTAAGTCATGTAATGGGCCTGCTACTAGCGAGAATTTCTTCTATGAAGCATCTATAGTATGCACACATATCTATGAAGCTTCGTACCTCCTATAGATTCCTTGGATTAGGCCATCCTTTTATTATCTCTAACTTTGTTGGATCCATACGAGTGCCATCTTTAGAGATAATGTGACCTACATATTGAATCTCTTGTAGGAAAAATTTACTTTTCTTTTGAAGAATGAAAAGCTTATTCTCTCTCACAACTTGAAAGATTACCTGGAGGTGTCCCTTGTACTCCTCAAGAGAATTTGAATGGCCTGAAGATTTTTGTCCATCATGAGTTTGAATGCATCTGGAGAATTTGTCAGGCCAAAATTTGTAAATTATCAAATAGATCTTCTAGCCGCGGCATGAGAAATCTATTTTTGATAGTGATCTTATTTAGTGCTCGATAGTCGAGACACATGTGATATGTGTCATCTTTCTTTTGCACTAAAAGCAATGGTGAACAAAATGAAGAGGAGCTAGACCTCACCATCCCTTTTTCCACCAATTCATGCACTTGCCTCATGATCTCCTCTTGTTGAGCTTGTGAAACTTGATAAGGAGGCTTGTTAGGCAGTGAGCTTCTTGATAGGAGCTCAATTCGATGGTCATCATCCCCTAGTTTTGGAGGTAAGTCCATAGGGATATCATTGATGAACACATCTTGGAATCAGTTTAGAAAGTTAGACAAGTCTCTCTTCTTGATTCCTACCATTCACCTTTGATGAAACATTAGGGCCTTTTAAGGATTCTTTGACAAAAATCATGTACGCAAAAACTGAGCTCTTCATTGATTTATTAAGAGCAAGAGGATTTACAAGTGGTACAGTACGATCAGACTCATTAGCATCTATATACATATTCTTTCCTCTGTAGGTAAAGTAGATTCTCCTTTCAGGGAACTTCATGTTGGCAGCCATGCGGTTGAACCATGGTACCCCTAGGATAGCATCTCATGTTGGAGAGGAGAGATAAAGAAGTCTTCTTTGTCGACATAGCTTTAGACATGAAGCCTCAACTTCCCAATCAAGGGAGTAATGGAGGCTTTCTGTCCCTTGAAAGAGACATCAGAAGCTACATCATCTCCCATTTCAAAAGCTTGAATGCCCAACTTGGTGGCCAACTCCATTGATATGAAGTTGTGAGGAGAACCAGGGTCAAACAAGATGAAGGAATCATGCTCCCTTACCTTTCCCCAAGCATAGCAGAGAGGTGATACTTTGCAATGAGCATCCTCTTTTGGAGCTTCGATATTGGAAGCTCTAGGAGTCTCATTGAGAGCGTTTCTTTTGGGGCAAGAACGATAACCATGTCCTTGCTCCCCACACTTAAACATTTGTGATCCTTGCAAAAAGTTTCAAGTCCTTCAGGAGAGAGTTTATTTTTATCTTTGTAAACTCCTTTCTCCTTGGACCGATTGTTGTTGTTGTTGTTGGAATGGCCTTGGGAAGAATTTTGGGCATTAATTTTTCCCTTTGCATCACTTTTGTCTTTATTTTCCATGGGCTTGACATTCCGTCGAACTTCTTGTTGGAAATTGATGCATGAAGCAACCATGGTATGGTGGATTACTTCGCTGATAGAACCAGGCCGTTGAGAGTTGACATACTCGGCCATCTCTTCAGGTAATCCCACACAGAATTGTTGCATTTGCTTAGCAAAATCTATCTTTTGAAAGACAGTACCCTTGAGATTTAAATCCCAAAACTTGTCCACATATTTGTGGATAGACTCATGAGAGAGAAGCCTCAAACTCCGCCATTCGGTGAGCACTTTGTCCTTTGCATCGCTTGCAAGGAATTGCTTCATGATGGAAACTGGTAGAGATTTCCATGTCTTTGGGGCTTCTCCGTTGCCATGAAGGCTAGCCCACCATTGACGAGCCAATTTATGGAAGTGCATAGCTACATGGCGTAGCTTGGAGGACTCTGTGAAGCCCTCGTCTGCAAAAGCGCATCAAATTGTTGGATGAAGGCCAATACTTTGTTGGTAGCACCAAAGGTGCCATCATAGGTGAGAAAAGAGATACTCTTTCCCCCCTCTTTGAACTTCTTGAGCTTTTGTGACCTTCTCCATGCAAGGTAAGATTTACAATGTCCTCCCCTCTTACATTCTCTAGGAGAATAGCCATAGCTTTCATCGGTAGAGGAGGAAGGTGAAGAAGAAGGAGAAGAGGGTGACCTCTTTCTTGCCATTTTCTTCCTTGGTTTACTCTCTTCCCTTTTGGAGTGACAAGGAGAAGTGTAAAGAATGAGGATGCAAGAGAGCTACACAAGACAAGCACAAAGCACACAGAGATGGAAAGCTTCTTCTTCTTCTTCACAGAAAAGAGAGTACAAAATGACTAAGTGCTAAACCTGAAAAGTAGCACATATGTACATGCGGTCACTAAGTGTGAACTCGATAGAAGCGTACTAGGCTAGCACTATAAGTGTAGTCCAGCTGTAGAATCACTGGCAGAGATCCTCTGTGTCGGTCACCTAACGCGCCAGTGAGTAAATGCCGTAAGCGGCCAAGACCCGTAGTGGATGCCAGTTCAAGGTGTAGAGCTCGACATCTCAACACTCCCCCTCGAGCTCTGCATGTCACAGAGTCCAAGCATAGTCCGGAAATGTCAAAGCTTCTCAGCTCTGAGGGCCTTGGTAAAGATATCCGCTATCTGCTCCTCTGTGCTGGCGTAGACCAAGTCGATGTCGCCCGCCAACACTCGCTCTCGAACGTAGTGGTAATGGACCTCTATGTGTTTAGTCCTGGCATGGAACACTGGGTTCCTAGCCAACTGCATGCTGCTGAGGTTGTCACAATGGATGAAAATCTGCTGGTCCACCTGCACTCCCAAGTCCTCAAGTAATGTGTGTAGCCAAGCTACCTCGCACGCCGCAACTGTTGCACCTCTGTACTCGACCTCTGTGCTCGATAAAGCAACCGTAGGCTACTTTTTGCTGCTCCAAGTAACAGCAGCACTCCCAAAATAGAACATGAAGCCACTCGTAGATCTCCTATCAACAATGCTACCTGCCCAATCTGCATCTGTATACCCATACAATGCTAATGGTGCATCTGCTGCATAGAACAATGCGTAGTCAAGAGTACCTTGCACATACCTAAGTGTGCGTCGTACTCCATCCAAATGTGGCTTCCTCGGAAGCTGCATGAACTGACTCTCCAAGCCTACTGTGTAGCTCAAGTCTGACCTCGTGATAGTCAAGTAGATTAGACTACCCACAATCTTCCTGTACATGTTGACATCCTCAACAACATCACCCTTCTCTGCACTCAGCTTTGCATTCACATCCAAGGGAATAGAAATTGGCTTACAATCAGCCATACCATACTTTGACAACATGTCCAAAGCATATTGTCTCTGTGATAGCCATACACCCTCTGGAGTCCTGATCACCTCAATGCCAAGAAAGTAGCACAACTCGCCCAAATCTTTCATTTCAAACTCCTGTTTGAGAAGACCCTTCACATGGTCAATCTCCATAGCATTGTCACCAACAATAATAAGGTCATCTACATATATGGTAATGACCACAATCCCCACATCACTCTCACGTACATAGAGTGAATGATCAACATGAGCTCTCCTAAAACCAATACTGACAAGATACTTGGCAATCCTGTCATACCATGCTCTAGAGCCCTGCGTCAAACCATACAAAGCTTTGAGAAGTCTGCATACATAATCTGGGTAACCTGGATCGACATAACCAGGTGGCTGATCCATATACACTTCCTCTTGCAACTCACCATTCAAGAAGGCATTCTTTACATTCATTTGATGCATAATTCATCCTCTAGATGCAGCCACTGCTATGACAGCTCTCACAGTCGTCATCTTTGCCACTGGCTCTCCTCATAGTCTATGCCATACGTCTGTGCATAACCCTTTGCGACCAGCCTTGCCTTGTGACGCTCAATGTTACCATCAGCCTTATGCTTGGTTTTATACACCCATTTACAGCCAATAGCTTTCTTGCCACTTGGCAATGGCACCAACTCCCATGTGTCGTTTGCTTCCAATGCAGCCATCTCTTCATTCATTGCATCATCCCAATGCACATTTCCAACTGCATCCTCAAAACATGTGGGCTCCACATCCTGTATCACCTTAGCCATGTAGGCTTGGTGATGCGCTAGATACCCATCATAAGTCAATTTTTGAACTGGATTTCTGACTCTATTAGATCTGCGCGGTCCTGGGTCACTCCTTTGCCATCTAGCATCTTCTTGTACTTTCCTTACACCAGGTGTCCTGACAGCCGGAATTCCAAATTCCTCATCAAGACTTTGTTCAGAACCATCTGAATCCATGTCTACATGTGAAAAACCTGATGATACGTCAGCCATAAAGGGAGGTTCATCAACCTTTTCCTTTCCTTTTTGTGATACATTCCCTATACCTGTTGGTGGAGTAACCTGTGTACGTAGTCTACCATTCCATGGTTTCTCAACAGAGCCACGAGAAGAGGACTCTTGTGGTCCACTCAAAATCTGTGACTGTGGCCTCACATTTTGTACAACCACATCATCTTTTACATCAGCCCCAATAGTGCCATGTGCATTACTGTACCAGCTGCTCATCTCATCAAAGACTACATCTCTGCTCACTCATAATTCTCTTGTAGTAGGATTGTAGCACCTGTACCCCTTTTGTTCAAGGGAATATCCCACAAGAATACATTTCTCTGCTTTAGGATCCAATTTCCTACGCAACTCATCTGGTACGTGCACGTAAGCTATGCAGCCAAACATTTTCAAGTGTGCCAAATGAGGCTTTGTACTTGTAAACTTTTCCTCGGGTGTTACATCATGCACCGTAGCTGTAGATGTCTTGTTCATAATGTACACAGCTGTATTTACGGCTTCAGCCCAGAAATGATGAGGCATGTTCTTCTCATTCATCAATGCACGTGCAACCTCTGCAATGTGCCTGTTTTTCCTTTCTGCGACCCCATTCTGTTGTGGAGTATATCTGCATGTAAACTGCCTGCGTATACCATGCATTTGCAGAAAATCTGAAAAATCATTGGAGAAGTACTCTCCCCCTCCATCTGACCTCAATGTCTTGATTTGCATATCTGTCTCCTTCTCAATCATGACTTGGAAGTCTTGAAAGTGACCAAACACTTCACTTTTGTTACGCATGAAGTAGACCCATATTTTCCTTGTATGGTCATCAATGAAAGAGACATAATACCTGCAACCATGTATACTTGCAGTATCGGTTGGACCCCAAACATCTGTGTGCACCACCTCAAGTGGCTTTTTACATACATTGCGCTCATGTGAAAATGAGCCCTTCGACTGTTTTCCAAACTGGCATGCTGCACACACTTTATGCATACCATCCACCTTGAATTTGGGCAAACCTTTTACAATCTGTTTTGATTGCATGCTACGCAATCTTTGCTCATTGACATGGCCAATGCGTTTGTGCCAAATATCAACATCAGCCACAACACCTATGCCCTGTGCAAATAATGCAGCTTTTACCTCAGGCATGTCTACATTCAGCGTAAACATTCGGCCCACACATTTGCCCTCTGTGATCAGTTTACAGCCATCCTGGAAATCTTCTACATAACAGCCATTTGGATTGAAGCGAACCTGCAAACCCTGCTCAACCATTCGTCCAACAGAAACAAGATTCTTTGTAATGTTTGGGACATGAAGTACATCTGCTAAGTACTTTGATTTCCCACTCTTCGTATTTAGAGGTATGTCCCCTACATGAGCAATGGGGTGAGCTGTGTCATCTCTTGTCTGCACATAGCCTGACACATCTGGTTTGCGCATATCTCTAAACCACTCTCCACGAGACATCATGTGATTAGAGGCACCTGAATCCACATACCAAACATCATCTTGGGTGGAATTCTCTGCAGTCATTGTATTCATTACATGCTGCATAACAAACATGCGCTCGTTTTTGCTGTCATCTGCATCTCTGCTAGTAGATGCATAGTTGCCCTGTTCTCTCTTTCCACTTGCTTTTCCCTTTGGACAGTCACGTGACATGTGACCTCTTTCACCACAAGTCCAACATTCTCTGCTATCTGGAGTATGTTGCTGCCTGCTTGATCCTGCACCACGTCCTCTTTGACTCCCCCTGCCTTGAGACTGGTTTCCCCTGCCACCTGTATTGTTTTGATTTGATTGACCTTCCAGAAATTGGCCCCTGCAACCCCTTCGGCCTCGACCACGACCTCTACCTCTACCTCTGTTGAAGTTAGAATAGAAGGCTTGTTGAGAATTATTTCTGCCATGAGAAGAAGATGTGTCAAGGTTCTTCTCCTCAAAAATAAGCATAGAAATCAAATCTTGGAACACGGGGATGTCTTCTCTTGTATTCATGGAAGACCTGAAATGTACATACTCATCTCCTAGACCATCCAAGCATGCACAGACAATGTCATCATCTTCCACTGAGACTTTAATAGATCCAAGAGCCTCAATGATACTCTTGATCTTCAAGGCATAATCATTGATTGAGAGGTTGTTCCTCTTAACCTGATTTAGCTCCGACTTTAGTTGAAGCTTCCTGGCTTTGGTGTTCACCTCGAACACTCTGCCTAAGTTTCTCCATGCAATGGCGGGGGTTTCAGCATCCTGTAGATAGCCCATCATGCCATCTGTGATGCTCATAGAAAACGAATACATCACTTTGCTCTGGCCTTGTTGCCAGTCCCTCAAAGCTTTCCTTTGTTCTGCTGTAGCATTTGCCTCGGGAATCTCTAGTTCCTTTTCATTATCTCCTTCTACATAGTCCCAATAACCTTTTCCTTTTAGGAAATTTGTTATTCTGAACTTCCATGCAGGGTAGTTATTTTTCTCAAGCTTCTCAGTAACAATCTGACTGAAACCGTCAGACATCTTGAAGCACTAAGACAAAATAGCTGCAATCTGCAAAAACCTGCAAATCTGTTGAACCTGCTATCGTGGTACCTGTAACGCTTTCTACACTCAACGAGTGTCCACAATCAAGCGTACATACAATCACTGTACTTGTACATTAAATCTCTGTATACTGCACTTTGGAGACCTGTTGAGAAACTTGTGCGAAAAACCCAAAGTGGATTGCGAACGAAGGGATTGTGATGCTCTTGCTCTCTTAGCCTCTCTTGCCTGCACCAGGCTCTAATACCATGTAAAGAATGAGGATGCAAGAGAGCTACACAAGACAAGCACAAAGCACACAGAGATGGAAAGCTTCTTCTTCTTCTTCACAGAAAAGAGAGTACAAAATGACTAAGTGCTAAACCTCAAAAGTAGCACATATGTACATGCGGTCACTAAGTGTGAACTCGCTAGAAGCGTACTAGGCTGGCACTATAAGTGTAGTCCAACTGTAGAATCACTGGCAGAGATCCTCCGTGTCGGTCACCTAACGCGCCAGTGAGTAAATGCCATAAGCGGCCAAGACCCGTAGTGGATGCCAGTTCAAGGTGTAGAGCTCGACATCTCAACAAGAAGGACTATGGGTTAACCCTTTCCTCTTAAGAGGAGTTGACGATTGTTTAGTCCGCCTTCTTTGTGGAGCCACATCTTTGGAGGAATTTAGGGATTCATTACTTTCTTGATCTTTGGATTCCTCCTCTTGTATGGGAGAGAGTCTTCTTTTGGGGGTCTCATCAAGAGGCCTCCTAAACTCTCTCTCCTCTTGGAGAGGAAAGGAAATCCCATAAGCACGAAGTTGTTGAGTAACTTCAGCTTGCAAAGCGGGGCTGCCCATAGCTTGTTGCAACCTAGTGACAAGATACTTAACAAACATGGGGGCATCATCATTAGCACCTTCATGTGCAAAATCAAAGTTATCAATGTTCATTCTACTCTCTTGGTTATTGTCAGCCATGTTAATTAAACTTATGTGTTTACTTAGTGTATGCTTTGGCAATTCAAAACCTTAGTTGCTACTCCTCTTAGCCTTTGAAAATAGGCACTTAAGTATCTACACCCACGGCTCGAATTGGCTAATTATAGAGAGTAGTCGAGTGAGTCTTAGAGAAGTTGTTGAGGGATAGCTCCTTTCGGACTTCTTATGGCTCAATAATGGTAAAGCTGTAGGCAAGTCTAAAAAGACTCCATTATTAAGACCAAAGCTCCCGAGGTGTGCACCATATCCCACATAGTGGGCTCAACAAAATCGATAATAGATCCCAATCCCACTTACCCTAATATAATTAACAAAATCAACCACTCATAGGCTACTTAAGGACCTCTCTTCTTAAGCAAGAAAAGAGAAATTAAATGCTCTGTTACCAATGTAATGGAAATGGCCTATGAACTTTGAAAGTAGCGGAATTAGGAAATTAGGTAAATCACTTTTGAGAGATTACTTTGTGAGAATAGCGGCTGAACTTAATAGATGGTAGCAACATAAACATGGTACTTAGTTAACTTGGAATGAACAATACTTTTGCGAGAGAGAGAGTTTAGAGAACATGACAATAGTTGAGGACCAGATTCATACGGAGCCGATCCCCCCTCCAATAGGCATTTGTATTATAGTTTCTCCCATCAAGAGAGACTTGGTACAATACAATCTTTGTGTTCCTTGTGACCTAGGTGATGCAATGAAGATGGAAAACTTTGTAGAAAGCATTAACTATCCCAAGCCTCAGCCCCAAGGCCTCAAACACCTTCGAAGGTGGAGAGAGCTAGCGGGGAATGCGGGTAGGGAAGAGGAAGAAGAAACATTGCATAGGAGAAATAAATAGTTCCTCACTTATCATCACTCTTCTTGCTAGCATACATAATAGCATAGTAATGAAGCTGGAGGAGATGGAAAGTGTTTGTGGGTCGCCGCGACGGACGTCCATAGCATAGCTCTCAAGCATCAACATAATATTATCGATACAGGGGAAGCGACTCGGATGAAGCATGGAAACTCACTAGGGTGTCATTCCTAATGAAGTGAACTCGAAGAGATGCAACTACTAACTCTACAAGCAAATCGAACGCACTAAAGCCAAGTAATCTGCCTATGTCCTTCTACACAGCTCTACAGTCATCATGCCTGTTCGCCACGCAAATCATATCAGAATCGCACGAAACTTGAAGGGAAGCTACAGTGGACTATCAAGAACATATCCTATCACTGTCACAGCATTCTGAGAAAGTACAACGATCGCGATCATTCGTCCCAAAGTACGCAAAAACAGTAAACGATTGATACTAAAGGGTCGTTTTAAGGTCCCTAAAGCCCCTCCTAGGGTCGAAACGACATAAAACACACATATAGACACTCAAAACCGCGATTTAAGGCCTCAAACTTGTAGTCAAAAACCTACACCGAATCTTGAATGATTACACTTAACTGAAAGAGTAAGAGGAGAGGAACACAATGCAATAATCAAATCTGAATTTGGATTACCGTAGCCGCAATGGCGAAGATTACAAGTTTGAACAAGAAGGAGCTCTCAAATGTACGCTGTCTTCTCGGTTCTCCATTCAAAAAGATTATCCAAAACTTACAGAAATTGACCTTTATAGATTAGGTCTTTGCAAAAAATGGCTTGTCCGGCCATAAGCTCCTACTCTTACAACTGGCTCTCTAATATACAATTTCTCCCAGAAGAATAATCATACAACCTTGATAATTTCTAGGCTTAGAGATGCTTCTTTACAAAAGAATTTTACAATGGCTTCTCAGGAAATTATGGTCCTTCTGGCCACGGCCGCCTGTTGCTTCTTCCGCCAAACACTCCCCCCTTCCTTATCCTTGCACGCCCTCGTGCATGTCAGTGTTTTGGCCGTTGATGTGGCTCTAATGAAGCGAGTGTCGTTGAAAAGCTTCTTGTGCGCAGTACTGCTTCGAGGGCTTCTTGGTGTTGTCTAAATGGGTTTTCTGATAATGTGTGTTGGTATGCCCCACGTACCTTGCCTTGAGGTCCTTCTCCATGGGATGGAAAATCCTTGAATCCATTTCGAAGAATCCTGTGACGAAGGCCTCTTCAAATGTTTGCAAGTAGTGGGATGGCAGGTACATTAGCCGGGAGCACATGGCCATCAAGATATGCCGTGGCGGTGAATCCTGTAGATTCCAGCAGATGCCTCTATGTCCTTCCAAGAACAAATTCCATGGATGATCATCGCCTTCAGTGTTTTTAAACACCTGGATGCAGGTGACGATCATCCGGGCTATCTTTACTAACATCTGGCAGGCCAAATTGGGGACATCGCGTAGCAAAGTCACTGTAGAGTTCAATGTGCTGACCATGTACGCCACTGTAGGGGGATGCTATGCTGTTAGAATCGGGTAATTTAGCTTGTGCTACCTCGACCCCTTCCACGTTGTGAAATCTTTCCAAGTGTGTCTTCGAGGGACAGGGCAGAATGTAGGATCTATCTGTATATGTTGAGGCGCGTTGTGGTAATTGGTTAGATCCTGTGGTCTTTTGTTCAACCACTTCTGCCTCCACTTGGGGTGGTCATCGATGAGCACTTGAGCTTCTTCCATTGTGAGTTCAATGCCCTCGTAACCCCCTTCTTTGTTTCATGGCAAGTCTGGCCGCATCTTTTCTTTCCATAAGTTCGCTTCATGGCACAGCAGAGGAAACAGAAGGTATTCATGGCCAAACCCTTCCACTTGCTCTTCTGGTTGTAAATACACCAGGGCTGCTGACTCCAGTATCTTCTTTTCATATACCATATATTCCTTGGCCGGCCCTTTGGGCATGTCCTGTATGCTTTCACTGAGTTCATCTCTTATGTCCAGATCAGGTCCTTCAAATTCCTGCTCCTGTTGCCCTTGTTGTGAGGTTCCAGGCAAATCTGTAGCATGTTGTGCAGGTAGCAGTTGCGGTTGAGTCTGTTCCTTGCCTGCTTTGATCTACTGTTGGGCAAGCAACTCTTCCTTCTCCTTTAGCAATGTGTCAGCTATCTGTCTTTGAATCTGGAGTTCAGCGCTTGTTTGAGCGAGTTGTTGCTCCACTTCTTTTAATCTTAACTCGTTCGCCGCTGTCTGGGCCACCATTCCTGACACAAGCAGCTGTCTTTGGAGCCTTTCTTGCTCAAGCTCTGCTTTCAGCGCTGCTGTGGCATTGTTAGATGTGGAGACCAATGCTTCAGCAGGTTCCTGATTAGCCATCAAAGCCGTCAGAGTGCCCTTAACAGTGTTGTAGGAGTTGCTAAGCCTTTGAAATCTTGCACTTTCATAGGCGAGCTGCTCCGTCACTTTCTGGACTTTGGTCGTTAATTCTTGGCACTCTGTCTCTTTGGCAGTCAGGTCTGTCCTGACATCCACCAAATCTTTGATCAGAGACTGAACCTGTTGCCGCTCAAGGTCTCTTTCCTCCGTTGTGCGTTCGAGTCGCGTTCTTAGGTTGTCTAACTCCTCTTTCCCTGATTCTTGCTTTTGTCGGGCTTCCTGTACCTGCCTTTCTTTTTCAGTCAGCACTACATATTGACACTGGAACTGCCGCTCTAACTCTCGTAGTGTTTGCTTGTAATCAAATCCCACCACTACTTGACATGCTTCTTGGTATTTAATGGATTCTGTAGATGGTAAAGCCTCCTTTTGAGAGGTTGAAGGGGGAGGAGTTGGCTGCTTTTTGTTCGATGGAGAAGGGGGAGGAGGTGGAGATTTGGGTGATGGCGGAGGTGAGTTTCTAGGCGCGGGACGAGGTGATTTGGGTGAAGGAGGAGGCGGACTTGATTTTTCCCGCACATGTCTCCTTTTGGAAGATTCCTCGCCTTGTTGCGACGCAGATGCTTTCGCTTTCCTTTTCTTTAGGATCCTGATTATTCTTTGGCGGGTGAGATCCGTCGCGCGTCACGCATCCAGATTCCTATCTCTCTGGATCTGCTTAAGCTGTTCAGTCTGATTCTGCTCTTCAGCCTCGTCCTTTTCCTTCGTTTGTTCTGTGGACTGTGAGGATAAGTCCACTTCAGCAGCCTTTTGTTCTGCTTCTAGTCTTTGTTTCTCAACCCGTAGGAGAGTTGCCTTTTCTATCCTCTGTTGTCTTTCCCTTTCTAATCTGTGTTTTTGTGCCTGTTGCATTTCCGCTGCTCGAGCCTGTCTGTCAGTCCTCAATTTGGTGCGCCTTTCTTCGACTCTTTTCTGGGCTTCAACATACACCTTTTGCAAATCCGATTGCGATATTGCACTCCTCTCTCCGCGTTTTCTCTCAAGCGGCTTTGTTGAATCTTCTTCCTCACTTTCCTCAAATTTTGAAGGCACTTTATCTCTCGACTCTTGAGACTTTCCATCATCGTCCGTCTCTGTTTTGTCTTCATCACTAGAACTTTTATTTGTGGCCTTCCGTGAGCGCGATGATGTAGCGCCAGGTGTTGTCCTTACAGAGTGGGCAACCAGCTTAGCTTTCTGGATCAACGCCGTTTGTGAGCTGGCAGCCGGGAAATCCTCGATCATTCCCAAAGCCTGGTACGCTATTCTGGTTAGCATCGGCCCTGCATTCATGTAGGTTTTGTTTTTTGCCGAGCTTTTCAAATTGGCTTCAATCAGATTATCCAGAATATAAGATCCGTAGTCGCAACGAATGGATCTATTCTCTGTTGTCGCTAGAGCCATGACTACGACAATGTGTAGGATTGGCTCTGTGTAGCGAGGAGGCTTTTGAACTCTGAAATGTTGAGATATCAATCTCATTGGCAATTCTAGCTCTCCGTAGATCATATCGGTGTATTTGTACTTGTTCCCCTTTGCTTTGGCGAATGCCTTCTCATTGTCTAGTGACTTTGTCTTTGCCAACAAATCGTGTTGCCCTGGGAGGAAATGCAAGGCCTCATTGATGATCCCCTTCGTGATCTTTACTTTAACTTTTGACCCATCTTTGTCCGTGAGCATTGCCTGCCCATCATATTGTATTGAGCTCATGAGTTCGTGGGCCCTCATGTAATCTGTTCCCCATGGCTGTAATCTGAAGAATGGTTCCAAGTGTATCGCCCGCACAGCCTCTATTACTTCCGGCCTTTGGTGGAGAGTCCATATGTCCCGTGGCATGATAGTCGTCTTCACCAAGTCGCCATCAGCATCCTTAAACTTTGAGATGAAGATGTGGGCAGGGATTTGAGCCAGTATTTCATCCGAAAGGTGAGCTTTCTCATTTGTGGCAAGCTCTTCCACTTCATATGGTGCTGCTGTCCACTGCCTGTCTTTCTTTGAGCGAGGCATTCTGTGTCAGGAGAATCACAAACTGTCAGGATTTTCCTTTCGCATATCACTTGCATTTAGACTTTTAGTAAAAAACAGTTCAAAAGTTAAACTGGTCATAATTTGAACAAATTTCATCCATTCTTGTCCATATTTCACCAGTGGGACTAGGAAGGCTAGAGCTATGACTGATAAAAATTTGAGCCAATTCTCGGTTTGAGGTACACCGATCGTGATCGTAGTACAGAGGCCAAATTGGGGTTTGATCATATGATTGGGTTCCTGATAGTTGGGGGGTCATTTTGGTCCACTCTGTGTGTCTTTTGGACCACTTTTGAGTTTACAGGTCCCATTTCTGTGTTACAAGGGAGTTTTGGACTAGACTCTGATTTTTTATGAGTTTTTGATGTCCAATTGGCTTGAAACTTGGATGGTGGCTTGAACAAGATGTGTACAATGGATCTGATAGGTTTTGGTCAAATTCTGGGTTTGAGGTACACCGATCACGATCGTAGTACAGAGGCCAAATTGAGGGGAACTAAATGGTCATGAACTCCTATGCTTGCCTAGCCCACTGATGATTTATTTTCAAGTTTGGACTAAAAATGAACAATTTAGAGCAATTTTTCACTATTTGACCATATTTTACTAAGTCTAACCATATTTGGTTTCCCTGATGAACTCTGGTTGGATCCTAGAGTTAGTTGGAGTTAGTTCTGGAGCTGCCACTGCTCCCATGATGTTCTGCTATTATCAGCCTACTCCGTTGTCTGATTCTGACCTTATCAGGCACTTTAGACCCTATCTTAGGAGGTTTTTCAGATCTGTGCATTTTCCAGGCATTTCTTGGATATCCATGTGATGTTTGAGTATCCTTAAGTGATTTTTTGGTTTTGGCATTGCCTCGGCTCCAAGTCTAGCTTTGTGTGATCATTCGACACTGAAATTACCACTTCTGTACTTGTAGGAGGTTTTTGAGATTCATCTGAGGTTTCCTGCAACTGCCCTGACCCTTAGTCGGACAAAGTCCCTTCCAAAGCATCCATCATCATTTTTAACCAGAGATGGGTAGTATTAGGTCGAATTTTCCCTTTTTGGCTGTGTTTGACAAATTGGGCCCAATCTATGAGCAAAATGTCTGCATTTTGCTTGAAAATTCAAGAGAGTGTACTTTTATCTGAGTTCCAAGCATGTGCCAACTCAAAAGTTGCAAAACCTACATCTGGGGGCACCGATCGCGATCGTAGTACAGAGGCCAAATTTGGTTTTGACACCAGTAGTATGTAGGCGAGGTTGAGGGGATGTGTTTGGCAAATTCTGTCCCAGTTTTTGTCAGGTAGGTACACCGATCGCGATCGGTGTACCACCACCAAATTTGGTTTTGACCTTACAGCCTTGTTCCTGGCCTTGTGGGGAGCACATTGATGTGTTCTGTGGCTGAAAAAAGTATTGCATGGATGCCTCTAAGGGCCCTCAACCTCTTTGACCCAATCCGCCTTTGATTTGATCCTTTCGCTCGTTTGTGCACAGATTCGCGCTTGCATGCGTAATAGACTTGATCTTTACTTAATAGGGAACATACCTATGAAATCTGGTGTAAAATGGTGGCTCCAACCGTCCGTACAGGGCAGAAACGTGGCAGCTCGCTCTAGGTCAAAAAAGCTCTCTCCTTCTCTCTCAAAAGGTGAAAATGAACAATGAGCTAGACTTTGGCCTACCTGACCTATATCTTCCCGAGATTTTCATAACACAGGGTTGATTTTTCTCACCATTGATCCTGATTTAATCTGCATACCACGTGTGGGTCGATTCGTTCGTCATTCCGGTGTCATATGACTGTTTGATGCGATTTTGGCAAAATGTAGTCATGATCATTGAGGCCGAAATTTGACATCTTCAGATTAGCTTCATATCTTCCATGCTTGATAATTTTATCATGATACTTCGGCGTTTGCTTCCAGAACTTGATTCCGACTCTTGTGAGCGAGATTTTTTGAATTTTTTGAATTTTGAAGTTTTATTAACGAAAATCAAACACAATAAAATGAAAATACTTATTAACTGACGAAAATTAAGCCAAAATTATTATACTCACCCCTAAGCATATATTTTATCTTGAAGCATCCCAATGCTCCGAATTTGTCATTACAGCTCATTATTATGCTAGTCGGATGATACAAGCCAGGTTTTGATCGAATTTGTTCAAAACTGAACTCTAAATAATGAAAAAAACACACACGTTATGTAAATATATACACCTTGGACCTCTTAATGGTCTTAATGGCCTTGACTATTACGCCCCCCTTCCTTGTCCGAGTCGCCCCTGACGAAGTGTGGTGCATGTGCATGGGTTTTGAACTCTGTGTCTATGCATTGCCATGTCATGTGGCCCTATTCTGATGTTTGAGACAATGCGTTGGGTAAGAATATGCGGTGCATGATGTGGGAACTGAATGTAGTGTTCAGTGGCTTTTGATGGCGAGGGTAGCTGTTTATGGAACATGAGAGCCTGCAGTTGAATTGCTCTTTCCTTGATTGTGGGTTTTGTGCCTACAACTAGTTTTGGAACCCATTTATAGGTAGTTTGTTGCATCTGTACCGAATCTGCTTTAGTTTTCACCGGCTTCCAGTGCCATTTGGAAGATTCAGGCTTCGTGCTTTGAGTTTTGTTGCTCCTTTCGAGCTCTGGCATTTTAGCGGTATCCGTTTTCGGTTGCTATTTCCACCTGGAAGTATCTTTGGAAGGTTTTATAGATGATGTTGGTTCCGTCAGGAGTTTGCCCTTTGGTAGCCATATCCTGCTCGGTTTGTTGGTCAGCAATGATTTCCTGATCCAGACCTTCTGAATAACCTTGGGGGTTGTTTTTGGTTGAATAGCCGATTGCTTATTGTCGATGGGGATACTTCGCCACGAGTGATCTGTTTTGGCGAATGGAGTCATGTACACGTTAGAGTCATGTGTGTACCTTAACGCATGTTCTAACCATTCAGTGACTGCATTGTATGTTCTCATCCATGGAACTCCTAAACATATTGATTCTCTGATTTCTCCGTCTTTCATTACAAAAAATTGATGAGGGCAACTATTTCCATCAAGATTGATTGGCAAGTTTACTATCCCCATCGTTGGGATTGTTGCACCGTTTGCCGCTCGTAGATCAATTGTAGAGTGTACGAGGGGTTCATTTGTTAGCATCCTGTAAAAGGAGAAGTTGACCGCATTCACTCTTGCACCTGTGTCAATTAATGCTCGTTGATACCTGCCATTCGGGAGTTTGACATTGATTCGAACATCAATTCCTGTTTGCCATTGCTCGTCACTTTGAATGATAGATATAGGAATTCGAGCCGTGTCCGTTGGTGTAGGAGGTCCTTGTTGTTTTGGCCTCCTCCTGCGCTTGAGCTTTTGTTTCTTTTGCTTTGATCTTGCGTTCCTTTGCAGCGTGTATTTTGGCAAGCATCTCTGTGGTTAGTGGCAAGTTGTATTTCTTTAGTCTGCAACCACTAATCCAGTTAGGCATTTCCTCTCCCTCTAATGTCGCAAGTTTGATGGCACCGCTAGATGATATATCATGAATCACGTAGGGTCCATTCCCTCGCTTTTTGAGTTTTCGGGAATGTTGTTTTAGGGTATACATTAAAACGTAATCCCCCGTCGCAAATTCCTTGCTGATTACATGTTGATCAAAGAATGATTTCATGTTTCGTTTTTGCGCGTAGATTGACGCAACAGCTCTCAACCTAGTTTCATCCAGTTTTTCTAGGACATCTACCTGATTGGATAATTCATGGCCCGTCCATTCTAATTGTTTAGCGACTCAAAGTGTGGGAATAAGGAATTCAAGTGGCAAAATCGCTTGCATTCCATAAACCATGTTGAATGGAGTCGTTCCGATGGATGTTTTGTAAGCTACTCGATACGCCCATAAAGCTGAATGCAGCTTTTGATCCCAATCAGCTCTTGATTCGCTGACAATTTTGGTGAGAATTGTCACTAAAATTTTATTCGTACTTTCCGCTTGGCCGTTCGCTTGTGGGTGATAGGGGGCTGATTTCCTATGAATTACCATGAATTTGTCCAGTAGGAATTCGATCACCTCATTGATGAAGTGAGTGCCTCTATCGCTCACGAGCTCAATTGGTAAGCCATATCTCGTGAAAATATTCTCGTATAAAAACTGTGCTGTCGTTTTTGCATCATTTCTGGCTGTTGCTTTAGCTTCCACCCATTTTGTTAGATAATCTGTTGCCACTATAATGTATTGAGCGTGCGTTTTATACCCCGGAGGCGCTATCGGTCCTACAAAATCTATTCCCCATTTCGCAAACGCTCTCGCCCCCATCATCGGCCTTAAGGGCATATCGTCTCGTGCTCTCGAAATTTTCGTTTTCTGGCACTCATCACATCATTTGACAGATTCTTCGGCATCCATGAATAGTCTAGGCCACCATATGCCTGCAATAAGAATTGCTTTGGCCGTTTTATCAGCTGAGAAATGTCCACCCGCTTGTCCGCTGTGTTCTTGCTCTAAGATAGGAATATATTCCTCTTCAGTTGCGCACATTCTCAATTGTTGGTCCTTTCCCCTCTTGTAAAGAGCGTCCTCAATCAGTACATAGTTTTCTGCCTCTTTCATGATTGTTTTGATTCGCGATCTGCTCATCCCCTCAGGCAGTATCCTAGTGGTGAGGTATTCAACGATGTAGTTACTCAATCGGGGTGCTACGGACAATCTGAATAGAGTGGCATGTTCTATTGGCTTTTGAAGTGTGCATTTAACACAAGATTTGACATGCATATGAACACTATGTTGCATTTTTGGCCAATACACTCCCATTCTCATCAATCTCTGGTGCATCTGTGCGTGCCCATTGTGAATCACTGTTGTTTGTACATGAGCCTGGTTTAGGTACAATTCTTGTTCGTCGGGTTCAACACAAAGTCTAAGGATTTGATCCGTTCCTTGTTTATATAACCTACCCGCTAACATTACCAATGATCTGGATGCTGCAATGATGGATGGTTGGCTTGTTATATTCAAAGTCCCGATAGTTAACAAAGGAATTAAATCCTCACTCCATCTTGGAACCATTTCTATGTTGAAAAGATATGCATCTGGCAAGTCATCATCAACTCCTACAAGGTTTTCTCCGTGCATCATTCTAGACAAATGGTCAGCTCTTTGGTGTGTCGTACCTTTCTTGACCACTACTGTGGAATCAAACTCAAGCAGTATGATGAACCATTGAACAATCCTTCCCGTACTGCAAGGTTTATTTACTAAGTACAACAGTGCTTGGTGATCAACGAAGAATACAAATTTATTGGAGAGTAAGTAGTGTCTAAACGTTTTCACCGCGTAGACCATACCTAATCCCTCTCTCTCAGTTGTCGTGTAATTCCTCTCTGCATTATTCAATTGTCTACTGGAGTAACTTATTGAAAAATCCATGTTGTTCTCTCCAGGTTGTGCAAGTATGCATCCTATTGCATACGCCGATGCATCCACATGAATGTGAAAAATCTTTTCCCAATCCGGAGCTTTCAATATTGGAGCGGAAATTAATCTCTGCTTCAACGTTTGAAAAGCTTCTTCGCATTCTTCTGTCCACTCAAATTTAGTTATCAGCGCGTAAAGTGGTTTTGCAATTATAGCGTATGAGTGGATAAATCTTCGATAATATCCACAATGACCCATAAACGCCTGTACCTCCTTTACTCTCACTGGTCGTGGTAGATCAACAATGACGCTGATCTTCTCCATGTCTGTCGAAATCCCGTTTTTGGACACTATATAGCCCAGTATTTTGCCCTGTCTTACCATGAAGACGCATTTTTCCGGATTCAGGCAAATCCGATATAGCCTGCATTTTTTGAACACCTTGGTCAAATGTTCTATGTGCTCATGTCTTACAAGGGAGTGAACGCACAAGTCATCCATGTAAATTTCTAAGAATTGTCTTAGATATTCTTTAAAAGCATGACCCATTAGCCTCTGAAATGTAGCTGGTGCATTTGTTAGGCCAAAAGCCATTACCCGGAATGCAAAATTATCCCATTCTGTTGCGAAGGCTATTTTGTGTTGATCCTCTGGCTTTATTGCGAGCTGGTTGTAACCCGAAAAGCCATCTAAGAAGCTATAAGCCTCTTTGCCTGCTACTCTTTCTATTACGTGATCAATAATGGGTAGGGGATAGTTGTCTCTAATTGTAGCAGCATTTACTTTCTTGAGATTGACACACACTCTCAACTTTCCGTTTTTCTTGGGGACCACCACAATCGGCGAAACCCAATCGGTGTGCTCAATTTCATAAATAAACTCTGCCTCCTTAAGTTTATCTATCTCCTCCTTGATCTTTTTAGCAAATGTTTCATTGTAAGTATAGGGATGTTGTCTGCTGGGTTTTCCGTCATTCTTAAGGGGTATCGTGTGTTGACAGATACTAGGATCCACCCCCTTAAGATCTTTGTACGACCACGCAAACACATCTCTATATTGTTTAAGAGTAGCTACCAAAAGCTTTTCCTCTTCATCAGTAAGATCCGTGGCAATATATGCAGGTTTTGGATCTTCTCCTGGCTCTGCTAGATCTATTCGTTTGGCTTTTTCAAGACCGTCGTACGATATACCCGGTTCTTTCAATTCCCTCATAGGTTATTGCACTATGACTTTCCTATCTTGTATGGTATATTTCTTATAATGGGATGGTGCATCTATCTTGTCAGAACCCGTATCGTCATTCGTTTCAAAGTCGGTCGTCCATATGTCTCTTAGGGTGCGCTTGAGCTTATCATACTCTGCTTTCCTCTCCGTTTTGGTCATTTTGGACCCTGTTTTCCTCTTCTTTCGCGACTTAGTCATCCGCTTTTTGTGTCTGTTCTTCTTGTTGTTTTCCCTTGGTTTAGTTTTGGTGAATCTGCCGGTGACCACGTCTTTGACACAATCCTCAGCTTTGACAAGTTTTAGATATCCCGTTCTGTCATTGACAAGAGGCATAGGATTATGCTTATTCGCCCTTGATTTTCTGGCTCTCCTGGATTTATATCGCTCCTGTCAACTAGGTTTTTGGTTATGAAACTCGTAAAACCTGTCCTGTCTCATTTTGTATTTTCCGTTTGTCTTTGATGCGCTTGATCTTTCATCACAAGCTTCTATCAGTTGGTTTTCGTCGTCCGATGATGGAAGGTCACAGCATAGTGAATCCGTGAATTCCTCTTCTGTTTTAATCCTATCGTCCACTACAGATACCTCATCCATTATTCGTTTACACCCAGTCTCACATGGAGGTTCTTCCTGTTCCTCGTTCTCTGATCCCGACTCAAGGATAACACTGGCCATTTGAAAAGTTACTAGGTTGTATCCTTCTTCGTCACAAAATTTCGTAGATGTGCATTCGTTAACACATACGTCCAAGGTTGACAATATTTGAGTCCACCCGAATGGCTCAAATAGATGTTCCGGGAAAGGTTCTGGGAAACAAGCCTCGTCTTCGACGAATCTTTCCAGAACGCACTCCTCTTGGATTAGCTCACCACAATTGGATGCTCCACACATCCAGATATGCTCTTTTATTTGCATCCACGCTGGTATTTCTTTTTCATTTACAGTGGTAGAATTAAATTCTTGCACTGGTGTTTTCGAAACGTCTCCATAGCTGTGATCCTTCATGTTGATTTTCGTTATTAGTTCCTCATGCCTTAGGTAGATTTGATCGTAAACCCAATCCTGTATCATTTTGAGTTGACGCATGAATGGTCGTCCCAAAATAATGTCAAAGTTGTTCGTTTTCCCGAAATCCACCACAGCAAAGGTGTGCTCATAGTTAATTCCACATGAAGTTACAATTATTTGTTTCAAGATCCCCATCGGCCTCTCAACATACCCATCCGCGAGTTGCAGTTTCATCCTAGTTTTCCTGAGAGCTAGACGGCCCCACTTCTCCCAAATTTGCTTCGTAGCGATAGCCACTCCAGCTCCACTGTCTAGGATAGCTATTGTTGTTATATCCTGATACTCAACAAGCAATGTTGTGTTACCCTCCTCTCCTTCGCAGTAATCTCCGACCTTGTTTATGGGCACTGGTCGGGATTTGGGTTGGCTTTCTCGTTCGTTTTCTTCTCCCAGAGGGTTTGTCGGAAGAGGAATGTTTACTCCCTTGTGCTCCATATGTTTTGCCATGTCTTCCCACAAATGTGGTTTGACTCTCAAGAGTTCAGACAGCGTGATGGTGCATGTTATAGGTGTCGACAGCATCTCTTGAAGACTTTTGGAGTCGACCATACGTGGGATAGTTCTTATCTGGGATGGAACTAACCTTACCTCCGATCGTGCCTCATGTTCACCTATAAATGAAGGCAGAGTTTTCAAGGATTGGGCTTTGCTTTCTACCGAAATTTCTGTTCCCGCATCCCCATACAACGAGTGTATATCGGCTGGAAAAAATCCGTTATCCATGTTAATTTCAGGCATTGGAGCAGATTGTAACGTCGCGCTTCCATTCTTTCTGTTTCTAATGGTTTCCCATAAGTGTTGTGGCCATTGTTCTTCCACCTCTGGAATTGGCATCATCGTCATTGATTTAGTGTCATCACTCGTGTTTAGTACAACTCAATGATCCAGTGGCAATACTGTTTCTGGCTTGGGTTCGTTTAATCATTTTAGTTCATTGATTTTTAGCTTTTTTCGCTCTTTGTGAATCAATACTTCTTGTTCTTGGGTTCTAGCGATTTTAGGTTCCATCAACGCCTGGGCTGTCTCAATGAGGTGTTTACACATTTCCAAACGTTTCGTTTTCAGTTCTGGTTGAGGATAAGTCAACCATCTTTGCTCTAAGGTTTGGTTTGTTTTTAGCCTTGCTTCATATGCTTGTAATAGAGCATCTAACGGCTCTAGCACTTTGTCGACCAAGACTGATCCGCTTGAGGACGCTTTCCTCGGTTTGTTGATGACCTCAGTTGTCTTATTCTCTCTCTCTTCTTTGAGTTGTTCCTTTGTTTCATGCAACTCGTTTTGCATGGCAATTTGCGTTTTTAACCTTCTTACTTTTATCCTGTCTCGTTTTGCCTTCCAGGATTTTCGCTGAGTTCTAACGGATAAACTCTCATTTTCTGTTGGTAGGGGCAACTCGACCTTTTTCTCCAAAGTTTTGTTTTTTCCTAAGTCCTTAGTTTGGGCTCTGGTTACCGCGTTGATTCGGATCATGGGATCGGTTTCTGATCCGCTGCTAGCGCTTGGTATCACCCCCACAATATTCATAGTCGCATTTCCCTGTTGTCCGGATTCTTCGGACAATCTGGTAATATGTGATTCACTCCACACCGGTCGCAAAACCCAAAAATTTTCACTCTTTCGTCCTTGAAAGGACAGTTACGCTCCCAATGATCCGTACTTCCACAGCTATAGCACTATCCAATTGTTGGTTGATTTGGAGCAGGTGGTCCCATAGGTTGTCCTGCTCTATTGGGATATCCTCTTGGTTTGTAATTCTGATTTGCAATGAACATTAACGTTCTCTCGTCTACCAAATATTGATCTCTCGAAGGTTGGGGTATATACATTGGTGGTGCCATACCCTCGCTAATTCCCCATGGTTGATATGCTTCGTCCGCGTATATTCGTGATTCAAGTTCAGTTGCGTAAGGCTCATTTGGTTCCTCGTAATAAGACACTTGAAGTGTACTATTCGTTCCTGGTGATGCTTCACAAGGTTGAGCGTATCTAATCATGGCTCTATTTTCCTGTGGTAACGGAGGTTGTTGACCCAACACAGGTTGAGGTCTGTCTGCTCCCGCTACCAAATTCATATTTGGTCCAACTTGATACCTTGGAGGAGGTGGTTGGGATGGTCCAGCTCGAGGTCCATACGGTCTTTCCCTCACAAAATTTTTGTTATAAAAACACTCTTCAGTGCTATGATTAGTCCATTTCTACTCTATGGCACACCATTTCAGTACTCGTCCACTCGCAACTGGAGCTTTAGGTTGTTGTGTGCACCATGGCGTCGGATGATCCCCCCGCATGCGTCACACTTCCTCGTCTGAGATTGTCTCATCACCGGATTTGATCTCACATGTTGTTGCATTCTCTTTGTTACCTCCTCTATCAATTGGTCAGCTGTCAGCATCAAGGACGCCTGAGCATCTTTTTTGATAGAGGGTTCTCTCTTAATCGATGAGGAGCCACTGGCTATTGAATCAGTGTCCTCGACACTTCCCCATATGCCTTGCAGTTGTCGACAAGATATAATGCTTCCCTCGTAACCTGCTGAAATGTGCTACAGGCCTTCAAGTGAAGGTCCTTTTTCAAGGTTTCATTTCTCAGTCCTTCAACGAAGAGCACAGACAATCTCTTGTCCTGCGGTAATTCTCTTCTCGGACACCTCTCAATGTATTGCCTGAATCTCAAGGTCACTTCCTTCACTTTTTCATTCTCCCTTTGTTTAAAAGCATATATCCGCGATACAGTATTATGCTTTATACCCCGTTTTGAGAATTCTTCTGCGAACTTACGTAATACATGTTCAATATTAGGAAAAATTTCAGGGTTTAAAGGTTGAAACCATGTTAAGGCCGTCCCTTCCAAGGTCAGCCCGAATCCCTCGTATTGAGTATGGAAATCAGTGATCTATTCTGCTCTTAAGACTTGCTTGAAAAGCGATACATGGGCATACGGATCCCCCGAGCCGCTATACTTCTTTGGCATGCACTTCGCTACTTGGGAAGGTCTAATCCGCCGATGGTCTGCGGTCACTCTCATTGCTCCCATGTCCCGACTTAATCATTCTCGTACATCAGGGAGGTCGTAGGTTGCTCTCGTTGGCTCACCCGCCCCAAGTCTACTACTAGGTGGCAAATGTGATGGGATGGATGCAAATGTTGGACCGACAGCCGTATGTGTAGAGATAGGAACCGTACTACCTCGATTCGTAGCCATCAATTCTCTGGAATGTAACGTTCCCATGGGGCTTGGCATCGAATAATGAGGTCGACTGAAAGAATCAACTACATGAGTCCTCCCTCCACCTGTGGTTATCGATTCTGGCACAACAGTTGTAGGTGCTGTTCTAAGAGGGCTTGGAGTGACATAATAATGGTGAAGTGGTCCCCCAAAGTACGTATAACCCTCCAATTCTTTTTTGTCGATTGCTGCATATCGTCTTCCATACTTGTCGTATGCGGCAATTTTCATTTCCGCTCCCTCTGTGTAGGTGAAGACATAAAGTTTTTTCTGCTCAGTCATCTCCCCAAGGTAGGGTTCCTCACATCTATAATAGAGATCTTGCTCTCCATTATTATACTTGTATAGCCCCAGGTAGACGTTATCAGTGTTGATTCGCATCGTTTTGTTTTCTCGCCTTAATTTCACATTCGGTAAGCTCATTGTTGGAGCCCTTTCCTCATGTTCCTCGTCTATTTTGGCTTTCGTGCCCATCAATCCCCACTTGTCCACAATGTTATGGTTTAGGACTACCAAATACATGATACCCTCGTCATCTAGGTACCTGTCTCCGCTATAGATTACAGGCACCAAGTCCCTGAACTCGCTTGGTCTATCTTCTATTTTCACACAGTAGCGGTCCATACCATCCTTGTATATCTTGGTACCCTGCTTGTTGTCATATTGATACTTGATGAACAATAGCTTTAGCATGGCCGAGGGGTCTGATGGTCCTGCGGCCATTTTTTCTCTTCCGTTTTGTTTTATTTGCCCCAAGTGTTCTGCGAAACTCTCTGAAGATCTCTCTGAAGAAGTATCGGAAATGACTTCTTCAAGGATCGGTTCCAATTGGCGTACTAGCCCTTGGTTTACACTCTCCTCCGTTGACGCGACACTCGTTTGATCTGCTAAATCTAGGTGTCCGGTGTTGATCTGTTTTCCCGATCTCAAAAACATGAAGAAAGTGGGCTTTACTGACCGAATCCAAACCTCTTACCTGGAGATGGAAAAATCTTTCAATTCAGGTGACTGCATGGGCTGTTACTCAATCGGTCTCTGCAAATGAATACATTGGATGGCTATGAGATCACTGTATCATTCCAACTGTTAGCAGATTCAACACTTCCAAATGATCTTACACAATTTTGCTTGCAGATTATTGACAATATGTCCAATTTGAGTTTTGAAAACTCTTGGTATCTTGTGTAACCTAGGTTTATGATCAGGTCAAAAATGAGCTAGATCTGGGCCAGAGGTACACCGATCGCGATCGTACTTCTGAGCCCAAATCAGCTGAAACTGCACCAGCTTGTTCACTAGGCTATTTTAAGACTACCTGCCAAATCTTTTTGAATTTGGACCCAAAAAAAGTCAAGAATTCACAGTTTCTTGGTTTGAAGTGCTTGAATTCTCGAATCTGTCAATTTGACTAGATTTTGGTGTTTGTTTTGGCTTTTGAAAGCTATCTAGGGTTGTCTGGTGTACAGGCTATCCCTTTGTATAATTTCTTCCCAGTTTTGATGTGTCTTGGTCTACTAAAAGTCAATTTCTATGCCAGTTTAGCAGTTTTGTACTTGGATCTGTATTCAGTGGTTTTAACCAATTTTTTGTGGTTTTTGACCCTTGGTCCTTTAGACTTTTATGTTTGTATACACTTGCGGAGTCCACAGATGAAATTTGGTCAAAATCTGGGACTTAGGTACACCGATCGCGATCGTACTTCTAAGCCCAAATCAAACCAAATTTGGCATGCTTGTAGACACTGATGTTTTAAGGCTATCCCCCAAGTCTTTTTGCATTTGGATCGCCAAAAGTCAAGATTTTGCAGTTTCTGGGTCTGTCAGGCTAGTTTTACACAAGTGGCCTGATTCCCTTGATTTCTGATGTTTTTGGGTGTGGTTGCTTTAGACAAACTTGTTTGGAATCTTATCAGGAAGGCATATGTCAAATCTGGTTCAAATCTGACAATGAGGTACACCGATCGCGATCGTAGTACCTGGGCCAAATCTGATGAAATTTTGTCTACTCCCTCTGACAAGTGTTTCCTAGTGTTTTGTTCTCCCACTCTGTGATTTGAATCAATGTCGATCTTGTTTGGTCAGATTTTCAGAATTTCAGAGTCTTATGGCTTTTTCGGCCAAAGTTATGGTTTTCTGGTTTCTCGACTCTAACTTTTGCCCCAAATCTGATCGGAATGTGATTTGCTTATCCTACTCCTAAGTACAGAACTGAAAAAACATAAGAAAATGAATCAAACAAAACAAACACGACGGATTTCGAGTGAGATTTCAGTACTCAATCGAATTAGAGAAATTGAAGAGCAAAAATGCTTAAACACGTTCACTCACAGTTCCCTAAATCTCCTAAGAGGGGGTCTCGCCGGTCCACTGGCTCTAGATTCCCCTAGGCCCTAAACCCATGTCTAGCAACCTAACTGAGGTGTAAAATGGATTTGTGGAATGATATTTTTTTAAGGAGTCTAACTGCGCACTCGGTCACTCATCACCTAAGATGCATTCCCCGGCAGCGGCGCCAATGTTTACAGGTCGCCGCGACGGACGTCCATAGCATAGCTCTCAAGCATCAACATAATATTATCGATACAGGGGAAGCGACTCGGATGAGGCATGGAAACTCACTAGGGTGTCATTCCTAATGAAGTGAACTCGAAGAGATGCAACTACTAACTCTACAAGCAAATCGAACGCACTAAAGCCAAGTAATCTGCCTATGTCCTTCTACACTGCTCTACAGTCATCATGCTCGTTCGCCACGCAAATCATATCGGAATCGCACGAAACTTGAAGGGAAGCTACATGGGACTATCAGGAACATATCCTATCACTGTCACAGCATTCTGAGAAAGTACAACGATCGCGATCGTTTGTCCCAAAGTACGCAAAAACAGTAAACGATTGATCCTAAAGGGTCGTTTTAAGGTCCCTAAAGCCCCTCCTATGGTCGAAATGACATAAAACACGCATATAGACACTCAAAACCGCGATTTAAGGCCTCAAACTCGTAGTCATAAAACCTACACCGAATCTTGAATGATAACACTTAACTGAAAGAGTAAGAGGAGAGGAACACAATGCAATAATCAAATCTGAATTTGGATTACCGTAGCCGCAATGGTGAAGATTACAAGTTTGAACAAGAAGGAGCTCTCAAACGTACGCTGTCTTCTCAGTTCTCCATTCAAAAAGATTATCCAAAACTTACAGAAATTGACCTTTATAGATTAGGTCTTTGCAAAAAATGGCTTGTCCGGCCATAAGCTCCTACTCTTACAACTGGCTCTCTAATATACAATTTCTCCCAAAAGAATAATCATACAACCTTGATAATTTCTAGGCTTAGAGATGCTTCTTTACAAAAGAATTTTACAATGGCTTCTCAGGAAATTATGGTCCTTCTGGCCACGGCCGCCTGTTGCTTCTTCCGCCAAACAAAAAGCTTAAGCATTGAAGCATGGCTCTTGGTTGGATTTGCATTCCATAGCCAAGAGTGTTGATGTAAGCTCTCACTTCTCACAATCTTGGAGAAGAAGGTGGAGTTCCTCTACTTTCACCAAGTGAGAATGATCCACAAAATGAGTGTGTGTGTGTGGTGTATATCCCCCTAGCACCCCCCTTGCTTGCTTACGGCGAGTTGTAGCTTTTCCACATGCTTCAAGCTCATTGGACCCCTCTCCCCCTAGCCAATCACATGCAGCATGCAAACAAGTACATGGGTAGTCTTTTGACAAGTGTCCTCCTTACCCCTTAGAGAGAGAGAGAGAGCTTGAAAATATCTAGATATTTATTGGATGGAACTAGAAGCTCATTGGACCCCTCTTTAGCCCAACCAATAGCATTCAAGCACACCCTGTGGTTAAGCTTAGGGAGAGTCTAACATGTGTCCCATGTTCCCTTTGAGAAAAGGGGTGCCGTTTGGGTGAGTCAAAGGTTAGGTCAAAGATTTTCCTAACTTTGGAACTTTCATGCATAGGAATCTTCTCAAGAACCTTCCTCATTAAGTTTGTAGGGTCTCTTTTTTACTCAAGCACCTTACCCCCCATGCATGGGAAGCTTCTCAAGCACCTTCCTCATTAAGTATGACAAGTATCTCAAGTACCTTAGTTATCAAGCATGACAAGCATCTTAGGTCGAGTTCTCACCTCAAGATCAACCCTAGCTTGCCTAAGGTCAAAGGAAATTTTAGGTTGGGTTTCCACCTCAAGCTCAGCCCTAGCTTGCCTAAGGTCAAAGGCATGTTTAGGTCGGGTTCCCATCTCAAGATCATCCCTAGCTAGCCTAAGGTCAAAGGACTTTTAACACTAACCATTGGAGGTCTTCAATGAAGCTAACCCTAAGGTCTTTTAAGCTCCATTAGTTAACCTTTCTCTTTGACAGACCATCTCTCATTTGGGCCCCTTTACCATTGGCCCCATTTTGACATAGATCCGTAAGCACATGTTATATTATAACCCTTCTTCCCGTTTATTATCCCACATTAAATGATCAGTTTAATATGAGGAAATCATTTGGGTTGGTTAGATATTAGATTTAATGACAGAGATGGAACTACCCAATATCCTTCCACTGAACCCGCTTCCTCTTGCCCTTCTTCTGTGATGGTGCTTTTGAAGTTCCAGTTCCAGCATTGTCCTTTTGGTTACATCAATAAATGGCCTCCCGCTCAAGCTAACCCCGCCTTGTTGTGGACATCTCCAATTCATAAGGCATGAGAGGATTATATGTTTTGGTATCGAGATCATACAGCATGCATCTACCCAAGACGACATCTAGCCAATTTATGACAATGAGAAAGCTATGTGGATCCATCCTTCTGGGAGAGGCTGATTTTTTTTAATCCTAGCTTCAAAGAGGATCTCAGCCATTTCTCTGTATTATGGCACCATACTTGGTTTAACCATAATATCCTTTTCAGGAATGTTAGAGGACTCCACATAAGTTGAAGAAGCTGATTTGTGATCTTGGTGAGACCTTTGAGTTGGATTGTCCATTGTCCCATACATAGCTTGATTCTTTGCATTTCTCCTTGAAGTTCCAAAACATCATTTAGTTGCAGAGCATCATTGATCAGTTTTTGCCAAGTTTTTCATTCTACAGTGGCTCGCTCATACCAATCCTGAAGATCATCAGTAATGTTATAGTATGTGAGCCGATCCATTGGTTCTGGATGTTGAGGATACAAAGCTGGGAAAAACCTAGGCAAATCAGTCTCTCTAGCAGGCAATGCATACAGCAGAACTAGGGAATCAGGTACAAACTCTAAAAAGTTGAGAACAGCCTGGTTCTCCTGTTGCATAATCTTCCTGGTGACTCTAACCAACTGAAACAGTCTTCGGAGAGCAGTTGCTTGTCCCCCTACTACCATTTGAGTTCACGGTCCTTTACTGCTGGAAGTTTGATCTTTAATAATAGCTTGTACCCTCTAGTTTCGAACTCCTCTGGCAGTTTGCATTTGAAGTAGAACTTCTTTTAGTTGATTTTTGACCTCTTTCATACATTGATATGTAGGCATGTTCCCAAGCAGGAGCTCTAATTTAATAGCTAGGGAATGACAGTCTGCAGTAGACTGTCACTGCCAATGTAGATCGACCAGCTTATCATTAGAGGTTAGTGCCCATTCAGGTACTCTCTCTAGTAGCTGAATTCTGCTAGGATGCTCAGGTAATTGGCACAACTCCTGATCATGGAAAGCGGCTGATTTACAATGCTGGATCATTTCTCTGGCACCGACATATAGGCTCTGAAAACGTTCAAGATAAAAAAGAAGAACATCATCCTCCAGATACAGTCTCGTAATAGGAGCTTTCTAATGTCTTAGCCTCTTGTTCAATGTGATGAGTTGTAATGAGTGTTGCTCATCAACCTTCAAAATCTCAGTCACAGCTTTACCTTTTTCTTTCACATCTGAAATGTGCTGTGACTGGTGTACCTGGTTGCTTATCATCAGGCCCATGGTGTCCCAATTGGTGATCCTTGTACTGGTCTGGCTGGTCTGTGTTGGGCTGACTGCCCCCTGTGGCAGATGATCCACCAACACCAGATCCTGAAGGCGGAGATGGAGGAGATCATTATCATCATCATGTTTATCTGTTGGTTCATCCTCTCTCTCTTCATCCTTCTCATTTTCTTTCTTAGAATCCTCATCGAGGTTATTCTGCTTCTCAATCTAGTCCAGAATAGCTTGATTTGCCAAAGCACTATTATATTCAGAAAGCTTATCATGCAAATCACTCTGTATTGTTTCCATGAGTGCCTTCAGATTATCCATATTGAAAATGGCATTCCCTTTTGGATTCAGAATGTCAGCCAAATTATTGTATATGTATCTCTCTCTTAAAGAGGCTTTCAATGTAGTGTGGCTTGTTAGCAATGTGTTGAAATCAACTCTCTTCATCCTCAGCATAGTCTCAAATATGTCAGCAGCTCTCTCAACCTCTACCTTTTCTTCATTTAACTACCTCATTTCAAACTCAAGCTTTGACAACTTACTTTCTAATGTTTGAATTGTCCTGGTTGGCTGATTTTCAAGAACACTATGCCGCAAGGATTGTGCTCCTATATCCTATTTCAACTTCTCGACTTGCTGCTCACTGTTTCTCAGTTCTGCTTTTAACTTGTTCACTTCATCAGTAGATGTTGAGGCATCCATCATTTGTCCCAAAGCATTGACAATCGTTCCAGGATGATTGGATAAGCATTGAGCAACCATCCGCGACTGTCGTTGGGTCAGTGGCAACTAGCTCATAAACTATGACATGAGCCATATATGGTAATGTGGTAAAGTCAGGTTTGTGCAAAACTAATCGTCCTGTGAGAGGGTGACTCTGTAGCTATTGTAATCTTTCCTTTTTGGTTAGAGCTAAAGACAATTCATCGAAAGGGATAGGAACTTTACTAACTGGACTAGCAGGTGCAGGACCTTTTCCCTTATTAGTATGGACTGTCGATTGATCAGCACTGGTATGTAAGGTTGGTCTTTTCTAGCACTGGTGTTTGCTGGACTCTGCCCCGCTTGTTGGCTGGTCCCAATAGTAATCTTTACTGGAGGCTGTTCTGCCTGGACAACTGAAGTTTGGCCTGCTGGATATTTTTCAATAGACACAATTTTAACATGACTTTCTAGTTGCTTCAAGAAAGCACTACTCTTGGCCAATGTAGTTTTTGATCTCTTGAAACTACCATCTTCCACTTGCGTGTCCTTTCTCTTCTGTTCAGTGAGAGCTAGTTGACTACCTGGGGTTTCTTCATCTGGAGATAAATCAACATTCTTAGTCGCTAGGATGGGTTTCTAACTCCAAGCCATCTGTACCTGGTCATGAGCATCAGGAGAATTTTCCCAGTAAAGAAACTGCCAGACATACCAGACTTTAGAAACAATCTGAGACTTTAGCTTGGCGATCTGCTAAAGCACATTACAAGACAGAATCTGACATAGCTTGATCGAAGTTGTGGCATCTAGTCTCTTTGCAAGCAACATAGCAAACATTTTTTCTGAGACATATGTGGGATTATTTTTCAAACTCACAGCTTCAGCCACAAACCGGTAAGCAATGGGGGCGTCCAAACCTGCTACTAGAACCCCTTGTGCACTGGCCTTGCGCTTTTTCTTGGCTGAGTCATCTTCCTTCAGAGTCGCACTTATTTGTTCTACAGTTTCCACAGTCGGCTTCGGCTCATATGGCATCTTGAAAGCATAAGCAATGTCATCGGAGTTGCTAACACTTTCCTACCATAGACTACAGTGCTACCGTCATTCACATTGAAGGAATCAAGAACCTGTCTAATGAAGGTTGTGTCAAACTCGATTCTTGTGGCTTGCACAACAACATGAAAATCCCACAATCATAGCAATGATTTTGCTTGCTCAGTAAACACATACCGCTGTATCTTGCTATGGGGAATAAGTGGTAGAGAAGCTTTGATAGAGGTGATAAGTGCCGAAGTTTCTTCTATAGTGTCCTACATCTTCTTCAGCATTTTTCTTATGCCCATACAAGGTGAATACCATGACTCTGTAGAAGAAGAAAAAGACTTACCCGAATATTCAAATCCGTATCCAGGTGTATCTGGTAAATACATACAACAATCGACTGTTGCTTGTGATGAAGAAGTTTGTGGTTGTAGTGAAGAGGCTTCAGAGCTTGGCGATGGAGAATGTGTAACACTAGGCAGACATCGTGCAGGAGACTTGTGAGAAAAAATGCCTACTCACCTTACTATTATACGCGTTCGCACCATAAAAGCTCCACTACTTACCATTCATAGAGTTCTGTGCACCGCCAATGATGTGGCATACATGCATTGGCTAATACTCTCCATGTTCCTTGAAATGATTAACACAGAAAATCCAACTGGCCCTTTTTCCCATAAAAATTGATACTGGCTCTGACACTTTACTAATTATGCTACTAACATGGTTTTATCGTGCTGAGAGTTTTCTGTCCTTTTGACTGGCTCTGGTACTGGTTGTACATGAAAAAGGCTTAAAATAATTGATTCTGAATTTTTCGGGCCTTCATTTCCCAGAATACCAATATCATTATCCCTGGAAGTCTCTTTGTCATCTAAATAATATAGCTTGATTTTGGCCCCATTATACACACCTGGCAGCAATAACCCAGATAAATCTTTCAGCCTTATTGTGTCGTTGGAAAACATCCAATTGACTTCATATGGACCTGGCCAAGCTATCTTTAAGTTTTGTTTCTTAGGAGCCAGTTTAGATTGATAGAGCAGAACCAAATCTCCTTTCTGAAATTCCGTAACTATCTATCATGCCAGTGTTTCCTTCTTTGCTGAAAAATTTCTTGTTCCAACATAGCCCTCTGTCTTAACTCATCCAACTGTGTTAACTCCTCCAGTCTTTGTTTAAGATTGTGATTAAAATCCAATCCATACTCTACTGCCATTCTGAGACTAGGAATTACAAATTTCATAGGCACGACAGCTTCAGTGCCATACACCATTCTAAATGTTGTTAGTCTAGTGGTGACCTTATAGGCCGTCCTATATGCCCAGAGAGCAGTCTGGAGCTTCAGATCCCACTGGTGTGGCTCCTTCTGCACAATCTTAGTGAGAATAGCCTTGACAGTTTTGTGCTTGCCCATTGCATCTAGGATAATATGGTGTTGATTTTTTATGCTTTACTGAGAGCATTTCCATTAGAATGTCCATAGTATCATTTATAAAGTGTGTTCTTTGATCAAACACAATCTCCACAGGACATCCATAACGGCATATAATATTTTCAAATAGGAATACAGCAGTGGACTTCGCGGTGTTATCGGGAAGAGCCTTAGCTTCTACCCATTTGGTGACATAACAAGTGGTGATCAATATATACCTATTCTTCCTTGGAGTAATTTTCTTGAATGGACCCATGAAATCCAGACCCCATTTAATAAACACTCCCAGTGACTGGACTGGAGTTAGAGGAGTCATATCTGCTACTGTGGGTCTACCCATCCTCTGGCATATATCACATGTTTTACAAAAGCTTCTAACATCAAATATTAAAGTCTGCCACCACAATCCACTGCAAAATCTTTTTGTAAGTAATATCAGTGGAGAAATGTCCTCCAGAATCCCCATCATGTGCCTTTGAAATAACTTGCATTCTCCCTTCCATAGGCACACATCTTTAAAGAACCCCATCTACTCCTAGTCTGTAGAGTGATCCGCCAATGATAGTGAACTTTAGACTCATAATAATCAGAGCCTTCTTCTGATTCTGAGTCCGGTTTTTTGGGAATCCTCCCTTATAAAGGAACTGATATACTTCATACAACTCCTCTGGATCAATTGTTTCCTCCGTTGTCACTTGAAATAGTTCTGCATCCGCTAACTCATCTCTCAAGGATGCCTCAGAGTAGCCATCCGTACTCTTGGATAGGAAATCAACACCACAATGGGTTTTACCGAGCTTATGAAAAATGTGAAACTCAAATTCCATCAGTAACATCATCCATCCTCTCAGTCTGCCTTGAATAATGACTTTGTTAATAAAAAATAATAATGCCTGATGATCCACATAAAAATGAAATAGCTTGCCCAGCAAATAGTGTTGAAATTAGTAGCACAGAAAACCATTCCTAAGGATTCTCTTTCAGTAGTGGTATATCCTTGTTCAGCTTGACTAAATCTCCGACTGGCAAAATACACCGGATAATCATTCCTCCCTTCTGGCTGAGCTAATATTGCTCCCATCGCCAGTCCTGAAGCATCTACATGTACATGAAAAATGACATCCCAATTTGGTTGTCGGAGTACTGGCTTCCTGATTATAGCATTCTTCAAATTCTGAAAGCTCTCCTCACATTCAATAGTCCAATTGAACTTGTTGTTCTTCTTTGTGAGCTCATACAAAGGTAATGCCTGGGAAGAAAATTGATGCACAAATCTTCTATAGAAATTGACATATCCCAAGAAGAACTTAACTATGATGCCCTTGGCCTGTTGGACACACTGAATCTCATCATTGGACACTACATGTCCCAGTAGCTGTCCTTTCCAGACCAAGAAAACATATTTGAATGGATTTAAACAAATTTCCTTTTCCTAAAAACACTAGAAGACCATTTCCAATGCTTATCCTCTCCTGAAAATACAGTGAAGTCATCCATTTCTTCCAATACCACTGATAAATGTGCATGTGTGCACCCTTCATGCCCGCCTACGAATTCTTGACAAGTTGCTTATGCTCCATATTAATTACGCTTGGAATATGAAGCCTACAGAAAGAAGAGAAGAGTGTATACAAGAACTTGAATTTATTCTATCGAGTGTTGGTCTACAGGGGGTGCAGTTGAGCTATTAAAGGACAAGAAGGCGTCTGAAAGTACACAAGATCGCCCTATTAAATTATGTATGGGTGGTAGTAAAGCAATGCATTTTCTTTCGAACTATTCTGACTCCCAAAGGTCCAATGAGTTTTAGTTTTGGAAATAGGTGTGTGACATTACCACCTACAAAGGTAATGAAGCAGCCCTAGAAATTAAGCGTGCTCGTGTGTAGGAGTCTGCTGGTGATATTTCGTCTTCTCTAAAAGATAAAGCTAACCGATGATGAAATATCCACCTTAGAGTTTGTAATCAATATTTTTACAGCACAAATCGTGGATGCTTGGGGGAAGACACACATAACACATTACATAGTGTTTTGAACATTTAATTTTTTCAATCGAAATACATATGTATGTGAAACTAAAGTTTTTTTTGTTCCAACACATTCTTTCTACACATAGTGCATTTTTTTCTCGCCACTTATGGTTCATTAGGTATTTGGAGCAGCCAAGGAATGGAGCGCTCACACTATCAAGCAAAAGCATTGTATTTTAAAAATAGATGACATGGAGGTGGAAGGAAAAAGAGCAATGCTATTCACAAGATGTTCGATTCATGATTCTATAGAGTTTTAGCAGGGAGAGAGAGAAAGAAGACTAGAGAACAAAGAAGTTTGAAATATAGAATAGGTGATCACAATCATATCATGCTTCGAGTGCAATAGATTGATTCCGACGCTTGTTGGAGACAAGGTGGCGTGATGACAGGTGTTGGGTGGAAATTTAATTTTTTTTGACAATAACCATGTCTATTGTAAACATGCATTGCCATACAAAGTGATTTATTAAGGTGATAATTATAAGTCCCATGAGTCAAGTTTGCTCTATTTTGGAGTCTTTTTTAATTTTGAGTCATTTTATTGAGTTTTTAAATTTTAAAAAAACTTTAAGTATTATATAAGTCAAAAGTCACAACTTAAAGTTCATTTTTTGTTTGCATATTTTAGAAGATCCTCTCGAGCCCACACATAGACGCACTCATATCTTGCCCAACATGGACGATACACAAGAACACACCACCATGCACAACAATGACACCACCGCCACTGACAACACTGAAAATCTGCAATCAGTCCCTCATACAGAATCCACCACTTCAAATCCACATCCTCAACATCAAGTGGATAACCCAACACAGCAACCAGCTCCAAACACCCAACCACTCCTTCAACCTTTGCATCCAGAGGATCAAAACACCATGCGTCAGATTTTTGGTGATCTCTAGTCACTAAATGATGCGAATTGCACACCTCTATCGGATCTCGGACCATTCGCAACTCTAAATAGACCCACACAAGAAACAAGACCTAGAGCTCAAGCAACGGCAGCTCCTGGAGCTCAAGCAACGGTTGCACCTAAAGCTCAAGCAACCACTTAGACGCCACGAAAATCCCCCTGCGGGTCAAACAAAGGGTGATTAAAGTGATACTAGGTGATCCTATTTCAATAGCTGGATTTTGTTACACGTATCCAGCGTGCAGCTCTATTGGCCTTACAGGATGCCATCGAGGAAATTTTGATGCATTTGTTTCAAGATTTGTATGGTGCATGCTAAGCGAGTTACTCTAAAAAATATAGATCTAGCTCTAGTGACCAATCTAAGGAATGAAGGGTGCCTCCATAAGAACTAGATTCCCCATGTAACCTTTGTTTATGAGATTTATAATCTTTTCATATAATATGAATAAGTCAATTTTCTACCATTCGATGTAGCTGTAATAGTTAATTGTGTACTTTTTGTTGTTGAAGTATTTGAATTAATCAAGTTGTTAGATTTCACCTCCTCGCCATCCAAGCATCCATAAAAAATCTGGTGAACATTTTACAAAACGGAGCCATTTCGGGTGCGTACAAAGGCCGTGGGATCGCCAAAATGCACGACGATGCCCAGCGATGCCGCACGGGCCAAAAAAAGGCCCTGTGGGCCATGGATTGGCCCATGCACGCCATTGCACACAGGGCCTTTTTTTGGCCCATGCGGCACTGCTGGGCGTCGTCGTGCATTTTGGCGGTCCGACGGTCTCCATACGCACCCAAAATGGCTCTCTTTCGCAAAATGTTCATTAGTAGATGTCCCACATCCGATGGGTTCTTGGATGGTCAAGAGGTGTGAGCGCATTGAAAAAAAAATTATTGGCCAATATGTGCAATAGAAAAAAGAAAGTACAGGAAGTGACAAATTTTTTTTACAAAGAACAAAATTATTGTATATTGCTTTGGATATTACATCATGGCTGGTTGGTTTTCTTGTAAATTACATCTGTAGGTATAGGGCGAATGGCAGACTTGACACCAAAGGTTTTTACAATATCCTTTGGGTTTGTCACCCCTTGACCTAAGCTTAAGGCACAATGGGAGAGGACTAACCTAGGGTACTTTCTTGTAAAGATATACAATGCCGCTTCCCTGTCCACCAAGATACACTTGTGAGCATTAAGGGTAAGGGAATCTTCAGCAAGGATGGCACTTAATGCTTTTCACTTGAGCAGCTCCGTGGAACCATGCTTGGAGAACTTTGTGTGAGCAACTCGAAGAATGGATGGCCCCATATGGCCAAGGTAGTGCCAGAGGGAGCTGTCTCTACCCATAGGAACGTTGCACAAAACTCCAAAACGCATTGCAAACTTATCAACATGGTATGCAGTCTGCAAAACATTTTAAACAACTTCAGCACTTGCTATAGGGTACAATAGAATATCGTTAAGGTTAAAAAGTGGTTACCTCAATTTCTTCATCCATCTCTTCAAGAGATTTCCTTGTAAATTCAATGCTAGAGCGATCTTCTCCACCCATAATGATCAGCAGTTTGTGTGGATGAAAAGTGCTTTCCGGGATGCTTTCATAAAATGAGGCACATGATTTGATCTCCGATAAGTGTATTTGCCACGGTTTGTACCAAATTCTGTTCGTTTTCACTAGGGAGGAAAGAGAGGCTTGGTGGCAGACCTTGGTCTTCAAAGTCAATTTTAAAGTTGACCTTCTCTTGCTTTCCACTGGGATCTTTTATGCCTGCATAGATAGCGAGCACTGAGAGCGACTCACCTTCTCTGAGTCCTAATGCCTTTGCAATGTCATCAAGGAACAAGAAGTGATGACCATCCACCACCAGTGCATGCAAAGTGAGAATGTGGAAGTCAAGAACTTCCTTCGACACCTTGTCTCTCTCTATCATCCGATCTTCCTCCCTAGTGGAGCAGGGATCGCGCAAGAGGACAAGTGCCATAGATGATTCAGCCTTCTCATCAACCTCTTCAACAAATTCATTTGATTCCTCCACAATGGCTATAGGAGATTTTTGGTTGGCCTTTTCCTTGGATTTTCCCTTCTCCATGCCCTCAAACACAAGCAAGACTAGAACCATGTCCCAATGGATGAATTGGGTGCCTATGCACCCCATGCCCAAGTCTATGAGGTCATCCTCATCCTCTATCATGGAGTCCCGCTCACTAATCCCTTTTATAAACCTCAACAAGCGATAGCAAATGTTTTTGTCGGCCGCATAGAGGTGTTTGAGAAAATCCACTGGCAACCAAGCCATGTCGGATCCCTCGAAGACTATTGCATATTCTTCCATGTGTTCCATCATGTAGTCAAGAAAGCATTCAAATCCCTCTACATGAAGGTTAGCGGTGGCATGCATGTTGATCAGCCCCTCAAACACACTGACTAGTTCATGTGCATGATCTACAAGTCACTATCTTCTCTAGTTGTGTGAGAAGTGCATCAGATGATGTTGCCATAGGTCTGTTTGCGAAGAAGATGGGGAGTGAGCTGAAATCTAGTGTTTTGTGAATGTGAGAAATGAAGTTTAAAACCTAAAAATTCACTTTTATACTCAATGAAACTTTTTAAAGCACTTAAAATTAACGTCAAATTAACTTAAAACTATAATTATAAACAAAATCATGCAACAAGCCATTGAAAAACACCAACGTTAAAAGTATTCACGTTCCAGATAAAAAAACTTGCACATTTCAATCAAAATCTTGAACAAATTCAAAATGAAAAAGAGATTCAAAACGCCATATGTATTAATGGGAGCGAAATCGCTTCAATTACAAGCTTTTACATTGATACATCACAAAAAACCAATGTTTTCACACAAAAAAGCTCTTCTCTTTTCCGGAATGAACAACCTTTTCATTGATTACAAAAACATATTGATTGGGTAAGGTATATCTAAGATTAAGATACTCGCGAAGGTGAGTGAGATTCTAGTCGTTATTCACCGAGATGTTGTGCTTTGCATTGTCATGGAGGCATATTTGCAGATCAATTGATTCTCTAGCAGCAACATCACAGTCTAGTGCCTCCCATTCTCCTTTCGTCAGCTTCCATCTTTTGTAGGTAAAGACAATTGACAAAATTTTCTTTGCAATATAGTATCTGCACGCCACATTCTCAGCAACTACAGAGCACTTGATTGTATCTCCCTGGTGGTTGACTACCTTAGTCTCCCATCCAACTCCAAAGAAGCCGTTGATTGCACTTCCCCCTTTGTAAGTCCACATTGTTGGTGTCCTCTGAACACTCTGCAGTCGAAAGATAAACACGAACATATGAAGGGACATAAACCAAGTTAGGGAAGCTTTGTGTGAACCATATGTGCACTTCATTGTTGAATGCACATCGGCCTTGATTCTCCTTTTGGTTGTTGTGATCAAGGCGCTATCTGGCTTAGGCCATCCATACTCTGCAAGGTTGGTGGATGAACCGAAGAAAGATTACCATACCCAATTTGCCTAGGTGTTACATAAGTATGGTTATAAAAAAAAAATGTCACGTGAGACAAGCTCCACGGCTGGACAACCAGCATAGAGCAACTTACCAAAATCAACATGGATAGCCTCAAAAGTTCCTGTGAAGGACTCTATTGGCTCCCACTCTACAAAATCGGATGAGAATACATCTGTAAACATGAACAAGTAATGAAAACCTTATAGAAACAAAAGAAATATATACATCAGAAATACACAATATACAATCTAAACTGTCATGGGTTTTCTTAAACTCCATGATCCTTCCCTTCCAATTATGATGTGCTCGAGAAGCCATGTGTCTCCTTGAGATCTTGTGTTCACCTCTTGAGTTGGGCTGAATTGTCACCTACATCAATCGTTTGAACTCCATCGTCACCCAGCATCCACTGTCGTCTTGTACATTGCTGCATGAAATGGAGTCAATGACACTCCTAGGTCGAGTACCTGATGATTCCATGGAAAATAGTGGCACAACCTGTAGACAAACACTTATGATTAGACATTGCACATCCATGTTCCCAGCTGTATAGAGCAATATTCTTGATGGTACACAAAGACAAAGAATGCCACTTACTGCTATAGTGCTCCACCTACTTGTTGGCTTAATGGGGAAGATAATGTTGCAAATCTTGAGAGGAAAGTAGATCATCTCTAGAGAGCACAATGGAGAAGGGGCAAGAAACCTGTTGAGAAAGAAAGAGGGATGATCTAGCAGAAGGATATGCTGCAAATCTTTAGTTTTAGGTAGAGGTGTTTAGTGAGGCTCATGGAGAAATGGAGAACTTCAGCTTGAGGAGGGAAAGGAGGTTCAAACTTGTGCTGCAGAGCTTTTGAGAGGGAAAATTGAAAGGAAGGAAAGAGAAGCAACTCTTGCAAGGTAAAGTGATGAGGAGTGAGAGATGTTATAGTAGAGAGAGAGGCAGGGAATGATCATCACATTTTTGGAGGGACCCCCTTTAAAGAGAGGGGGGGAGAAATTGATAGCCACTAGAGAGAGAACGGATTGGTGCTTACTCAACTAGTTAGAGAAAAGTTCAGTTATTTGAATTTGTTAGATATTTCCTCTTTATATTTTATAAAAGAGTACAAGTTTGACCACTTACTTTTAGGCCCTGCCATACCCACCATTTCAGTCCACATGCATCCACCCAGTTGCCCCTTCCATAATCTCATTTTTAATCCATGGCAAATAAAGAGGCCCCCTTAGACCCCATTCCCTTCCTAATGTATTTTATTTGTCAGAGGTGTTGAGATGCATTATATGCACATTCTTGTGCCCTCGAAAGAAAGGAAAAACCATATGTATCGTACGGTTGTGAGGTGGTGCCATCCTTAGCCTTGAATATATAATTGTAATGTAAGGAGCACTTGGTATCTCCTCCAATCTTAGAGGATTAGTGCATTCTTCTCCTTCTGTGTTGGAGGAACTTGTTCACAAGACACTACAATTGTACAAGAAACAATTCTTTACCTATAATTCTACATAGACCATACATGCCATGTCATTATAAATGCTTGCTCTTTCAAAGTGTAAGTGAAGGTGATTGTGATGAGAGTGAACCATCTTCTTACATTTGTTTGACTTTCTTACTTTGTAACATGATTTATGAATTGTTCTTGCAGTCATGTTCTTCCAATGTGTGTCTGGTTACTGATCTCAAGTGTTTGTCTGGTGCTGGTATGGCCTTGGATCTATAACCACGGTTGAGTAACCTAGTACTAACATTGTGCAAATGTGTATTGCATCATTGGTGATCCTGTTGGGAAAGCTCTGTAAAAAGAGTATCAACCATGGAGGACTACATAGATGATATGACAGGGCCAAGTAATGTACAACAAAAAAGAGACAAGACAGGCCCAGGAAAAGAACAAAATTTGGAGAGTTGGAGAGGGTAATGCTCGATCAGGAGGATCATTTTGAACCAGAAGTAGGAAAAGAAAATGTTGAACCACAACCAGAGAGGTAGCTAGGGGTGCCAAAAGTAAACTTGGCTCCACAAGCCGCCAAGGACCTCAAATTGAACATTCTTGAGTTCAAAGGGAAGAAAGGAAGTGACCCTCAGAGACACATTAATGCATTTGAGAGCTGGGGAAGTCTCAGGGAGTTGCCCATGCCAAAGTTGACTGGAGAATATGTTTTCCACAAATACTAAGAGGAGCAGCCTACACTTGGTACTTCAACTATCCATGAGAGCAGTTGCCAGCTTGCTTATCAGTCTATGCCCAAGGCCTTGGTTCAGAGGTTCAAGGATGAAAAGAATGATGAGGAATTTCTCAGCGAGCTGGGAAAGATCAAACAAAAGAAGGCTAGAGTCAGGCAGTTTGTAGAAGAAATCAAAGATTGGGTGAGACAATTACTATCATCACCACTAAGACTTAAAGTCAAAAATCACAAACCCCATATTATGCACCTTTGACTAGTTGATTCAACGAGCAGTAAAGGTAGACAAAAAATGAGCAAAAAGGCTGAGAAGGGATACCAGCTCCACATAGCGAATCCGAAACGGTCCAGTAAGTGAATTGAGAGGAATACTAGAAGTGATTGGAGTAGAGGAGAAAGAAAATAACTTCCTCCATAAACACCAAGCTATTGCTACAGATGTCCAAACTAGTTCAAGAAGTACCAGAGGGCTGAGGAACTCTTGGAAAAGGAAGGCTTAAAGACAACATATGAAACAAAAAAACTAGTCTACCTTGATTGCTTCACTGTGGAAATGGTGGGATTTGAAAAAGCGAAGAATTATAGATCAATATAAGGAGGTGCCTACTCTGTGGAAAGTGCATTGCACTTTATACCTAAGCAGTTGGAGTTCAAACCTCACCATAGATATGTCATCCCTACAACGGCTATATGCCTTATCCATGCCTATAAAAGGAACCCCCCTTTGTATTGTTTGAGTGCAGTTGAGTGTGTAATTCAAATTCAAATTTTACCCCTCTTCTTGGTGTCAGCTCCCCCTTCCCTTCTCTCTCACACCTCTCTCCCTTCTCTACCTCCATCTCTCTGTCTACTCTCTCTTCCTCTTCCATCTCACTCTATCTTCTCATTATCACTCCAGTTCACATGGTATCATAGCTCTCATGAACTTGAGCTCCTAAGTACTCTAAGAGCCTTCTCTCCAAGCAACGGCCTGTTTTACGCCCATCCCTCACTTCCAAGGTTTACTCGGCTAGCATGACTAGCGCCTCGTCCCCTATGGTTATAACCACCAAGTCAAGGTACTTCACCATTGATAAGCTCAATGGGAACAATTACAATGTGTGGAAGCTGAGAATGGAGCTATATTTGAAGCAACTTGGCCTCTGGAAGATTGTTTTTGGAGATGAAATAAGACCAAGTGAAGATGAGTAGGCCTTTGACACGGACCTACACTTGAATGGGATTCAGGGGACATTACAGCTCAAATGCAAGTCCAAATGGTGCGGACTCTATCCACCTCTAAGGCTATTTGGGAGTTCTTCAACAACGGTTATGAGCACACTAATCTTGTTTATCAAGTCTCCCTGATCAAGAGGCTTGTAAACAATACTATGCAAGAAGGCCAATCTGCACTCAAGTTCCTTAAAAATTGGCAACCACTATTAGATGAAGTTCACATCTCTTAAATGGAGATTTTAGAGAAATTCCAATGTATGCTTCTATTGGCGGATTTTCCTTCAAGCTGGAGAGCCTTTGTTACTACTCAATCCATGTCCCAAATGCAATTGCAAGGCCTTGTATCCAAAATCCATCAGGAAGAAGCTTTAAGAGACCAGTCTAATGGCTCTACTCCAGTGGCTCTAGCCACTCATATCAATTTCAAAAAAGGTGGTCCTAACCACCATTACAATAATTCAAGGCAGTTGCATAAAGGTGGTTCTAACCACCCTAGAAATGCACCTTATGGTCAAGTTCAATGCCACAAGTGCAAGAAGTTTGAACACGTTGCAAAGGACTGCGGGTCCAAAACCAAGCATCATGGTGGTAATCATGGAGGATTCAACCGACATAAAGCAAATAGAGGCTATCATCACAAAGCTCATGCTCATTTCACCAATATTTCAAGCTATAAGGGTGATATACACCCTACTTCTATAGAACTTTTTGCTACAAGATTTAGCTCTTCTAAGCCACAGCACAACTCTTCTATATGGTATCTAGACATTAGAGCTACACATCACATGACATATCATTTTGATTGGCTTTCACACTACACTCCTCTTCAACACCCACTTGAAGTCCTCATTGGGGATAGCCACATTCAACATGCTCAAGGATATGGCACTGTTGCCATTACCCTATCTAATGGCACTATAGCTCACTTAGACAAGGTATACCATGTACTTGGTATAAAGATCTCATCTCTATAGGAGAGCTCACCTCCAAGGGCATTACAATTTCTTTCATGCATGATAAGTGCATCTTGCAAGGACTTGATACAAACCAAAAGCCTTTCTCTATATCTTTCCCCAAGGAATGACGCTTGTATCCTCTTGGCTCCAGCAAGGTCCAAGCCAATGCACATTCATCAATCATCAAGTCTTCTAAGCAAGACGAGACACTTACTTGGCACTACAGGCTAGGTCATGTCTCGCAACAAGTGCTCAAAGATATGTAGCAGAAGGAGCTAGTGTTGGGTCTACCAACCACAATTACACCAATCACATTTTGTGAATCATGCGTGTTGGGAAAAGCTAATTATTTCAAGTTTCCAATATCAAAGTCCCATACAACTCAACCTCTTGAGCTTATCCACCTGGATTTGTGCGGCCCAATGCAGACACAATCACTCACCGGCAACAAATACTTCCTAATATTCATCAATGACTATACAAGGTACTCATGTCTACTTCTTGGCAGATAAAGCTGCAACATTTATCAAATTTCAGGCATTCAAAGCTGCGGTGGAGACACAATTGGATCGAAAGATTAAAGCACTGTGAACAGATAATGGTGGAGAGTGCAAAAGCAATGAGTTTCAACAATATTGTGTATCAAATGGTATTTAACGGGAATTTAAAATTTTGAATCACCCTCACCAAAATGGAGTGGCCGAGTGCAAGAATTGCACTTAAGTCTAAGTTGCCCGCTCAATGCTAGCCCTCGCTTGACTTCCTATTACATTCTTGGAAGAAGCCATAGCTACCGCCAACTACATTCAAAACCGAGTCCTCTCATCTGCCTTTCCACACAAACCTGCTTACCAGCTATGGTTCAACCACCCGCCCAACATAACCCATCTCAAAATATTTGGTTCCCCGGAATATCCTTTGCTCACCAGTCCTCAACCCAAATTTTCCCCTAAGAGCAACCACACTATCTTCTGCGGATACGGAGACACTCATGGCGTTAAGGCATATCGCCTTTACGATTTGACAACCCATAGATTTTTGTTCTCAAGGTTAATAATCTTCTGCGAGTTTCTTTTATTTACTCACCCCGATGAAGCTCCACCCTCATCCACCACTGAGCCTCTTTTTCCTACCCCAGATAGACCATGCAGTAAATATGTTATGGCAAGTATTGTTGATAAATCATTGCCCCAGAGTGTGAACAACCACTTAAGCACTTTTATTCAAAATCAAATGACCACGAGCCTAATAACGAAAGAAACCAAAAATCATAAGCTGGTGCAACCTGTTCTAGCGCTACCCGTGGCATTCGATTCCCATCAATCTACTGAGGCGGTCCGGGGCGGGCAACAAGAAGAGCAACCTCTAGACACCCTTCAAGGCTCCCGTGCTGCTCAATTGGGTTGGGGTTGGAAAAAACAACAAACACACACACAAACCCGCAACCTAACCCTACACAAATTTGGGGCACCACCTAGTTTTGGATGCGAACTAGGACGCGTAAAGAGAGAGAGAGAGAGAGAGAGAGAGAGAGAGAGAGAGAGAGAGAGAGAGAGAGAGAGAGAGATAGTGCTCGGGCTGCTTTGAAACGTATCGGCAATGATCAAGCAAACACAATTATATATGTAAGAAAGAGAGAGAAAGGGGGAGGGGGTGCTTGTTGCATTAATACCTCCTTACAAATCTGTCATGACAAATCAAAGTGAGATTAGTATTTGTTCAACATAGCTTGCGTAAATTTCACCACAACACATCACAAGAAAAGCCACCCCAATCACTGTCTTAAGGCCAGGGGAGTCCTCTCCACCCTGTCAACCTCTTACAGTATGTGGGATTTATGGCTAGATTGATGACAACACCAGAGACAAGCTATCAAGAACTTAACAAAAAACACCAAGACACTTACGCATCATTGTTGTCCATTACTTCACGTTGTAAGGGAGACAAAGTATCCAAGCTTAGTCCAAATCCACCCTCCTTGATTCAGCAAATGTTGGGCTTACACTAGTAGGAGAAATGATAGATTTCGTCCTCTCAATTGAATGATCACTCTCTCTCTTACAATGGCATAGAGTTCCCTTGCTAATCCCCTATTACAACACATGCACATGCATAAGACAATGAGCTTCCACTCAAGAGCTCCTTCTAGAGAGGTTGAGCTTGGCTTCTCAAGCTATAGCATAGTGCTCTTGCTTATGGCTCCCCCTTTTGTGCTAGCTACACCCTCCTTTTATAGCAATCTTGAAGGCTAGGGTTACTCCTCTAACCATGGTTGGGTTAGATTTTCAGCAATTTATCTAATTTCTTTTGCTTGGAATTATCAAGAAGTTGGTAGGGAAAGAGAGAGGAGAGAAATGGAGGTGATAGGACTTTTCATAGTGGGTTAGTGTTAGTAGAGTTAGTATTAATTTACAAATGGAATTGGATATTTACAATGGGAGTATCCATGTAGGATACAAATAAGGAAGAAAAACTCTTAAGAGGTAAGAAAAGGTGGATTTCTTACAAGGTTGATGCTCCAAGTGTCTTGAGTAGGGCCAATTTTGACGCTTGTTGACGGTCCACTAGCTTTGACGGTACATTTTTTCTCCACTCTTGACCTTCCTTGAGAGACAAGGTAATTGAAGCTGAGTAATCAACCACCATGATGCTGTCTTTTAAGAGAAGAGGCTGAATTTTGTGGTTTTTTTGATAGATATGGGTAAATTGGAGGAGGAAAAATGAGACTAGGTGGTCAATTTTGGAATGGAATTGTGTGTGGGAGGTATGAGTTCACCATGGTTTCTCTTATTCTTCAAGGTTGAGGAGAAGGTGAGTAGGGTGCAGAGAGGAGTGGTGAGAGAGGTGGGGATGATGAGTGGAGAAGTGTGTGTGAAAGAGGAAAATGATAAAGTGGAAGAGAGAGTGTGGCTGCATAGCATGGGAAAACTGGGGTCCACTAATAAAATCATAGCTCACAGCTCGTAGCTCAAAAAAATATGAAAAAATTTGAGGCAAAAGTTCAGCCCACGAGCTACAACTTTTGTTTGTATTACCTTTTTAAATTCAGAGAGCAAGTGAACTTTAAAAATTCAGCAAAACCGACCGTTTTTTCCACTGCACAAGGTCCTTGTGGGGTCCTTCTTTGGATGATTCTTTTGAATACCTCCAAGAGTGAGCCCTCCATAGTGCATGTATGCATGCCACCTACCCTTGACCTTATTTGGTAGGTCTATAATTGAAGATATTGTTGAGATCATGATATAAGTGAATAGTACAACTAAGAAAATCAAATATTGAGGGGTCTAAAAAATATGTACATGTCAAATATAAATAATATAGGTGGAAAAATATAAAGGGGTCAAAATAAATCTCTCTCATTATAAGTCTACCATAAAAAGATGAATATTTTTGGTGGTCTAATTTATGAGAGTAATAGAGAATATATGTAGGAAGGAAAAAATCACAATAGTGAAAAAAATATACACATAAATAGAACTAGTATTTTTGGATTTTTGTTGGGATGGAGTTACACCAAAAATAAGAGAAGCTTACATGAAAATATTTCTATATGGAATAAAGAGTATGAAAAATGGTAAGAAAAATTGTGGTAATGGTGAGGCAATGTACAGAGCATAAATAACACACACCTAGGTAGAAATATTTAAATAAATACCAAAATAATTATGAAAAAATCTTTTATTTAGGCCCTATATACAAAGAAATATTTACATACGCATGGGCCATAATATACTTATATTTTTTATATTTTATATTTTTTTGGCTCAACTAGCCCAATGACTAGCTAATTGAGGGTTTTTTAAGAAGATATGGGAAAAGTCCCGTGACTCACGCACGCCTATGTACAGTGAAATGGTAGGGATAGCCACAGTGTTTGGGTGATTTTGGTAGGGTGAGGTAACTCACTGTGGCAATTACAAAGAGCCAAAAAACGGCTATCATTAGCCCTCCCCCTGGATGATGGTATATTCATGTACCATCATAGAGCATCTTTTCCAAAGAGAGTGCTTCAGAGTCCTTGACGAGATTTTCATTGTTTGGCCCCTCAGAATTTTGGCTGGAGTTACACTCATGCTTCATGTAACAATACTTACATGAAACAGCGGCCTTTGGACAGATCTTTGGTAGATCCTTTGGTAGAAGGCGACTCAAATAGGGCTTCAAGCGATACTCGTTTACCTTCCTGGAGTGCTCTTTACCATTCAAGTCCATAAGCTGATAGTAACTAGAATTGAAAGCCTTCTTGACTATGTATGGCCCTTGCCATCTAGTTTCAAACTTGGCATCAAAACGATTGTCAAGTCGATTGTCATACCTTAGCACAAGCTCTCCTTCCTTGATGCCTTTGTCCTTCAGTTTCGTGTCGTGCGTTTCTTTCGCTTGTGTGGCTTTCCTCTTGTAGCACTCATATGCTGCTTCTCTTTTCCACTCAAGCTCCACTAACGTAAGAAGTCGATCCATCCATACCTCTTGATCATCTTGTGCTCCTTTGCCATGAAGTCGCATTGTTGGAATGTTGAGCTCGATAGGCTGCAAAGCCTCTTGACCATAGACCAAGTGAAATGGTGTGAACTCCGTGGCTTCCCTATATGTGGTTCGATATGCCCACAAGGCACCATCCAAGAAGTCATCCCATAATTTTGTCTTGTTTTGCACCATCTTTTTAATGACTCCTGCAATGACACCATTAGCCTTCTCCACCAAACCATTTGACTGTGGGTAGTATGGTGTGCTATGACGATGTAGAATGTGAAGCTCTTCACAAACTTCTGTGAGCAAGCCCTTTCTAAACCCTGGACCATTATCAGAAACAATCTCCAAAGGTGTGCCAAATCTGCAACAAATGTGATTGTACACAAACTTGCTAACTGTCCTCTCATTCACTCTTGCCACACTTTGAGCTTCCACCCACCTAGTCATATAGTCTACAGCCACTAGAATGTAGAGTTTACCATTTTTTGTCCTAGGCAGAGGACCCATAGCATCAATGCCCCACTTTTCAAAGGGTCCATTTGCAAGCACTATTTGCCTCGGGCCATGCACCAACCTTCTATTTCCATTTATCTGACAATTGTGACAGCTTTTACACCAATGTTGAACATCCACATGCAAGCTTGGCCAAACATACCCCGCAAGCAAAATCTTCTTCACAGTTGATTCTTGGGCAAAATGACCACCACATGCCTCTTCATGCAAACCTTTTAGAATGGCTGGAATTTCCTCGATAGTTGGTACTCTTTTGCACACTTGATCCTTCCCTCTTTGATAGAGGGAGCCTTCTAGGAAGAGATACATGCTTGCCTTCTTCATGAGTCTCCTCTTCTGAGCCTTCGTGAAGTCTTGTGGAAACTCGCCCTCCAAAATGTAGCTAATAATGGGAGTCAATGACTCCAATCCCTGGTATCTCGGTTGCTTGACAGTTGTTGCCACCATGATGACCTGCACTTCTTTCTCAACACATGTAACTACTTGCTGTGCAAGTAAATCGGCATCTTCATTCTGTTTCCTAGGAATATGATATAGTTGCACTTCTTCAAATTGATTAAACAATCTACGAATGGCATGAACTTTTGTCCGTAAGCTTTCATTCTTGCATGCCCAAATACCTAAAATCTGTTTAACAATGAGAAGTGCATCTCCCTTTACCATGAGGCGTTGTATCCCTTGGCCAATGCACATCTTCAAACCATGAATTAGTGTGTCGTATTCTGCTTCATTGTTGCTAGCTGAACTTGGTAGATTGAACTTCTCTTTCATGACCACCTCTCCAATTGGGTTGAGCAACACTAGCCCTCCCCCTGCTTTTCCTGTGGCTCGACGAAAAGCTCCATCAAAGAACAAGGTAAAAGCATTAGGAATACTTTTTGGTGGTGGCAATGGTAGGGTCTTTACTTCAGGCACCTTAATCTCCTTTTCATGCACCCTATAAGTGAGAATCCCTGCCAATTGTGCACGCACACTATCTTCTACCTTGAAAGAGTATTGAAACTCTTGCAACTCCATAATCCACTTTGAGATCCTAGTACTAAGATTCATTTGAGATGACACCCAAGGGAACAAATTCTCTGCGGTGAGGATTACAAAAGGTTTTGGGAGCAAGTAGGATCTAAACTTCCTTATCGCAAACATGAGAGAAAGCATCATGAGTTCTGCCTCCGTGTAGCCTCTCTCTAAAGCATTCATGACCCTACTAGCAAAGTAGATGGGCCGCATCCTGGTACTATAGGGATCTTGTTGTAGCAAAACTGCACCAATTGTTTCTTTCCCAGCACTAGAGCTAACAAAGAATGTGTGCTCCCAACAAGGAGGCATGAGTGTTGGTAGCTCTGACAAAATGGCTTTAATGTTACAAAAGTACTCTTCAAGCTCATCAGACCATGCAAATTCTACTTGTTGTGTCAACTTTTGCAAAGGGTGAAGTAACTCCGAGGCTAAGTGAATGAAGCGTGACATATACTTCACCTTTTGAATGAATGAGATGACCTCCTTAAGACTCTTGGGTGATGGTAGCTCAATAAGAGCCTTCGCCTTTGAAGGATCCACTTCAATGCCTTTGTAAGAAACTTTATGACCAAGCAAGATTACTTCATCCTCACCTATATGGCACTTGTCGGGGTTGAGTTGACCTCCCATGTCGTAGAGCTTCTTTAAACCTTCTTCTACCCTTTGTAGATGCAATGATTTTGAGCTACTATAAATACAGAAATCATCAATGAACACCCTAATTGACTTTCCAAAGAATGCTTGAAACACCATATTCATGAAACGTTGGAATGTTGCAGGAGCATTTGTCAGACCAAATGGCATGACTCTAAAAGCATAACAACCCCAAGGAGTGATAAAGGTTGTTTTCAATTGATCCTCCAATGCAATCCCTATTTGAAAGTAACCTGAGTAACCATCGCACACAGTGTACTTCTCATGACCAGCTACCTCATTTAGTATCTCATCCTGGAATGGGAGGGGAAAGTGATCTCTCTTTGTTGCCTCATTGAGGGGACGGTAATCCACACACACCTTCCACTTGCCATTTTTCTTAGGAGTGACAACAACAGGAGAGACCCACTCTGAATTCTCCACTGGATAAATGAAACCTGCTGCTAGAAGCTTTCTTACCTCCTTGAGTAGAGCCTGCTCCTTAATGACTCCTAGCCTTCGTAGCTTTTGAGCCTTAGGTGTGGCCTCTGGCTTCAACTCAATCTTGTGTTGAACAACATCTACTCCACGCACATCGGTGTAGTCTTTAGCAAAAAGCCTCGGAAATTTCCTTAGCACACATTTGAACTCCTCTCTTTCATCCTTTGTAAGTGTTGTAGACAACATACCTTCTAACATTCCTTCATCTTCCACCTTTTGGTTCTCTTGAGGACCTACCTCCTCCAAGCCTTGACTAGAGGTCTCTTGGTTGCTTGGCTTAAACCTTACCCCCATGACTTCGATGGAAGACTCCTCTTCAGTAATGTTGCCACTACTTTCTTCTTCTGAAGTGCTATCGGTCCAACCTTCTTCCGTCTCACTTTGAGATGATTCTTCATGGAGCTCCTCTTGGCGTTGCTCCTTCATGTCAAAGACAACCCTCTTATGATTGTCATTCCTGCAAATTAATTTCCCACTCTCCCAATCCTGCAAAGCTTGCATTTTCATTAGCCATGGTCTTCCTAGGATAAATGGATAACCACTTCCCTTGGTCGACATAACATAAAAATCCACCACTTTCTTAATGCCAAAGGCCTCTACAAAGACATTTTTACAAATGCCTACACACCTAACCTTGCTATTGTTTGCCATCTTGACTTTGATTTCAGGTGTCTCATGGATGTGCATGCCTAGTCTTTGCATGAGTCCCTCTGTCATGATGCAAATTTGTGCACCCCCATCCACTAGACCTTTCCTAACCAATCTTCCTTTGATGTAACAGTCTAGCACCGGTGTAATGTCCTCATTCTTTTCAGCTTGTGCAATTTTTACAATAGGCACACTCTCTTTTACCTTTCTCCTAGTGCTAACTGCCCTTGTTAAATCCCTCCTAACTTGTGGACATAATGCAAGAAATTGAGGCCATGAAATATCAGGACCCTTACCTCTCATGTCTTCCAACAAGTTGTACGGAGCCATACCATGTCCAAGAGGGAAGTCTTGGAGGTTGATACGACGTCGAGTCCTCTTGGTTTCCTTGGTTTCCTTGGTTTCCTTTGCCTTTTTGCCTTGTCCATGGTCACTCTGTGATGTGACTCCTTCTTTCTCTTTACCTTTCCCTCGGCCACGCTTAATGCCATTGGCTTCCATGTCAACCTCATTTGAATTTGTCACCTCTACCACATGCACATTTGGATCTGGCAAAGGTAGAACTCCTTCTACCCCTTGTGGAGGTGGTCTTGGTCCATTTGGCCTTTGTAGAAGCCTTGGTTGTTGACCAGCTCCTTCTCCTGCATTCATCACTAGGTAATTCAAGTTAGGTCTCCCTGGCTCTCCACGGGGCCAAGGACAATTATACATCCCATGTCCAGACTCTCCGCAATTCCAACATTGCAAGACTCTCCTAGTTCGTGGCTCTCTCTCTTCTGACTTCTTTGCTTGTCCCTTTGGACCTACAGCTTGTGCAAGGTGAATTGACAGGCTGCTTAAAGATTCATTTAACTTCTCAATCACTTCAGCCGTTACCTCAGGAAGCTCCCTAGATGTTGATGCTTGTGACTTACCTTTGGGTCTAAGACCTTCTATTGGAACCTCTCCCCTTAAGCACTTGAGTTTCCTATACTTCTCAGCAGCCCTAGTTTCCGCTGCATCAAAAGTAGCAGGTGCACCCGCCTCAACTTTTACCTTAAGGTCAGGAAAGAGTCCGGCTATGAACCTCTCCTTCTTTAAAAATTTTGCACCATCACCAGGGTTAGCAACATTTCGTATCCATAGAGCCCAAAGACGTAGAAACTCTTGCTTGTACAAGTAGTAGTCATCTAAGTCTTTTTGCTTATGAGAAACAATGTCTTGCCATAGTTTTTGAGTGTTTTGGGGATCAAAGAAGTATCTCTTAAAACGATTCAAAACTTCTGTGTAATTCCCCTTAACTTCCTCAGGCAAAGAGTCAAACCAAGTACTAGCATCTTTCCTAAGGACCACCTCAAACATTTCTACACGTTCTTGATCGGTTACTATCCTCTTGATACGGCAAGACATCTTGAAATTTGCTAAAAATAATTTTGCATCCTCTCCAGGCTCTCCAAAGAAAAGAGGATATCCAAACATTTGGCGTTGGCTCTCCATTATTATGAAAGATTACAACACGAGTTACAATAAGGGATACAATAGAGATTTAGAACCACTCGCCTGCAAATGAAGAAGTAAGAAAATACCACTCTAGGTTTTCTTCTTCAGCTATCCAAGCTTCAATAAGGTCTCGATTTGTTTGATCAAAACAAAAAGGTAGACTATTGATGAGCTCTAAGAAGGGTTGAAATTCTTCAAAGCTAAGGCGATAAACAGAAATCTCTAGAACTTCATTTTCTGGATCCAAAAGAGCAACCACGTCCCAAGTGATAAATTGCACTTGCTCTACAATTCCCAACGCGCAAGCGGTTTGTATAAAAACTAGATCTTCATGCTCGTCGAAGGCCGTGAGAAAGTAGCAATTGACTAGGAGCTCCTTTCCTTCGAGTTCCACACAGTCGGAGTGAGGCAACCTTCTCACAATTTCATAAAGAACATCCTCATCAAGTCCAATCAAGTTTGCAAGATTTAAAGACTCCACTTGTGCTACAAAATTCCTGCACAAAAACTCCTTAGGATTATGGTTAAATCATTCAAAAGCATAAAGAGATTTACAATGTCTCTATGAACAAAGTGTCATAGAAAGTAGAGAAGGATGAGAATTTATACAAATTTGCAATCTTCTCTATGCTCTCTTTATTAAGACAAGATCTGAATAGCTCCCTATCTCCTTTGTTGAAAGCGAAAGGAAGACTATTAATAAGACGCAAATGAGGGAAAAATTCACCAAATGTGAGTCTATGAAGCATGAACTCTGGCCGCAAGTTTCCTGAAGAGTCTTCCTCAATGGTGAAATGCACTCGCCAAACGCCAAATTTCACTCTATTTACCAATCTTATGAACACACTAGTTGGATGAATGCGCGGTCTTCCTTAGTGCCCAACAACAAGAGGAAAATGGAATCCACGCGTAGGACCTTCCGTCTTAACTTCACCACCCTCTTGTTATGAGGGAGACGCCTTACTACTTGCTCCTGCAACTCAATTGGTAATAGAGCTAGATCCCTAAGGATTGAACTTTCACTGCACACACATTCCCAGTTAGAACAAATGATCGTTTTTTTGTTTCTTGTAACAACTTGGACAAAGAAAAAACAAACATACACACTATTTTGCCAGGCTGCACTTCATTTTAAAATAAAATGAACACATGTACATCAAAAGAAGTGTGGTAGTTGATGAGAGGTAGAATGACAGGGTTTGGTGATGCAAGAATTTCTCCTACTCTTTGGGCACCAAACATGAACACCATACGTTGTTGAAAATGGATTTTCCTACTAATTGCAATGTTTATTCTAATGTGTGGAGTGAAATGGAAGGGGAAAACCTCTATTCCTGGGCCATTATCCATGGTCTATGCATGACCTAATGCTTAAAACAAAACAAAAATATAGACGTCCAAACTAAGGTCGTACCTAATGAGAGGCAAAATAAAAGGATTTACTGAAGCGTTTATCTCGGCCAACCTAAGAGGACCTAAAATTCTACGAATGACACGTTGAAATTGCAACTTAGTACTAACAATTATGTGTACCTTTTGCCTTGCAATGGGAATGAAGGGATCATACAAATTTTCGTGATTCATGCAAACTACTTGACTATGCTAAAGGTTGATTCTACAAAAAAATACACAAGCCGTCCTCAGTGGGGGCACCAATTTGAGGCGGTCCGGGGCGGGCAACAAGAAGAGCAACCTCTAGACACCCTTCAAGGCTCCCGTGCTGCTCAATTGGGTTGGGGTTGGAAAAAACAACAAACACACACACAAACCCGCAACCTAACCCTACACAAATTTGGGGCACCACCTAGTTTTGGATGCGAACTAGGACGCGTAAGAGAGAGAGAGAGAGAGAGAGAGAGAGAGAGAGAGAGAGAGAGAGAGAGAGAGAGAGAGAGAGAGAGAGAGAGAGAGAGAGATAGTGCTCGGGCTGCTTTGAAACGTATCGGCAATGATCAAGCAAACACAATTATATATGTAAGAAAGAGAGAGAAAGGGGGAGGGGGTGCTTGTTGCATTAATACCTCCTTACAAATCTGTCATGACAAATCAAAGTGAGATTAGTATTTGTTCAACATAGCTTGCGTAAATTTCACCACAACACATCACAAGAAAAGCCACCCCAATCACTGTCTTAAGGCCAGGGGAGTCCTCTCCACCCTGTCAACCTCTTACAGTATGTGGGATTTATGGCTAGATTGATGACAACACCAGAGACAAGCTATCAAGAACTTAACAAAAAACACCAAGACACTTACGCATCATTGTTGTCCATTACTTCACGTTGTAAGGGAGACAAAGTATCCAAGCTTAGTCCAAATCCACCCTCCTTGATTCAGCAAATGTTGGGCTTACACTAGTAGGAGAAATGATAGATTTCGTCCTCTCAATTGAATGATCACTCTCTCTCTTACAATGGCATAGAGTTCCCTTGCTAATCCCCTATTACAACACATGCACATGCATAAGACAATGAGCTTCCACTCAAGAGCTCCTTCTAGAGAGGTTGAGCTTGGCTTCTCAAGCTATAGCATAGTGCTCTTGCTTATGGCTCCCCCTTTTGTGCTAGCTACACCCTCCTTTTATAGCAATCTTGAAGGCTAGGGTTACTCCTCTAACCATGGTTGGGTTAGATTTTCAGCAATTTATCTAATTTCTTTTGCTTGGAATTATCAAGAAGTTGGTAGGGAAAGAGAGAGGAGAGAAATGGAGGTGATAGGACTTTTCATAGTGGGTTAGTGTTAGTAGAGTTAGTATTAATTTACAAATGGAATTGGATATTTACAATGGGAGTATCCATGTAGGATACAAATAAGGAAGAAAAACTCTTAAGAGGTAAGAAAAGGTGGATTTCTTACAAGGTTGATGCTCCAAGTGTCTTGAGTAGGGCCAATTTTGACGCTTGTTGACAGTCCACTAGCTTTGACGGTACATTTTTTCTCCACTCTTGACCTTCCTTGAGAGACAAGGTAATTGAAGCTGAGTAATCAACCACCATGATGCTGTCTTTTAAGAGAAGAGGCTGAATTTTGTGGTTTTTTTGATAGATATGGGTAAATTGGAGGAGGAAAAATGAGACTAGGTGGTCAATTTTGGAATGGAATTGTGTGTGGGAGGTATGAGTTCACCATGGTTTCTCTTATTCTTCAAGGTTGAGGAGAAGGTGAGTAGGGTGCAGAGAGGAGTGGTGAGAGAGGTGGGGATGATGAGTGGAGAAGTGTGTGTGAAAGAGGAAAATGATAAAGTGGAAGAGAGAGTGTGGCTGCATAGCATGGGAAAACTGGGGTCCACTAATAAAATCATAGCTCACAGCTCGTAGCTCAAAAAAATATGAAAAAATTTGAGGCAAAAGTTCAGCCCACGAGCTACAACTTTTGTTTGTATTACCTTTTTAAATTCAGAGAGCAAGTGAACTTTAAAAATTCAGCAAAACCGACCGTTTTTTCCACTGCACAAGGTCCTTGTGGGGTCCTTCTTTGGATGATTCTTTTGAATACCTCCAAGAGTGAGCCCTCCATAGTGCATGTATGCATGCCACCTACCCTTGACCTTATTTGGTAGGTCTATAATTGAAGATATTGTTGAGATCATGATATAAGTGAATAGTACAACTAAGAAAATCAAATATTGAGGGGTCTAAAAAATATGTACATGTCAAATATAAATAATATAGGTGGAAAAATATAAAGGGGTCAAAATAAATCTCTCTCATTATAAGTCTACCATAAAAAGATGAATATTTTTGGTGGTCTAATTTATGAGAGTAATAGAGAATATATGTAGGAAGGAAAAAATCACAATAGTGAAAAAAATATACACATAAATAGAACTAGTTTTTTTGGATTTTTGTTGGGATGGAGTTACACCAAAAATAAGAGAAGCTTACATGAAAATATTTCTATATGGAATAAAGAGTATGAAAAATGGTAAGAAAAATTGTGGTAATGGTGAGGCAATGTACAGAGCATAAATAACACACACCTAGGTAGAAATATTTAAATAAATACCAAAATAATTATGAAAAAATCTTTTATTTAGGCCCTATATACAAAGAAATATTTACATACGCATGGGCCATAATATACTTATATTTTTTATATTTTATATTTTTTTGGCTCAACTAGCCCAATGACTAGCTAATTGAGGGTTTTTTAAGAAGATATGGGAAAAGTCCCGTGACTCACGCACGCCTATGTACAGTGAAATGGTAGGGATAGCCACAGTGTTTGGGTGATTTTGGTAGGGTGAGGTAACTCACTGTGGCAATTACAAAGAGCCGAAAAACGGCTATCACTACACATAATCAACTTGCACCACTTGATGGCATGGCCACACACACTCTGAAGCTCTCACACACACTAAAGAAGGCCACACATACACACATGCTCAGCCCTCTGTATCACACCAATCAACATTTCATGATCGTTACTTCTCAAGCTCCATTGCACCATCTCCTTCTCCACACACAAACAGTCCCCCTACCTCAGTCAAAAACGCCCCTAAACATCCCTCATTTCAGCGCCTGAGCTTCTCCTTCATCGCCTCTAAGCATGGCACACACACCTATTGTAGTCTCGTCCTCATACTCAACCCTGCCTACTTTTACTACTCGTAGAAACACCATCACTCCCATCATCATTTCCTCTTCATCCTCATCCCTCAAGGCATCTAATCAACACTCTGATTGACCCTCCAAATCAGCCCCAATGGATGATGAAGGGATCTCGCCTCCCCTTCGCCCTCGACACCGCTCCCTCAAAGCCATCTACGAAGCAACTTCCTTCTCCAAATTCTTGATTCAAGAAGAAGAAGACCTCTCAATCAATATCCCTGACCCGCTCGAGGAGAACACGCTCTCAGTGGAAGACGCCATTGCCTCTCCCAAAGGCGAACATTGGATTGAAGCCATGAGGAAAGAGCTTCAAGACTATCACGCCAAGGCCCAACGATGACAATGTCATTGGTTGCTGATGGATTCTCAAGAATAAGCATCGCCTCAACGGTTCTGTCAAATGCTACAAAGCTAGGCTTGTTGCAAAGGGCTATACGCAACAACATGGTACAAATTTCACTAATACTTACTCTCCCGTAATCAAGATCGCATCATTTTGCATACTTGTTGCATCAGCCGCTGAGGCGGTCCGGGGCAGGCAACAAGAGAGATGACCTCTAAACACCCCTCAAGGCTCCCGTGCTACTCAATTGAGTATGGGGCAACCACAAACACAACACAACAACAAACCCAAACAAGATAGGGGCACCACTTAGTTATGGTATGCGAACTAGGATTCAAAAGAGATTTTGTCATAACCAAGAAGATGTGCCACAAAACACACACAAGCAACCTCACACCAAGACACACACAAAATGGACCAGAGAGAGCTAGAGCAAAGGGAAGAGAGAGAGAGGAATGGAACTTGCATAATACCTTGTTTGTGACTTGCAAATGGAGATGGTTCGTTATGATGCTATTGTAGAGCTTGTACAAAGCTAACTCAATGCTTAGTGAATGCTAAACATTGCCAACACACACACACACACACACACACACACACACACACACATTGTCTTAGGGTGTAGGAGACCTCTCACCACAATACCCTCTTACAATGGACACTAAACTGGCAATGAAAACACACTAAATCACTTTCTCAAACAAGATCAAATGATAGAAACTTAAAATACACAAGTCACCTTGAATTCACCAAACCGTATTGCACAACTAGAAGGACGAAGATTTGAACGTTGAATCATGTCTTTGATGCACCAAGTCTCAATTTATTGATGATGGAGGAACATATACAATAGTAGTTTTGAGGTTTTGAACTCACGCTCTCTCACTTGCAATGTGTAGCTTGAAAGCTTCTCTCACACCAAAAGTGAAGCTCACAAAGTGGTTGCTACACTTAAGTCTTTCCTCACGCATAGAGTGTTGGGGATGCTATGTGAGATATTGGGGATGTTTTACAAGAAGACGAGGGGACTATTTATAGGTTGGAGACCTGCATTAAGATTATTTGGAAATCCTAATTTACAAGCTAACAAATCAGGATTATGATTTTTTTAAAATATCAAAACATTGTGGGCCTTCTTTGTCTACTTGAGTCATGGATGTGGGCTCAAAAGAGAGCATTATTGATGGTAGATAAGGTGAAAGTAGAGTTTTAAGGAAGAGGAAGGAGAGAGAGAAAGAGAGAGAGAGAGAGAGAGTTACTAAGTACATGTCTTGAGGTGAGGTGTCTTTTATGGTTAGGTCAATGGCTATTTTGTGTTAGTATGTTAGTGGTTAGTGTTAGTAATCACTAGAAAGTTAATGATATATTTACAATGGGTAGAATGAGGTGGATGGTTGAAGTAAGATGGTTGAATCAAGTGAGAAAATCCTTTTGATGGTCACGCTTGAATAAGTTTTGGACTTACTTGTGTAGGTTCTCAAAATGACTATCAATCCTCTTCTTCTTCTCTTGTTCTTTATGCCACCACCGTCAAGGTTGATTATCGCGATGAAAATGGTAATTCGATTGATGCGATCTCTCAATTTGCAGAGGTTAAGCATGGTTTACATGCTAAATTTTATGTATAAAAAAGGGGTAAGATGGAATTGTACTTTGGAAGTAATAGAGAGAGGCATAGAGATGGTGTGTGTACATGTAGAGCTCACATGAGAGCTATGGAAGTAAGAGGGGAGGTTAATGGTGAAGAAGGTGAGAGAAACCATGGAAGGTGCAGGTTCGAGTGAAGGATTGAAAGGAATGAGTGTGTGTGTGTGTGTGTGTGTGTGTGTGTGTGTGTGTGTGTTTGTGTATGTGTGTGTGTGTTGAAGTGTGGAAGAGGTGAGAGAAGACTATGGGCTACTTCTGAGAAAAGTGGGAAGATTGGGGTCCAATCAAAAAATCATACCTCACCAGTGGCAGCTCCAAAAATCATGAAAATGTTTGAGGTAATTATTCAGCTCCTGGTCCACATTTTGTATTCTAACCACCGCTTCAAATTCAAAGTAGAGATGGATGTAAAAAATCCCACCAAAATACATGTTTTTCTTCACAAAAAAGTCTTCAGTGTCCCCCCTTTTGTTGAATTTGCATATGGCTCCAAAGGTGAGCCCCTTCTTGCACGAGAGAATGACCTAATTGATTCTTACGGGTTTGAAAATATGCATGGTTGTGGATTATGCATAAAAATTATATATGGATATGATGAAAAGACAAGTTAGTATATAAACAATTCGTGGAATCTAAAATAGTGTCACCTATACATAAATATCAAATGGAGAAATGAGATATATAAAAGTATAAGTAATCAAATGAGGGAACCCTCATTTGTTTTTATTGAAGTATATTTATTTATAAGAGATAAGAAAAGATACCTCTAGGAAATAGGAATTTAGTGAAAGACAATGACTGATGGTGAAAGGTTTTTCCTTGGAGTGGATTCTCACCAAAAATAAGAGAAGCTTGCATGAAAATATATCTATATGGAATAAAGAGTGTGCAAAATGGTAAGAAAAATTTTGATAATGGTGGGTCAATGCACATAGCATACATAGGCAAATAACGCATACCTAGGTAAAAATATTTAAATAAATACCAAAATAATTATGAAAAATTCTTATATTTAGGCCCTATATATAATGAAATATACACACAAATGGGCCATAATATTTTTATCTTTTTTTTTTGGCTCAACTAGCCCAATGACTAGCTAGCTAAGGGTTTTAAGGAGATATGGGAAAAGTCCCCTAACTCACACACGCCTATGAACAATGAAAAGGTAAGGATAGCCACAGTGTTTATGTGATTTTGGTAGGGTGAGATAGCTCACTATGGCAATTACGAAGAGCCAAAAAATGGCTATCATTAGCCCTCACCCAGGATAATGTTATATTCATGTACCATCATAAAGCATCTTTTTCAAAGAGAGTGCTTTGAGTCCTCTATGACATCTGGTCCCTTGACAAGATTTTCATTGTGTGGCTTTGTGTCACACTCATGCTTCATGCAACAAAACTTACATGAGATAGTCGCTTTGATAGTTCTTCAGTAGATCCTTTGGTAGAAGGCGACTCAAATAGGGCTTCAAGCAATATCCGTTTACCTTCCTGGAGTGCTCTTTACCATTCAAGTCCATAAGCTGATAGTAACTTGAATTGAAAACCTTCTTGACTATGTACGGTCTCTAATATCTAGTTTCAAACTTGGCATCAAAAAGATTGTCGAGTCAATTGTCATACCTTAGCACAAGCTCTCCTTGCTTGATGCCTTTGTCCTTGAGTTTCTTGTCAAGCTTCTCCTTTGCTTGTATAGAATTTCCTCTTGTAGTACTCGTATGCTGCTTCTCTTTTCTACTCAGGCTCCACTGATGTAAGAAGTCGATCCATCCATACCTCTTGATCATCTTGTGCACCTCTGCCATGAAACCGCATTGTTGGAATGTTGAGCTCGATAGGCTGCAAAGCCTCTTGACCATAGACCAAGTGAAATGGTGTAAACTCTGTGGCCTCCCTATACGTGGTTCGATACGCCCACAAGGCACCAAGAAGTCATCCCACAACTTTGTCTTGTTTTCACCATCTTTCTAATGATGCTTGCAATGACACCATTAGCCTTCTCAACCAAACCATTTGACTGTGGGTAGTAGGGTGTGCTATGACGATATAGAATGTGAAGCTCTTCACAAATTTCTGTGAGTAAACCCGTCATGAACCCTGGACCATTATCAGAACAATCTCCAAAGGTGTGCCAAATTTGCAACAAATATTAGTGTAGGCAAACTTGCTCACTATTTTTCCATTTACCCTTGCCATACTTTAAGCCTCTACCCACCTACTCATGTAATCTACAGCCACTAGAATGTAGAGTTTACCATTTGTTGTTCTAGGTAGAGGACCCATAGCATCAATGCCCCACTTTTCAAAGGGTCCATTTGCAAGCACAATTTGCCTTGGACCATGGACCAATCTTCTATTTCCATTTACCTGACAATTGTGACAAGTTTTACACCAATGCTGGACATCCACATGTAGACTTGGCCAAACATACCCTACAAGAAAAATCTTCTTCATGGTTAACTCTTGGGAAAAATGACCACCACATGCTTCTTCATGCACACCTTTTAGAATGGCTAGAATTTCCTCGATAGTTGGTACTCTTCTGCACACTTGATCCTTCCCTCTTTGATAGAGGGATCCTTCTAGGAAGAGATAGACACTTGCCTTCTTCATGAGTCTCCTCTTCTGAGCTTTTGTGAAATCTTGTGGAAACTCGCCCTCCATAATGTAGCCAGTAATGGGAGCCAATGACTCCAATCCTTTGTATCTCGGTTGCTTGACAGCTTTTGCCACCATGATAACATGCACTTCTTTCTCAACACATGTAACTGCTTGTTGTGCAAGTAAATCAACATCTTCATTTTGTTTCCTAGGAATATGATATAGTTGCACTTCTTCAAACTGATTAAACAATCTGTGAATGGCATGAACTTTTGTCCTTAGGTTGTCATTCTTGCATGCCCAAATTCCTAGGATCTGCTTCACAATGAGAATTGCATCCCCTTTTACCATGAGATGTTATATACCTTGGCCAATGCATATCTTTAAACTGTGAAGTAGTGTGTCGTATTCTGCTTCATTGTTGCTAGTTGAACCTGGTAGATTGACCTTCTCTTTCATGACCACCTCTCCACTTGGGTTGAGCAACAGTAGCCCTCCCCCTGCTTTTCCTGTGGCTCATTGAAAAGCTCCATCAAAAAACAAGGTAAAAGCATTAGGAATACTTTTTGGTGGTGGCAATGGTAGGGTCTTTACTTAAGGCACCTTAATCTCCTTCTCATGTACCTTATAAGTGAGAATCCTTGACAATTGTGCACGCACACTATCTTCTACCTTGAAAGAGTATTCAAGCTCTTGCAACTCCATAATCCACTTTGAGATCCTAGTACGATTCATTTGAGATGACGCCCAAGAGAACAAATTTTGTAACAAGTAGGATCTAAACTTTCTCACCGCAAACATGAGAGACAGCATCATGAGTTTTGCTTCCATGTAGCCTCTCTCAAAAGCATTCATGACCCTACTAGCAAAGTAGATGGGTTGCATCCTGGTACTGTGGGGATCTTGTTGTAGCAAAATAGAACCAATTGTTTCTTTCCCAACACTAGAGCTAACAAAGAATTTTTACTCCCAACAAGGAGGCATAAGTGTTGGTAGTTCTGACAGAATGACTGATGTTACAAAAATATTCTTCAAGCTCATCAGACCAAACAAAATCAACTTGTTGTGTCAATTTCTGCAAGGGGTGAAGAAACTCCAAGGCTAAGTGAATGAAGTGTGACATATACTTCACCTTTTGAATGAATGATATGACCTCCTTAAGACTCTTGGGTGATGGTAACTAAATAAGAGCCTTTGCCTTTGAAGGATCCACCTCAATACCTTTATAGGAAACCTTGTGACCAAGCAAGATCACTTCATCCTCACCTTTGTGGCATTTGTCACGGTTGAGTTGACCTCCCATGTCATAGAGTTTCTTCCAAAAACCATCAATAAAAACCCTAATGGACTTTCCAAAGAATGCTTGAAACACCATGCTCATGAAGCGTTGGAAAGTTGCAGGAGCATTTCTCAGGTCAAATGGCATGACTCTGAAAGCATAACAATTCCAAGAAGTGTTGAAGGTTGTTTTCAATTGATCCTCCAATGCAATCCCTATTTGAAAGTAACTGGAGTAGCCATCACACATAGTGTACTTCTCATGACCAGCTACCTCATTTAGTATCTCATCTTAAAATGGGAGGGGACAGTGATCTCTTTTTGTTGCCTCATTTAGTGGACGATAATCCACACACACCCTCCACTTGTCGTTTTTCTTGGGAGTGATAACAATGGGAGAGACCCACTCTCAATTATCCACTGGATAAATGAAACCTGCTGCTAGAAGCTTTCTTACCTCCTTGAGTAAAGCCTGCTCCTTGATGACTCCTAGCCTTTGTAGCTTTTGAGCCTTAGGTGTGGCCTCTGACTTTAGCTCAATCTTGTGTTGAACATCATCTACTCCAAGCACGTCAATGTAGTCTTTAGTAAAAATCCTAGGAAATTTTCTTAACACACCTTTGAACTCCTCTCTTTCATCCTTTTTAAGTGTTGTAGACAACATACCTTCTAACATTCCTTCATCTTCCACATTTTGGTTCTCTTGGGAGCCTACCTCCTCCAAATGTTGACAAGAGGTCTTTTGGTTGTTTGGATTAAACCTTACCCCCATGACATTGGTCGAAGACTCCTCCTCTGTAGTGCTACCACTGCCTTCTTCTTCTAAAATGCTATCAGTCCAGTCTTCCTCCGTCTCACTTTGAGATAATTCTTCATAGAGCTTCTCTTGATGTTGCTCCTTCACGTCAAAGACAACCTTCTTATGATTGTCATTCCTGTAGATCAACTTTCCACTTTCCCAATCCTGCAAAGCTTGCATTTTCATTAGCCATGGTCTTCCTAGGATAAATGGATATCCACTTCCCTTGGTTGACATAACATAAAAATTCACTGCCTTCTTAATGCAAAGGCCTCTACAAAAACATTTTTACAAATGCCTACACACCTAGCCTTGCTATTGTTTTCCATCTTGACTTTGATTTTAGGTGTCTCATGGATGTGCATGCCTAGTCTTTACATGAGTCCCTCTGTCATGATGCAAATTTGTGCACCCCCATCCACAATACCTTTCCTAACCAATCTTCCTTTGATGTAACAATCTAGCACATGTGTAAATCCTCATTCATTTCAACTTGTGCAATTTTTACAATAGGCACACTCTCTTTTACCTTTCTCCTAGTGCTAATTGCCTTTGTTAAATCCCTCCTAGCTTGTGGACATAATGCAAGAAACTGAGGCCATGAGATATCAGGGTCCTTACCTCTCATGTCTTCCAACAAGTTGTATGGAGCCATACCATGTCCAAGAGGAAAGTCTTGGAGGTTGATACGATGTCACGTCCTCTTGGTCTCCTTTGCCTTATTTTCTCGTCCATGGTCACTTTGTGACATAACTCCTTCGTTCTCCTTACCTTTCCCTTGGCTACGCTTAATGCCATTTGCTTCCATGTCAACCTCTTTTGAATTTGTTAACTCTATCACATGCACATTTGGGTTTGGCAAAGGTGGAACTTCTTCCACTCCTTGTGGAGGTGGTTTTGCTCCATTTGGCCTTTGTAGAAGCCGCGGTTGCTCACTAGTTCCTTCACTTGCATTCATCACTGGGTAATTCAAGCTAGGTCTCCCTGGCTCCCCACGTGGCCAAGGACAATTATACATCCCATGTCCAGACTCTCCGCAATTCCAACATTGCCAGACTCTCCTAGGTCTTGGAACTCGCTCTTCAGACTTCTTTGCTTGTCCCTCTAGACCTACAACTTATGCAAGGTGAATTGACAGGCTGCTTAAAGATTCATTGAACTTCTCAATCACTTCTATCATTACCTCAGGAAACTCCCTAGATGTCGATGCTTGTGACTTACCTTTGGGTCTAAGACCTTCTCTTGGAACCTCTCCCCTTAGGCAATTGAGTTTCCTATACTTTTTGGAAGCTCTAATTTCAGTTGCATCATAGGTGGCAGGTGCATGCGCCTCCACCTTTACCTTAAGATCAGGAAAGAGTCCAGCTATGAACCTCTCCTTCTTTAGAAATTATGCACCATCACTAGGGTTAGCAACATTTTGTATCCATAGAGCCCAAAGACGTAGAAACTCTTGCTTGTATGAGTAGTAGTCATCTAAATATTTTTGCTTATACAAAACAATGTCTTGCCATAGTTTTTGAGTGTTTTGGGGATCAAAGAAGTATCTCTTGAAACAGTTCAAAACTTCGGTGTAGTCCTCCTTAACTTCCTCCAGCAAAGACTCAAACCAAGTGCTAGCATCTTTCCTAAGGACCACCTCAAACATTTCTACACGTTCTTGATCAGTTATTATCCTCTTGATACGGCAAGACATCTTGAAATTCACTAGAAATAATTCAGCATCCTCTCCAGGTTCTCCAAAGAAAAGAGGATATCCAGACATTTGGCGTTGGCTTTCCATTGACTTGATTTCAAAGTGACGCACGTTTTTTTTTTAAAAAAAATTACGCAATAATGTTTTTTAAATTGCAATCTGTTCTACAATAAAATAAAAATATGCACATCAAATGATCTATGATAATCAATAAGAGGCAAGATAACAGCGTTTGGTGATGCAAGAATTTCTTCTACTCTTTGGGCACCAAACATGAACACCATACCTTGTTCAAAATGGATCTTTCTGCTAATTACAACGTTTATTCTAATGTGTAGAGTGAAATGAAAGGGGAAAACCTCTATTCTTGGGCCATTATCCATGGTCTATCATGACCTAATGCTTAAAACAAAACAAAAATATAGACGTCCAAACTAAGGTCGTACCTAATGAGAGACAAAATAAAAGGATTTACTGAAGTGTTTATCTCAGCCAACCTAAGAGGCCCCAAAATTCTACGAATTACTCATTGAAATTGTAATTTTGTGCTTACAATGATCTGCACCTTTTGCCTTGCAATAGGAACAAACGGCTCACACAAATCTTCTTTATTCATGCAAGCTACTTGATTATTCTAAAATTTGAGTGTTCACAACAACATACGCAAGCCCTCCTCAATGGGGGCACCAAAATTGAAGCGGTCTGGGGCGGGCTACAAGAGAGGCGACCTCTAAACACCCCTCAAGGCTCCCATTCTGCTCAATTGAGGCTGGGGCAACCAAAAGTGCAACACAACAACAAAACTACAGCAAAACCCAAACAAGATAGGGTCACCACCTAGTTATGGTATGCGAACTAGGACGCAAGAGAGATTTTGTCACAACCAAGAAAATGTGCCACAAAACACACACAAGCAACCTCACACCAAGACACACAGAAAATGGACCAGAGAGAGCTAGAGCAAAGGGAAGAGAGAGAGAGGAATGGAACTTGCACAATACCTTGTTTGTGACTTGCAAATAGTGATGGTTCATTATGATGCTATTGTAGAGCTTGTACAAAGCTAAATGCTTAGTGAATGTTAAACATTTCCAACACACACACACACATTGTCTTAGGGTGTGGAAGACCTCTCACCACAATACCCTCTTACAATGGAAACAAACCTAGCAATAAAAACACACTAAAACACTTTCCCAAACAAGATCAAATGATAGAAACTTAAAATATATAAGTCACCTTGAATTCACCAAACCATATTGCACAAGTGGAAGGACGAAGATTTGAACGTCAAATCACGTCTTTGATGCACCAAACCTCAATTTATTGATGATGGAGGAACATATACAATAGTAATTTTGAGGTTTTGAACTCACGCTCTCTCACTTGCAATGTGTAGCTTGAAAGCTTCTCTCGCACCAAAAGTGAAGCTCACAAAGTGGTTGCTACGCCTAAGTCTCTCCTCACGCATAGAGTGTTAGGGATGCTATGCTAGATATTGGGGATGTTTTACAAGAAGGAGAGGGACCTATTTATAGGTTGGAGACCCTCATTAAGATTATTTGGAAATCCTAATTTACAAGCTAACAAATCAAGATTATGAGTTTTTTTTAATATCAATACATTGCAGGCCTTCTTTGTCTACTTGCGTCACGGATGTGGGCTCAAAAGAGAGCATTATTGATGGTAGATAAGGTGAAAGTAGAGTTTTAAGGAAGCACAGAGAGAGAGAGAGAGAGAGAGAGAGAGAGAGAGAGAGAGAGTAACTATGCACATGTCTTGAGGTGAGGTGTCTTTTATGGTTAGGCCAATGGCTATTTTGTGTTAGTATGTTAGTGGTTAGTGTTAGTAATCACTAGAAAGTTACTGATATATTTACAATGGGTAGAATGAGGTGGATGGTTGAAGTAAGATGGTTGAATGAAGTGAGGAAATCCTTGTGATGGTGAAGCTTGAAGAAGTTTTGGACTTACTCGTGTAGGTTCTCAAAATGACTATACGTTCTCTTCTTCTTCTTCTCTTCTTTATGCCACTGTCGTCACAAGGTTGATTACCACGATGAAAATGGTAATTTGGTTGATGATATCTCTCACTTTTTAGAGGTTAAGCATGGTTTACATGTTGAATTTTATGTATATAGAGAATGGGTAAGATGGAATTGTACTTTGGAAATATAGAGAGAGGCATAGAGATGGTATATGTACATGTAGAGCTCACATGAGAGCTATGGAAGTAAGAGGGGAGGTTAATGGTGAAGAAGGTGAGAGAAACCATGCAAGGTGCAAGTTTGAGTGAGGGATTGAGAGGAATGAGAGTGTGTGTGTGTGTGTGTTTGTGTTTGTGTGTGTGTGTTTGTGTTGAGAGGAATGAGTGTGTGTGTGTTTGTGTGTGTGTGTTTGTGTTGAAGTGTGGAAAGAGGTGAGAGAAGACTATGGGCTACTTATGAGAAAAGTGGGCAGATTGGGGTCCAATCAAAAAATCATACCTCACGAGTGGTAGCTCCAGAAATTATGAAAATTTTTGAGGTGATTATTCATCTCTTGGTTGTATTCTAACCACCACTTGAAATTTGGAGTGGAGATGGATATAAAAAATCCCACCAAAATACATGTTTTTCTTCACAAAAAGTCTTCAACGGCCCCCCTTTTGTTGAATTTGCATATGGCTCCAAAGGTGAGCCCCTCTTTGCATGAGAGCATGACCTAATTGATTCTTAGGGGTTTGAAAATATGCATGGTTGTGGATTATGCATAAATATAATATATGGATATGATGCAAAAACAAGTTAGTATATAACCAATTTGTGGAATCTAAAATAGTGTCACCTATATATAAATATAAAATAGAAAAAAGAGATATATGAAAATATAAGGAATCAAATGAGGGGACCCTCATTTGTTTTTATTGAAGTATATTTATTTACAAGAGATAAGAAAAAATACCTCTAGGAAATAGGAATTTAGTGAAAGGCAATGACTGATGGTGAAAGGTATTTTTGAGGTTTTTCTTTGGAGTGGATTCTCACCAAAAATAAGAGAAGCTTGCGTGAAAATACATCTATATGGAATAAAGAGTGTGCAAAATGGTAAGAAAATTGTGATAATGGTGAGTCAATGTACATAGCATACATAGGCAAATAACGCACATCTAGGTAAAAATATTTAGATAAATACCAAAATAATTATGAAAATTTCTTATATTTAGGCCCTTTATATAATAAAATATTTACACACAAATGGGCCATAATATATTTTTATTTTATTTTTTATTTTTATTTCGCTCAACTAGCCCAATGACTAGCTAGCTGAGGGTTTTAAGGAGATATGAGAAAAGTCCCCTAACTCACACACGCCAATGTACAATGAAAAGGTAGGGATAGTTACAGTGTTTGGGTGATTTTGGTAGGGTGAGGTACCTCACTATGGCAGTTTCGGAGAGCTGAAAAATGGATATCACCGCATTCTTTGACATTCCTCTTCATCACATTAACATTCGCACTGCCTTTCTACATGGATGGCTAGATGAAGTCATTTATATGGCTCAACCGCCGTACTTCTATTGTGATGATCCTACTATCTATGTATGCAAGCTAAATAAGCCTATATACGGTCTTAAGCAGTCAGCTCGACAATGGTTCAAGTGCTTGCATGATTTTCTTATCAACTGGGGATGGGTTGTCATTGCTAGTGATGAGACATATGTCTCACATGTTGTGGAAATGTTTAAGGAAGAATTCCCAGTCCATGACAACGGCCCTATATTGACCGACTTCTTGGGCATAGGGATCCAATTGGAAAATTCATGAAGCTCTCATAGCGGAAATACATTGAAGTCATATTGGGTGAGTATAGTCTTCTCTCTTCTAATGCACAACTCTCAAACTCTTTACATCTCTGCCACAATCTCCTGATGATACTTATTCTATGTCAAGCTTTCCCTATGCTCGCTTGATTGGCCAACAAAGGTACGTCATTTCATGCACAAGCTTGACATTAGCTTTACCGATCATGTCTTATCTTGCCATATGAAGGCACCTCACAAATGCCATGGTCTCACTGTCAAGAGATCAATGCGCTACTTACATCACACTCGCCATCACTCTCTCACCTATTATCGTCAGCACCACTCATCACCATTGCAACTCAAAGGTTTTGTTCATGTCGACTAGGCTGGGCAAGACCCGGATATGCATAGCATCTCTAGGTATGTATTTCTTCTTGCAGGTGGTGCTATTTCTTCGCGAAGCAAGCACCAGACTTCACTTGCTCTATCATTTGTTGAGGTAGAGTATATAGTAGCATCCTTTGCTGCTCGTGAAGCATTATGCTTCATCAACTCCTAGAAGAAATGCCAATTCCATGTGTCACTCCTCCAATCATTCTACATTGTTACAATCAATCAGCAATTGCAATGGCAAAGAGTCCTCAGCTTACCGAGCGTACAAAGCACATTAAGCTCGCATATCACTTCATCAAGGAGCTAGTAGAACACAACTTCATCCATCTCAAATACATCTCTACCACAGAGAATGTCGCCAATTTCCTTACCAAGGTAGTTCCTCCTAAGAAACATATTCTTTGCTCAGCAAGAGCCAGTTTGGAAGCTCCCTAGCTTCATCTTCAACAATATTCATTGTATTTTAGCATAGTTTTTTTTTTGTATTTGCATTTGAGGGAAAATCTCCTCACAAATACTCTATGCTTTCTGTTATGGTTCCGGTTTGAGGGGGATGTGGAAAGTGCATTGCACTTTACACCTAAGTAGTTGGAGTTCAAACCTCACCACAAATATCTTATCCCTACAACGGCTATATGTCTTATCCATGCCTATTAAAGGAACTCCCCTTTGTATTTTTCTAGTGCAGTTGAGTGTGTAATTCAAATTCAAGTTTTCCCCCTCTTCTTGGCGTTAGCTCCCCCTTCCCTTCTATCCCACACCTCTCTCCCTTATCTACCTCCATCTCTCTTTCTACTCGCTCTTCCTCTTCTATCTCACTCTATCTTCTCATTATCACTCAAGTTTACATACTACAATGAAGGTGACAATCAATTTGGGTCTCTCTCTTTGTCTTCACATTGGTGGAGACATGGGGTAGTTACCCCTTTCTTGCTCCACTATTGTTGTTTCCTCCTCATCATCCAACTATGGAATTCGCTTAGAACCTGAGAAGGAAGCTAAGGTGTACCAGCCAGGACAGGGAGCAGCCTTGCCGTGTAGTAGAGGGAGGGTACTTTCTTGCCTGCTACTCTTGACCTTCCTGATTGCATGGTAAGCCAAGCCAACTGTCCAACTCTCTTGGCTATATTCTCTGCTCCTCTACTTAACGCAATCTTTCCGAGTCCTCCCCACTTGCGCTTGTCTACACTCCTTCCACACTTGCTTGTGATTTTTTGTACAAGGAGTTCAACAAGGGTGTCGTCCCTACCACACCTACAGCAGCACTGCTTGTTGAGAGAGAGAGAGAGAGAGAGAGAGAGAGAGAGAGAGAGAGAGAGAGAGTCCCTTGACTGTCTTACATGGAAAAGATCTTCTCTAACTCCTTGCTCAAGTTTTCTATCACAAAGCTTTATTTTTACGCCAGTGCTATTTTTGTTAACGCATCGGCGCCAGTGCTAGAAAAAAACGGGGGTCTAGTGTATTTTAACCAGCTAAAATTATAAAATCTTGGTTAGATTGTGAGCTTGCCTTTAAGAAAACCGGCAAATTTACACAGGTTTTAGTGTAATTACTGGCAAAAGCTTCAAATTTTGACCTAAAAACCAGGATTATTTTGATCGGTTAGGAAAAATGTAATTTTCTAGCCCTAAGCATCGCTGAAATTAGGAACGCTAAAGTTCTAAAAGCCTAAAAGATGCGACGCCTATATCACTTCCTACAAGCAGTGCCAACAACGTGGCCGTTCATGCTAGGATATAGCCAATTATGTTGGAAATTAAAGCTTTCAGCCAAGGGCGGAGCAAACCTCTTGGAGAATGACCTTGCTCCTCAACAAAAATACATATTCAACAATATTGGTATGTCAAAGAAGAGTCCTTATCCACGACAAAGGGGTGCTTGGACTTGATGCTTCGATTATGTTTTAGATTTCAACAAGCTACACTTATGTCAATATTACAGGAAATCTTTCTTGGTTACCAAGTTCAACTTCTAAGTTGGGTGTATTTTTAGTTTTATTACATGAATAAAGAGCCATTGCAGCAACCCTGTTGCAAGATGATGTATATCACCATTATATACATGTCACTATGATATATTCCTATTCAAGCCATTTTCTTTGCATTCGGATAGTGACCTTATGCATCCCTTGACATGGAGACGTGTACCATGCCTTGACATGGTGTGCTCAGGTGGAGCTAGCCAATTGACCTAGTGACATCCTATTTGGCATGATATGTTCTTACACAAGTCCCTCTAGTCCCAGAATGCAATTCCCAACTTGAGTTCGCAATTGTATGATTGTTCCCCCCACATGAGGCTTTGGAATGGTCCCAATTTGAGTGCATTTTTTATCAAAGATGTGTAAAGATATCCATCTTTTTCTCCCTAAGGTAGGAGATGTGGTGTGTGGTCCAACATGTACGTGTGTGTGTGTGTGTGTGTGTGTGTGTGTGTGTGTGTGTGTGTGTGTGTGTGTGTGTGTGTGTGTGTGTGTGTGTGTGTGTGTGTGTGTGTGTGTGTGTGTGTGTGTGTGTGTGTGTGTGTGTGTATTTTGTTGGGACATGGATGATAAAAACTATTGTAACAACTCACATATCAATATCAGGAGGTGCCTACTCCTACGAAGGAGACACTCAATTTGGGTCTCTCTCTGGCTTCCTTTTGGCACATCACATTATATTGTAATTTGTAGGGAATTTCTTGAACAATCAAGTCTACTCGATTTTTGGATCATGTGCTTGGATTCACACTTTGGTGCTTATCTTTTGGATTTTGTTTTTATATCATGCACATTGTAATCTCCTACAAGGAGGCAGATAGTGGGCACACACTCTCGCTAAGGCTTGAATTTCTTCATATCCAGTATCTTCCTCTTTAAAGGACTTGCTATCTAAGTGTTGTCATGGATGCTTGAGAGTCAATCTTCTTGAGTCTTCTTGAATCTTCTTGAGTCAATCTTCTTGAAGATTCTAGAAAGTCTCAAAAGATTCTAGAAGAGAGTTGTGGAATATTCTATAAGATCGAAGAAAGTTCTAGAAGTTTCTATAAGCATCTAGTAGATTCTAAAAGGTTCTAGAAGTATCAAGAACAGTTCTAAAATGTTTTAGAAGAACCTAGAAGGTTCTAAAAAGTTCTAGAAGCTTGATGAAGAATCTAGAATGTCCTAGAAAATTCTAGGAGATTGGAAGCTTCTTAATCTCCTTATGCTTGAGAAAGAACCTAGAAGATTCTACACCTCCTTAAACTTGAGGAAGAACCTAGTAGGTTCTCAATCTTCTTAATCTTCAGGAAGAATCTAGAAGGTTCTTAACCTCCTTAAGCTTTAGTATAAATAGAGGTCTTCGGTTACAAGCCCCTCAGTCTTGCCAATACCATTTGTGAGGCTCCTGCAAGGTAAGTCCTCTTCTAATTCTTGTCGTGTTATCAAGTCTTGTTCTTGTAATCAAATCTTGTCTTGTAAGTCAAGCTTTGTAGTCAAGTTATCTTAATCAAGTATTAAGTCTTGTAATCAAGATTAAGTCGTGATCAAGTTTTAAGCTCTTATATACTATGAGCATCCTCTCTCGCTCTCCTCTAGCTTTGAGATGTGCTCACGACAGTTTGGCAAGACTCCACTCCTTGATTTTGCCTAGGCATGGAGTTTATATTGAAAGGTGCAGTATCCAACTTACAAAAGTTGCAGCAACAAATTTAGGAGCGACATGAACGATGGAAAATAGAGCGACCACACTTTCCAAGTCCAATGGTGTAAGACCTTCAACGTCGAGTCAAAGAACTACATAAAGCTAATATGTGTCGCTAGTCCAATGGGGCAAGTAGAGCAATCACAATTGCTAGGTCTAGTGGTTCAAGAGATTTGAGAATGGATCTTGCAAGCTAGGGTGAATGGAAGACAAACATAATGCACACAAGTGAGTGTGTGTAGGCTAGATTGTTACTCAAGCAAGTTAGGTTCCAAGATAGATTAACTTGGATTCATAAACAAGATCTTGAGTAGTTTGCTAACCCATCACAAGGAGATCACAAGCTCACCATAAACAAGAGAGATGTAATGAAAACTTGGAATGGTTTCTTCATGAAAGGAGCTTTAAGTAGCTTGATAGCCTTGCACCACTACATGTGAGATAATTCCACCTCTTCTCTCATTGACTCATACATGTGAGATAATTCCACCTCTTCTCTCATTGACTCATACTATAGTAACTCTAGGACAAAGCTCATACCTTACAATTCTCCCCTTGAGGTTTGGACTGGGACAATAAATTGAAGATTATTTATCCACTAAGGATGACACATGGTATCCACAAAAGATGTCAATACATATCCACAAAGGATGGCCAAAAATCCTCCCCTTTAAAGTGAGAGGCTACAATATTCATAGATTGTTGTCGTAGTAGGACAAGGTTATTCTCACCTTGGTCTTCAACTTCTTCTTCATTCTCTAGAGCTAATCCTCATGCAGGTTTCTTTTGTTTGTAGCTTTTAATGGTGCTGCTTCCACTACTTCTTTTCTCCACTGATGTTGCCTCTATTTTTGAGTAGCATCAAGAAGGATGATGCCCCTTCTTACCACCTTTGTTGCAAGACTTGTTGGTGTAGCAATCCTTTTCTACATGTTCCATTCTCCATTGATGTTGCCTCCATTCTTGAGTAGCATCAAAAAGGACTATACCCCTTCTTACCACATTTGTTGCAAGACCTGTTGGAGTAGCAATCCTTTGCTACATGTCCCATTCTCCCACAATTATAACACTTCTTTATACTTTATGATGATTTTGAATATCCTCCCATTGGTGATGATACGACAAGATCTCCTCTTGATGATGTCAATGACTCCTTTTGCTTCTTCTCTTCTGCTTAAAGATAACTAATGATGTATTGTAATGCTAGAGCTGGTTCTTTCTCTTCAAGGATGGTGACTAAGTGGTCATAAGAGGGTGGAAGTGCACTTAAAATCATGACCACTTTGTCATCTTCTGGTACATCACACTTTATTCAGTAAGCTAGGTTATGATGGTTTTAAGTCTATTCACAAGGCTATCTATGTCCTCTCCTTCATACATTGTGGCTTTATAAAGTTTTTTAAGCCTCACTTTACTTCTTTTAGCTCTAGCCCCAAAGTTCTCTTCAAGAAAATGTTGTACATTCATCAATGTAGTGGACATAGTTATTGTGAAGTGCGGTGATAATGATCCCAAGTGCTTGTTCGTCCATTTTTAAAGCTTGTGCATTAAACGCCATGGTATGCACTCCCTCTTGTTCATCTAGTGGCGCTTTGACAACTCCCCATAATGTATTCTTCATCAAGTAGCCACTAAGCTTCGTCTACCATGTATAGAACCCTTGCCCATTTTTCTTCTTTCTTCTATTCTTCTATTTTTGTTACTCTATCTATTGTTCTATTCTCTTTTTGTGTACTTAAGGGAAGTCAAAGTCCCTACCACATGATGCAAGCTAAGCTCTTGGAGCCACTCAGTGCTTCTAGCCCTTTTTACCTTGGTAACACATGGTCCTTTTGAAGTCTGCCCATTTTGAATTTTAGATTTGGTGAGATGATGGAGAGAGGAGGCAGTTAACACCTAGTAAATCTCCTTCCCTCCCTTGTGCCTTCTCTGTAGTGGCAAATTGCACATGCTATCTTCTCTCCAGTTCTTTGTTTTTTAGTCCATCACTTCACTGGCTCTCCCTTCCTTACCTCTCTATTCATTTCATCTCACACCCTCCCTTCTTTACCTCTCCCTCACTCTCTCAACACTCTTTCCTACCTCTATATCACCCACTCTCATTGCACCCTCTCTTGCTTGGTCGATTCTTTGCTCTCTTGGTGGGCAAGTGTTGTTATGACCTTGATATGATGGGCTAGAGCTACTTGTGTAACCTAATTGTAATTTTCACAATAACTTTTGTGATGGTTATACTAATTAATTGTGTGAAGTAAATAGAGTAGGCACCCAAGAAACCATAAATTAGATGCTGACACAATGTACAGGGTTGGATTTCTTGACCTGAACCCCTGGAAGGAGTCTTACATTAGCACATGGCCCACAATTACATGTATATAGGAATTGAAATATGTAGAGCTCTTTGTTAATTACCACAAATCATGAAGGCCTAGTATTTTATGAATATATATTTAAAATTCAATTTTTTCATAAACATACCTATTATCCCAACCTCACTCTCAAAGGCATCTGATTGTGCAAATTGCGTAGCTAGAGAGAGAGAGAGAGAGAGAGAGAGAGAGAGAGAGAGAGAGAGAGAGAGAGAGAGAGAGAGAGAGAGAGAGAGAGAATTGTTCATGCCTATCTAACTAGGTGTTATTCTTTTTTGTTGCTCTCTCCATACAAGCACTCTTGCTATGCTCATTAGGAATATATTCTAATAAAATGCTCACTATGTCTATGCTATTTTTTGCTACACACAAGTTACTAGGCCATTAAATGTTACAACACTATTTTGTTGCAAATGTGCTTTGACTTTCATCAAAAGTGCTCATCTGCATCTATATATTCTCTTTTGTTCCCCCTTTCCGGCAACTCATAAAGCAACATGATAAAAAAAGGTAGCGGGTGAAATGCAATAGTAAGGATATCATGATTCTCTCTCTCTCTCTCTCTCTCTCTCTCTCTCTCTCTCTCTCTCTCTCTCTCTCTCTCTCTCTCTCTCTCTCTCTCTCTCTCTCTCTCTCTCTCTCTCTCTCTCTCTAATAGACATACACAATACACTCTCTAACCTGTGCATGAGATCTTGTATATATTTTTTGTTTTTGTAAGAACCAGAACGAATCAATTGGACAAAACTTGTTATGAGTTCATCTCAAGCTAGAAGAGAGCGAGATAGGGTTCTCACAATATATAAGAGCTTGAAGATTGATCAAAACTTTAATATTAATTACAAGACTTAATACTTCATTAAGATTACTTGATTACAAATTTGGATTACAAAGCTTGACTTACAAGAAAATACTTGATAACAAGACAAGAATTAGAAGAGGACTTACCTTGGAGGAGTCGCACAACTGGTGTTGGCAAGACTAAGGGGCTTGTAGCCCAAGATCTCTATTTATACTAAAGCTTAAAGAGTTTAAGAGCTTTCTAGGTTCTTCCTCAAGTTTAAGGAGGTTAAGAATCTTCTAGGTTCTTCCTCAAGCTTAAGAAGATTAAGAACCTTCCAAACTTCTAGAACTTTCTACGACATTCTAGATTCTTCTTCAAGATTCTAGAACTTTTTAGAACCTTCTACATTCTTCTAGAACTTTCTAGAAATCTTCTTGATACTTCTAGGACCTTTTAGAATCTACAAGATGCTTCTAAAATCTTCTAGAACTTTCTTCAATCTTTTAGAATCTTCCACAACTTCCTTCTAGAATCTTTCAAAATTTTCTAGAATCTTCTTAGTGCTTTCTTGTAAGAAACTCAAGAAGATTAACTCTCAAGCATTTATCCCCTCCTCTAGCGACGAGTTCCACAAGGAGAAATTTTGCTTCTTGGTATGGGGGCAAGGCTTAATGGATGTTGTTGATGGTACTCACGAAATTTGGACCAATGACAAGTTTACAACATCGAAACATGGAATACTAGATGAATATGCATAGACAGTGGGAAACGGAGATGATATGTGACTAGATTCACTTGGCCAATTGTTTGAAATGGTCCAAGTATTTGATTATCTAGATTTTGAAAAGGGAAAAATGAATGCAGGTCATGACAGAGAAGCCCCAGTGAATCCCCAATCTTGCATGATGGATGTTGCATTCAATGTTTGCCCGTAATACTTTTATACCTCTATTGCACCTCTCTGGTGTTCTTTGACAATTCTTTATGAATGCTGGAGAAATTTGTGGCAGCCAGATTCTTCACTGGGCGATTCTTGTTTAAAAGGATATTTTGAGAAAAAGTGGGTACCAGACCCAACAAAAGTCGGAGCCAGCTCAACAAGACCAAATATTGATTAGTACGATCAATATATCAAGGCTTATGAAGTATCAGAAGCTATCTTGGAGCAGCAACCAGTAGAGCCATACACTGAAGCAGAAGTTCATCACCTTAAAGCTGAATTAAAAAGAGGTGACAAGGGCAAGGGCAAGGTAGAGGAGCCAAGTCCTAAAGGAAAGGAAAAGATAGTGGAGGAGACTACTACTGAAGTTGAGGTGAATGTGCTAGAAAAGCCCGAAATACAGCAAGAGGAGAAGACAACGGATCCAGTTCAAGAGAAGAAAGAGCAATATGATGCTCTAATAGACACAGGATATACTCAAGAAGAGGCCCTCAAGGTTGTGTATGGCATTTCCATAGCACAATAAGAACATAGAGGAACGGAGAGGAGGACCAAGAATAGATTAGACAAAAAGCAGAGGTTAGTACCTGAGAAGGTAGAGGATGATCTTGAAGATGAGGATGAAAGAGATATCCAGAAAGTGCATCAACTATTGCAGCAGATCAAAGCCCGATCAAAGACAATGAGGGACATCAAAGAGGAAGAAAAAAATGAAAGAGATGGACTAATCCTCCAACTTGTTGATGCTTCAAGAGGGGTGGCCAATACACAAGAAGCCAAAGAAAGAATTGAAAATGAATAGGAAGCTACAAAGGACGATCTCATTGAGCTACGAGAAAGGATAGAGCTGCAGGAGAGAACAATCCTAAGGCTTAGATCCACACCAAGAGCTAGCAGAGCAAGAGTAGAGCTAGAGGGAGCAATAGTCCCCACTCTAGAAGATCAAATCCGGAGCTTGCAAAGAGAATTGCGGCTAGAGCAAGTGCAAAGATTGCACATTGCGGAGGGCTCATTGGCTGCAGAAGGACTACTTACATCAGAGAACCAATCACTGAGAGCGGAGAATGAGGCCCTCCGAAATCAGCTCCAAGATCTACAAGACAAAATGATAAAAGATATAGAGGATCAGCAAGAAGAAACAGGCAGGGCAACCGGGAGCTACCAGAGACTGAGGAAGCCACAACTATTGAAGATCCAGTCCCAGCACAAGAAGAGGCCACAACATCAAGACTTATTGAGGAGGAGGAAAACAGATTGCACGAGCAGATAGAGTAGGCAACAGAGGAGAGTGCAAAGGCGGCCATGGAGTGGGAAAGAAGACTCCTGTTCTCCATCGGACTTCAAGGGTTGGATACTAAGGTGCTGCAAGAACAGTGGATGAAACCTACATTGCCCCTTCCTCTACTAAAGTTTGAAGTGCTGAAAACAAAGAAAAGGATAGAAGAGGAGCAGTATGTCGTGCTATACGAAGGCGACATCACAAAAGAGGAGGAATCAAAGAAGATAGTAGACTCCCAGTTGAGATGGAGGAAAGGGTGGTTGACAAAGTACCCAGCCTACCTAATCTATTTGGTGGAGGCACCCAAGGAAGTTAGAGAAGATGCAACATTCTGTCCAGTGCCACGAGTCAAGAGTTGGCAAGAACATGGCAAAATCACTGCAAAGAAGCCAAATTGGCTTAATTACCCCAGGATGCCAGGATCGAAGGTGGGAGAGAGAATAAGTAAGGCCTACATGGTGAAAACCCTAACGGGCACCATTAAGCTCTTTACTGGCTCTCCTGACCTTTCGTGTCAAATGCTCAAAAATATTTGCAGAACATTATTGGCTTGCATTGAAGTGTTCACGCCGGATAAAGCTACCAGTTCAACATTGTTGTCAATGGCCGACCATGATGTATGATCTAGCCTTGCAGCCATCTCCAAAAGTATTACACCTCTTTTATCAGAGAATCATGTTTATGCCAAGCTTCCACATGCAGGCCTTTGAGGAGGCATTCTACACCGGTTTCTTTACTCATGAAAGTAAGATATTCGGCCCTACACTGACCATTGGAAACCTGAGATACGAGTCACATCTTCAGATGCTGAAATCGACGGGACTCCACTAAAGACAAAGCAACGATGTCATGTCAGGGACGACATGAACACGGAGGGGGGGAGTGTTGAGCGGAGGACCACACCTATACATTTTTGCTCACACTCATGTTTTTGTAAACACTTATTGTAGTAAATGTCTTTCCGACATTTCATTTTTTTCATGGAGCGGATTCATTATAATTTAGTGGGACTCAATTGAGTTTCCAGCTTGTATTCCCCAAGTAGTTTCACCTGCTTATGTAATTAGATTAGAGATTTTTTCACACCTCCAAGGCTGAGGTATAAGAGCCAATTTTTGTAAACCTAAGGAGACAATTTTGAATCATTAATCAAGGTGAGTTTTTGAGCGTCATGACTATGTCTGAGAGAGTGAGAGAGAGAGAGAGAGAGAGAGAGTCTATCCTCTTGCTACGCGAGCTACGGAGCCTCCATTGGAGAAGCGACACCACCATTGTGTTAGCGACGGCGAGAGCTACGCACCGATACCAAGCGTGCGTGCATTCGGCTTCTACGCGAGGTGAGCTCCCACGAGCTTCTATGTGAGTTTTCTTTCTACCTGTGTGTCGGAATTGAGCGTGCCATATATCTATAGAATCGCAGCGAGTAGAGCTACACATTAGTACCATCGGAGTCGAGATTCGATCACCTGTATTTTTTGGCCTGTCTTCATACGCGTTTACCGCACGGAGTGGTTATAGGTTGAGATTGTATTGTAGATTCATAGGGTATTGTCCTTACCTAGTGTAGAGACCCCCCTTTGAGTTTGAGGCTGATTCGATGACTCTAGATCATGTTTCGGATAGCATTTGTTCATAGTACAGATTTAAGTCACTTGTGTATTTGAGAACTTAGATTTGATTTCCTTGGTAGTGATTCTCATTAGAAGGTCGAGTAGGTGATTTGACACCCACCTATTTGTTTCCATGGGCCTGCGGGTCAAGCTCCGTCCTCGTCTAACATTCTTGTTTGTCGATTGAGTTCTTGCTATCATAGCCACCGCTAGCAGCGTAACTGCCACAACAACGCCTAATGCAAATGCTCCCACTGCAGCTGCTAGATCGGGCCTTGACACTAACAAGTTAAACATGAGATGCCCGAACACTGACAAAATCTACACAAACCTGGTTGTACTCGCCTCCCTTGCGCTATCTACAATCACTGCATCATCAAGACTATCCATCACATATGGATGTGTGCACACCGGTACAGGGAAACCTACGTCCTTATCACCCAAAGATGAAATTGTGCGTCCTGGCACCAACTCATATGCCTCTAACATGAGCATATAAAAAAACTCTATCATAAAAGCTAATATCTAACGGACCCAAATTATTTTCTCATATTAAAATGATCATTTAATGTGGAAGAATAAACGGGAACAAGGGTTATAATATAGACGTGTGCTTATGGATCTATTTCAACGCGGGGCCAAGGTTAAAGGGTCCAAATGAGAGATGGTATGTTAAAGAGCAATGCTACGTAATGTAACTTAAAGGCCTTAGGGTTAGCTTCATTAAAGACCTCCAAAAGTTACAAATAAGTCCTTTGACCTTAGGCAAGCTAGGACTGACCTTGAGGTGGGAACCCTACCCAAGCATGAGGTGCTTGTTGGCTTGCTAACCAAAGTGCTTAAAATAGTTGTGGAAACCTTGCCCAAAACTTGAGGTGATTTTTATGCTTAAAATGACTAAGGTTCTTGAAGTGTTCAATTCAAAGACAATTTCTCAAGAGGCATCAACGGTTTCCATGATTTGATTGACTAAGTGCATGAAGTATTCGATTCAAACCAAATGACTTAAGAAGCATAAAAGACACATGTTCAAATGATCCTCCACATGTGGCCCTTATGATGTACTTGAATCCTATTAAATGAGTTTTAAAGGGGTCCAGTGAAAATTTAGATGCATAAAAATAAATATTTAAGTTCTTTCTCTCAAAGAGGAAAAAGAGGACACATCCCCAAATGAAATAATCAAATAATACGAGAGAGAGAGAGAGAGAGAGAGAGAGAGAGAGAGAGAGAGATTGGACCAAGCATGAGAGGGATATACTCCCACACACACACACACACATTCTCTCATTGTGTGGAGTGCAAATTGTAAGAGCTCCATCTCCTTCTCCAAGCTTGTTGAGAAGTGGAGAGCCTATACCAACACTCTTGGCTATGGAATGCAAATCCAACCAAGACCCATGCTTCAATGCTTAAGCTTGCCATCTTTTTCATCTTGCTATGCTAAGCAAGAAGAGTGATGATAAGTGAGGAACTATTTTTTTCTCTTATGGATGATTCTTCTTCCTCTTCCCTACTCTCATTCCCTGCTAGCTCTCTCCACCTTCTAAGGTGTTTGAGGCCTTGGGACTGAGGCTCGGGATAGTTTATGCTTTTTCAAAAGTTTATGGTATGCTTGAGTGATGCATGAACCTTTCCATCTTCATTGCATCAGCTAGGTCACAAGGAACACAAAGATTGTATTGTATCAAGTCTCTCTTGATGGGAGAATCTATAATACAAACGCTTTTTGGAGGGGGGGACCGGCTCCAAGTAAATCCAGTCCTCAACTATTGTCATATTCTCTAATACTCTCTCTCTTGAAAAAGTATTGTTCGTGCCAAGTTAATTAAGTATTATGTTTATGTTGCTACCATCAATTAAGTTCACCCTCTATGTTCTCAAAGTAATCTCACAAAAATGCTCACTCGAATTCTCTTAATTTCGTTGTCCTCAAAGTTCATAGGCCATTTCCATTACATTGGTATCGGAACATTTGGTTTCTCTTTTCTTGCTTAAGAAGAGAGGTCCGTAAGTAGCCTATTGATGGTTGATTTTGTTAATTATACTAGGGTAAGTGGGACTCGGATCTATTATTGGTTTTGTTGAGCCCACTATGTAGAACATGGTGCACACCTCGGGAGCTTCGGTCTTAATAATGGGGTCTTTTTAGACTTGCCTATGGCTTTACCATTATTGATTCATAAGAAGTCCAAAAGGAGATATCCCTCGGCAATTCTGCTATGTTAGATCCACCCTACTACTCTCTATATATAACCAATTCGAGCCGTCGGTGTAGATACTTAAGTGCTTATTTTCAAAGGCTAAGAGGAGTAGCAATTAAGGTTTTGAATTGCCAAAAAATACACTAAGTAAACACATAAGTATAGTTAGCATGGCTGACAATAACCAAGAGAGTAGAACGAACATTGATAGCTTTGATTTTGCACATGAAAGTGCTAATTAAGATGCCCCCATGTTTATCAATTATCTTGTTACTAGCTTGCATCAAGCTATGGGCAACCCTACTTTGCAAGCCGAAGTTACACAACAACTTCATGCTTATGGGATTTCCCTTCCTCTCCAAGAGGAGATAGTGCTTAGGAGGCCTCTTGATGAGACCCCCAAAAGAAGACCTCTCCCTAAGTTACATTATATGCTATACGAAAAACATATAATATGTCATATACGGGTGTATTCTACCTAACCCCATATTATACGGATATATAATACGATGATACGTCAGCAAAAACGGCCAACGTATTTTTTTTCTAGATTTTCGATCGAAAGATATTTAGGACACAAAAAAAATCAATTGAAAGATATATTGATCGAAAAAAAAAAAGTATACCAATGCGCCTTGTTGAGACTACTGTTTCTCACAAAAGGTTTTCCATGTCAATAGGAGACAAAAAAAAAAATATGAATTTTGTTTATAGTTAAAAAAATCAAAAAAATTTAAATTTTTGATTGAGTCTAATTTAAAGTTTTATTAAAATTTTATTAATTATTTGTTTTAAAATCAAATTATGTAGACTTTGTATGTTGTGTAGAGCTAAAACTCACACTCATACAAGGTATTTATTTTTTAGGAATCACTTGCTACGTGCTCAGTTTACTAACACGTGGAAGTGAATTAGTGATATAATTTAGAGATTACCATTGTGTGTAGAGGGTAATCTCACATGAGGTTATCTGTCAGCAAAATATAATAGAATAGAGCCAAATTTATTTAGGTAAATTTGATTTTGACTTGTAGATACTTTCTCACCTCAAAGTGAACATAGATAGAAATTTTGTTGTCCTGTGTAGAGCCGTCATGCTATGCTCTCACTGGAATCAAAATTTAGGAATCTCATGTCCAAATACATTGATATTACATAATCTTTATTTAGATTTCTACGTCTATCAGAGTGTGTGATTGTACACGTGCATCAAATGTAGATAAATAAGTTTTCAAAGATCTATCGTGGAGTGTGAGAACTTCACGTTTTCACTTCAGATAGATATGGCAATCGTCAAAGACTACAATTAGTCCTCATTTCCAATGAGAATCAATTGCAAGATTTGATCAATATTATTGATTATAGCAAATTTGTGAAATCTTTAAGCTTGCACTTTAGATAAATCGATATAGTGCAATGGATTAAAATTATTGATTATCGTAATGTGTAAAAGCCAAAAGCTTGCACTTTAGATGAATAGATATAGTGCAATGTGATTGAAACGTTTTGTTTGAAGTTATGTAGTCCATCAAAATATGATTTGATTGACATGAGTTTATTGAAGAATGCAAAGACTATTACTGTCTATTGTTAATTGATAATGTAGCGCGAGATTAATTGATAATGTGGATAGACTTTGATCACTATATTGACCAATAGAGCATTGCGTGTGTAGTTTGTTGCTTTGAAGTAATTTTGACCTCAAAATTAACAAGTGGATTTGTTGATCTGGTAGCTTAAATTTATTTGTCAGCATGGTGAAAGGACATGAGTGGAGTTACCTCCACGAGCTGCGTGCTAAAAATAATACATCTTGATTGAAATGCAAGATATACGGCCATGAGTTTAGTGGTAATACGACCAGAATCAAAGAGCATTTGTTTAAAGTCACTGGTAATGTGTCCGAGTATACAATGCCGCCGAGAGATATTCATGCTAGATTGCCAAAGTATGCTCGCATTGCAGAGCAAATCCTGCAACTAAAAAGAAAAGTGTTAATGCCAAATAAGCTGCAATGGATGTTGAAATGTCTTTTGTCAATGAGAGGACACAACATGTGCCTGCGGAAGCAAATGATCACACTCCCCAGTCAACTCCGTTTCATGGACATGTTTCAACTGTTAGGAAATATGACGTAGCTAAATAGATATTTGAGTAGATTACTTAATGGAGAGAGATAGATTTCACACACAAGAGATTATAGAGTAGAGAGAGAGAGAGAGAGAGAGTAACACGATGTACGTGGTTCACCCAATGTGGGCTACGTCCATGGGAAAGCAGCCACTCAATGGCTTTAGTACTTCAAAACAAAAAGTAGTTTACAAAGGGATTATGCCCTTAATGGAGCTCCCGCCTTGCTTCCCTCTCACCACCTTACACTCACCTTGTTGTATCAACTTCACACTATGTAATGTGTATAGAAATGGCCTCCTTTTATAGGCCAAAAGTTTTGCCCTCTCTCATGAGAGGTAGCCATGTGCAGCCGCCCTTGTGTGAATAAGTCCAAATCGGACCCTCCAATCTGCCCATGTGTGGTCATCCTTGTGTAGACAAATCCGCTTTTGAATTCGGCCACCAGCCATTGAATTCGGCCATCGGCCACCGGCCATTGACTTCCGACCACCAGCCACCGGCCATTGACTACTGGCCACCGGCCAACCGGCCAACCAATTGGTCATTTTCTGACCACTTTTCAGCTGCCATCCGGCCATAATATTCCGACAAGGAAAAAAAAAGTCTCGAGGGCTTCCGCCCCCGAGGACCCTAAAGTTGCCCTTGATTTTTGGCCGTGAAATTTTTGGTTTCTGGCGAGTGATTTTCCTTCATGCATGATGGCTTCTCCTCATAGTGGGGGCCTTACAAATGTACGCTTTTACCACAGAAAATTACAAGGGTAAAGCAGGCTCCATACTTAACAATCTCCCACTTGGAGACTGATCTCCAAACCAAACCTGTGACTGCTTTCCATCCTGGCTTCTTGTCCTTGAATGCCGATTGAAGATGAGCAAAAGCTCAACTTCTCCTTGTTGACCACCTTTGTAAACATGTCTGCAGAATTGTCACTTGTATGCACCTTTCCTAGCTTTAGATGTCTCTCTTCCAAAAGAGTGCGTATGAAGTGATATCTCACCTCAATGTGCTTTGTCCTTGAATGAAAGGCTGAGTTCTTTGCAAGATGGATAGCGCTTTGGCTATCATTGTACAAGACACAATTGTCTTGTTTGAATCCAAGCTCTTCTAAGAATCTGTGAAGCCACAGAATTTCTTTGCTTGCCTCCGTCATTGCTACATACTCTGCTTCCGTGGTAGAAAGTGAAACCACTTTCTATAGCTTTGAAGCCCAGCTTACTGTTGTGCCTCCAACCGTGAACACATAGCCAGTAGTGCTCCTTCGAGTATCTTTGTCACCTGCCATATCTGCATCAGCATACCCTTCTAGAAAAATATTAGTTTCTCCAAAATACAAAGCATTTGTTGTTGTCCCTTTTAGATACCTAAGTATCCACTTCACAGCTTGCCAATGCTCTTTACCTAGGTTATCCGTGAACCTACTCACAACTCCCACTGCATGTGCAATGTCTGGCGTTGTCCAGACCCATAGCTTACATTAGAGAACCTACCGATGTAGCATATGGAACTTTAGACATATAGGTTATCTCATCTTGTGTCTTTGGACACATATCCTTTAAAGTGACCAGCCAAAGGTGTAGAAACTAGTTTTTCATTTTGCATTGCAAACCTTTCTAGTACCTTCTTGATGTAATCCTCTTGAGATAGTTTTATTGTCTTCTTCGTCCTGTCCCTTGATATTTTCATATCAAGTATCCTCTTTGCAGCACCTAAATCTTTCATTGAAAAAGATTTAGACAGCTCCTCTTTTAAGTCTTTGATGTCTTGCATGTTAGCACTTGCAATCAGCATGTCATCAACATATAACATTAGGATAATGAACTTCCCATCTCCCAAATTCTTTGTGTAGACGCAGTGATCCGAGTTGCATCTTGTGAATCCATGATCCAACATCCATCGATCAAACTTCAAGTACCATTGTCTTGATGCTTGCTTTAAACCATACAAGCTCTTCTTTAATCTGCAAACCATTTTCTCCTTACCTTTTACTTCATACCCCTTTGGTTGAAGCATGTAGATTTCCTCCTCTAAGTCACCGTGAGGGAATGCCGTATTCACATCCATTTGCTCGAGATTTAAATCATGAGCAGCCACAAGGCTTAATACAAGCTTAATTGAGTTCATTTTTACAACAGGAGAAAATATTTCATTGAAGTCGATACCTTTCTGTTGAGAAAACCCTTTTACCACAAGCCTAGACTTGTACCTTTTCTTCCCACCTTCTTCTTCCTTCACCTTGTACACCCATTTGTTTTGAAGTGCCCGCTTACCTTTAGGTAACTCAACCAACTCCCATGTTTGGTTGCGATGTAGTGAGTCCATCTCCAGTTGCATGCTCTTCATCCATTCTTCTTTGGATTCATGTTGCATCGCTTCTTCGTATAATTCTGGCTCTCCAGGATCTGAGATCAAGAGATGGTTGACGGAAGGCACAAACCTTTCTGGAGGTCTAGTTGCTCTTGTACATCTTCGGGGAATAGGTTAAGGCTCCTCATTTGGTTGACTTTGTTGCACATTGTCACCATTTGCAGTCCTTGAGTCTTCACCATCCTCAAGCTCCATGTACTCATCACCTGTTTCTTTTGTTTGTTTTCTTTCCAAGTAATCTTTGTACATATTTTGTTCGTTAAAAATTACATCCCTACTTCTTAAGATTTTACCATCTTCAGGATTCCATACGCGATACCCAAAGTCACCTTCTCCATAGCCAATGAAGAAACACTTTTTGGACTTTGCATGTAGCTTTGATCTTAGGCTTCTATCTATGTGCATAAAAGCCTCACACCCAAACACTTTGAGAAAATTCACTGGTTTACCTGTCCAATGCCTCTTCTGGAACTCCCCCATCCAATTCCATTGAGGGTGACCGGTTGATTAAGTACACAGACGTACTTACAGCTTCCGCCCAAAGCTCAAGCGGTAGGCCTGTGTGTAGCCGCATGATTCGTGCTTGCTCCATGATTGTTCTGTTCATCATTTCCAAAATTCCATTTTGTTGAGGTGTCCTTGGGGTTGTCCTTTGCCTTCGAATGCCATTGCTAGCACAAAAGCTTTCAAAAGCTTGGCTGCAATATTCACCTTCATTGTCGAATCTAAGGCATTTAACCTTCGTACCTGTTTCATTCTCCACAAAGGCTTTCCACCTTTGAAATATGGAAAATACATCGGATTTATTCTTCATGACATAAACCCATGTTTTTCTAGTCGCATCGTCTATGAATGTTACATAGTACAATGAGCCACCAAGTGATGGTGTACTTGTAGGACCCCAAACATCAGAATGAACCAACTCAAGTTTTTTATTTTTTCTTTCATTTCCTGATTTTTGAAATTTTACCCTCTTTTGTTTACCATAAACACAATCTTCACAAAACTCTAAATCCACTTCTTTTAAACCTGGCAGAAGCTTCTTTTTTTGAAGGATTTGCATTCCTTCGGCACTCATATGCCCAAGCCGATAGTGCCACACCGCACTATCAACTTCTGTAGTTGCTGCACAAGCTGAAGGTTGCGTGCTAACAGTACACAAGTAAAGTGTACCGACCTTTTCTCCCTTGGTAACCACCAAAGATCCTTTTGAGATCTTCCACCGTTTGTTTCCAAATGCAATGTTGTGACCTTCATCGTCCAGTTGTCCTGTAGAGATCAAATTTTTGCGAAGAGAAGGAACATGCCTAACATCTTTAAGCTTCCATTCATTTTCGTTAGCAGTTTTGACAGAAACTGTACCTTTGCCGACAATCTCACAAGCTTCATCATCTCCCAAGTATACATACCCAAAATTACCTTTGGTGTAATCTTGGAAATGTTGCTTGTGTGGTGTCTCATGGAATGAAGCTCCGGAATCTACTATCCATGAATTAGATACATTGTCTAATGAGAGAATTAGAGCATCTTGCTCTCCTTTACCTGCCACATTGGCCTCCGATGTTGGCTTGTTGTCTTGAGACTCAGTCTCTTTCTTCTTCTTGGACCAGCAATCCTTCTTGACGTAGCCCTTCTTGCCGCAGTTCCAACATTCAAGAACTGACTTTGTGCGTGACTTGCTCCGTCTTGAGCGATCACGACCCTTTTGGTTTTTGAACCTCTCCTTGGGCCTTCGTCTTGTTTCCACTGACAATGCAGCACTTGATGATTCTCCTGTGCTTATCCTTCGTATTTTCTTGCTTAGGAGAACACCCACAACATCATCAAACTTAAGAGTATTTGTGTCAGAAATAGAATTACTTACAGCCATCACAAGGCTGTCCCAATTATCCGATAGAGATGATAGTATAAGGAGAGCTCGCACTTCGTCATCAAAATTGATTTTCACCGATCGAAGTTGACTTATGTTTGTGTTAAAGTCATTAAATAAGTGTTCTGCAACTGAACCATTCTTTGCCATCTTTAGATTGAACAAGCGCTTCATAAGAAATACCTTATTGGATGCCGATGGTTTCTCGTAGAAGTCGTCAAGTGACTTCATCAAGTCCTCCGTGGTCTTCATCTCCAAAACATTGAAGGCCACCGTTGACGCCAAGCTTAACCGGATTGTTCCCAGTGCCTTTCGATCAAGGACAATCCATGCTTCATCTGCCATCGTTGCGGGCTTCTTTGCAAGACCGCCTAGTGGCAGATAGAAGTCCCTCTGGTAGAGATAGTTTTCAATCTGCATCTTCCAATGTTGGTAGTTTTTGCCGTTGAACTTCTCAATCTTGAGCTTCCCTTCCTCCGCCATAACTCCCACTCAATTCAAGGAATCCTTTCCTTGAGATAACTTAGCTACGAGCAAACCTTGCTCTGATACCAGTTGTTAGGAAATATGACATAGCTAAATAGATATTTGAGTAGATTACTTAATGGAGAGAGATAGATTTCACACACAAGAGATTATAGAGTAGAGAGAGAGAGAGAGAGACAGAGAGAGTACACACGATATACGTGGTTCACCCAATGTGGGCTACATCCACGGGAAAGCAGCCACTCAATGGCTTTAGTATTTCAAAACAAGAAGTAGTTTACAAAGGGATTATGCCCTTAATGGAGCTCCCGCCTTGCTTCACTCTCACCACCTCACACTCACCTTGTTGCATCAACTTCATAGTATGTAATGTGTGTAGAAATGGCCTCCTTTTATAGGCCAAAAGTGTTGCCCTCTCTCATGAGAGGCAGCCATGTGCAGCGCCCTTGTGTGAATAAGTCAAAATCGGACCCTCCAATCCGCCCATGTGTGGCCGCCCTTGTGTAGACAAATCCGCTTTTGAATTCGGCCACCGGCCATTGACTTCCGACCACCGGCCACCGGCCAACCAATCGGTCATTTTCCGACCACTTTTCGGCCGCCGTCTGGCCATAATATTCCAGCGAAAAGGAATATTTCGACGAGAAAAAAAAAGTATCGGGGGCTTCCGCCCCCGAGGCCCCTAAAGTTGCCCTTGATTTTTGGCCGTGAAAATTTTGGTTTTTGGTGAGTGATTTTCCTTCACGCACGATGGCTTCTCCTCATAGTGGGGGCCTTATAAATGTGCGCTTTTACCACAGAAAATTACAAGGGTAAATCAGGCTCCATACTTAACATCAACATCAGTAGCAACAAATCCTAGCTCAACTAAAGTTAGTAAAGCATCATCCAATGGCCAAATGCTACATGAAGCGATAGATAAACAATGGCTGATTGAGCTACACTTGAAATGGACGCAAGCTTTTGTGGTGTGTGGTATACCATTCAATGTTATGCGCAACCCCTTTTCAAGATGCTTTAATGAGCACGGCCAAAAAAGAGTTTGTGCTTCCTGATTATAATAAGATACGCACAGAGTATCTAGATAAAGTGAAAGACAGTACCAAAACCATCCTCAAGCGCACGGTGGTGGACTTTGTTCCTGCATATGGTTGCACCATAGCGTTGGATGGATGGACCAACTGTCAGAAGAAGCCACTCATCAATGTGATGCTTATCAATCCTAGAGGGTCTATGTTTGTAGAAGCCATTGACACCTCTTTAAAGAGAAGACTAGTGATTATCTAGCAAGGATATATGAGTGTGTCATAGCAAAGGCATGTGGACCAAAGAATGTGACTGCAATTGTCACAGATAATGCGTCTAATTACAAGGCTGCAGGAAGGGCTATCCAAGTTAAGTACCCAGAAATTCCTTGGGTGCCATGTACCGCATATACTCTTAATTTGCTATTAAAAGACATTGGAAAAATGACCGTCATAAAACAAACGTTGCTAGATGCTAATCATGTGGTCAAATTTATTAGAGAGCATCAATTTATGTATGCTCTTTTTTTATTAAAATCGCCCAACAAAACTTTGTAGATATTTTGTGCGACAAGGTTTGCAACTGCATAATATGTTCTTGCCACCTTGCAAGAAGTGAAGCCTACATTGATCAAAAAAATAGCTGATAGATGCTGGGATGCATGGCTCAATAAGTATCCTAGCTACCAAGAGGTAGCTACAAGGCGTGTACACTTGTGAACTCGCAAGTTTTTTGGCGTAGTGTAGAGAGAATTGTTACCCTGTCCAAACCGTTTGTAGATCTTTTGCGAATAGTAGACAAAGGCTCTTTTGTCTTTGGTTGAGTCTATTGGTATATGTCAAAGGCATTGCACAAAGTAAGAGAGCATGTTGGCTTTGGTTCAAAGGACAAAGCTTCCATAATCATAGCTGCCAACAAGCGATGGGTGCAATTGCATACACCGTTGCATGGTGCTGCATTTGCATTAGATCCTAAATTTCAAATGCACCAACAATCGGCCAATGAAGAAGTCATGAATGACTTCAAAACAGTCTGCTCACAACTATTAGGACAAGAGGATGGGAAACATCACTGTGTTGCAACTCCGCTTTCTCCCCATCATACTCCTTCCACCATAGAGGCGTACTTGTGTGTGCAATGGTATCTATATTCCATGGATCTTGGAGCATGCCAATTCTATTAGCATAATCAACTTGCTGATGAAAAGCAGTCTTCACAACAGCCCCAATTGGTATCTTTGTTGGCAGCCATACACCCTCATCCAAATCCCCTTTCAAGAGGCCATTTACCATTACCAAATCCAAATCAGTTTTCAGTCAGGTGCTCATCTCGATTGTGGAGCCCAATTCAGCCCTAGAATTCCCCTCCCGAAGCCATTCCAGGCCTCTCCACAGAATTGTAGCCTCGGTCATCCATATCAAACCTGGAGATGCTCCGTCAGGATAGTTACGGGTGCCAGTTCCCTCCAGTTAGAGTCCAGGAGAGTCTTGCCTAGAGCTATCTTTATGTACATTCCAAATACTACAATAGAAGTGAATACCACCTTGGAAACGGTGTGGGGACCCTTGAGAGGGTTGTTTGGGACTCCATTCGGTGTTTTTCTCTCGCTTGTCTCTCACACACATACACAAAACTGGAGCACTTCTCTAATAATTTCTAGTTCTCCATAACATCTCTCTCCAATAAACAAAAAATAAATAACCATAAAAGGAATCAACCGATTGCACAATTAAAAAGGACTCAAGGATTGGTGAAGAGTGTTAAGCTAGATCTTGTTAGCTATCCTTTTGTTGTGCCTGACAGTTACCAAAGTCAAATAACAGAATGACCTTTTGAAATTTAATTTCACCATGTAATTTGATAACTACATCATCTAGAAGAGTCCTTTTTGCTTAGCTTTTGGCTCTACCGTTAGGGTGTTAACCTGAGGAGAAGAGGCCAGAGACAAGGGAGTAGCTTCACTTGTAGATTCTTCTTTCTTTGGACAATCGCTTTTCATATGATCTAGTGTGTGACAACAAAAACATCTTTTTTTCAATGCATAGAGTGTCTGTTCTTCCTTAGATAATGTACCGCCTAAAATTCCTTGCGATGAGAGTTTTTAGAATTGGATTGAAAGAAATTTTTGTAGTTTGACCGAAATTATTCTCGTTAGGAGACTTGGAGTTTGAGGAGTCTTGAGAAGAAGAGTTAGAAGTTAACGTCCTAACCTTACCCTTGTTATGCTTCATCTCTTGAAGTAGGGCTTGTCACAAGACGGGCACCACGTGCCAATAGAAAAGAGCAGACTGAACAGGCTTTTAGCACTTCAATAACAACTGAACTGAGAGAGAGAGACGATACACGACAGGGAGTGGTGGAATTCCACCCCAGAGAGTATTGGGCCCCAAATCTTGGTGCCCCTTTCGGTATTTCTTTATATTGCATCAACATAGTACAAGCCGATACTCCAGTTTCTGCACCTTCTTTAGGAAGCATGCCAGAGAATGAGCCTTAGCCTCATATTTAAAGGCCCTAGGCCCAAAAAAAAAATTACATGAAAAGCCTTCAAACTCAAAAAGCATATGGTCCAAAAGCAATGCCAAAAAGCTACAAGTGTAATTTACGAAAATCCGTACCGCTGCCACGTCAGCAGTCAACATAAAACACAAAAATTCGTACAGCTTGCCACGTCAGCACAATCAACGTAATTTTTGGAAACTGCCACTTCATCACCTGCTATGCGGGTCCTACTTTATTTTAATCCTTTATGTCACTTGGGGCCCCATCGGACGGGGTCCCCATAAGTTGGTAGGACTTATTCTTCTGTTACTTGTTCTTCTTAGGGTTTAGGCCCCTTGGCCGGCATCTGCAAGTTGGCTTCATTCTTCAGGGCTTTGACACGTCAGCAATTTGTGACATCTCCCCTACTTGAAAGAGAGTAATCGTCCGTGATTACAGCATATCTGCAAAACAACTCAAGTTAGCTCAAAAATTTTCAAGGGACATTCCGAGGACAATCAGTTTGCTCTTTTTGTTAAGGAGTTAGCTTCTCCTTTTGGCTCTTTTGATAAAGGAGTTGGCTTATTCTTTCAGCTCTTTTGATCAAGGATTTGTCTTCTCCTTTCGTCCAGATAGGAACTCTTGATATTCCGACGTAGTAAAATTAGCCATCACATACAGACTGCACTGATCTTCCACGGGTGTCTTGATGCACTAAAATTACATACCCAGGAAATCTCATCCAATTAGGAATATTCAGTGGTTGGCACATCACAATGCAAAACAAATGCTCACATATATGCATGTTACAAAACATAGAAACATAACGCCGCCGATGAACACTCCTCTCGCATAACCTAACAAGGTCTGGGCCGGGAGATATTCAACAACTCCCTCATCACTCCTCCCATATAACCTAAAAAGGTCCGGGCCGAGAGATAAAGAGACCTTTTACACCCAACCCCCCCCCCCCCCCCCCCCCGAGCGTAGCCTGCGTCGTTTGGAGATGCTGAGAGTGACCATTGCTCAGACTTCTTAATATTCCTCCCGCATAACCATCCAGGTTCGGCGGGCCGGGAGTCACAACAACAATTATTTTACAAGCATACAACCAAAGGCTCCCCAGACGTCTTGTCAACGTTGTTCGGAGGTTTTCTAGCATACAATGGAATGCTCCCTAGACATCGGCCTATGTCGTTCCGAGGTTTTCAAACATACAACAAAATGCTCCCCAGGCATCGGCTTGCGTCGTTCCGAGGTTCAAACAATACCAAAGCAATATTGCTCACTTCTCCACCCGGAAGTAAAATCACCAATCAATGAAACCAGTATGAAAACCAGAGTCAATGATATTTAGAGTTTGTGCTGATTTAATATGAATTTTTTGGCAAACCTCAATCCTACCCACTTTTCCACCAAAAAAAGTTTCATCTAAGTTCCTTCTCACTCCTTGCGCATTTGCACATTTACACACACTATTCCCTCTCCATCCCTCACTCAAACCTGTAACTCCCATGTCCTCTCTTACCCTCTTCATCATTTCCCCTTTGCGTTCACCTCCATAGCTTTCATGCTCCAATTCTACACTCCTATGCACTCCCCTATCTCTTCACATATATAAAAATATTACCATTTCCTCTTCATCCTTTTGAAAACCCAAAAAATTAGCAAAAGGAACTCAAAAGTAACCTCTGCAAGTGAAGTTCTCTTCATCAAAAGCTCAACCTCTTCAACTCAAGGGCGACTTCGTCAAAAATGACAATTTTATCATGTTACAACCGTTCTTCTACTAGCGTAGATAAGTGAGCTTTTGACTTCTCCAACATCATCATCTTCAATCTTCTTCTCTTTCATGCTTATCATTCATTTCACCCTTGGGTGATTGCCATTGTAAATGATACATTAGTGCTTGATAACACTAACCACTAACCCTTTGTATGTCATTTTGAGTAGGCACCACCAAAGATATTCACTCTACACTACTCTCTCTTTCACCTCCAATAATGCTTTCTCTTTGAGCCCACATCCATGTGATACAAGGATAAGAGAGACCCACTCATATTTGAGAGTTAAAAAAAATCATGATCCATAAATTGTCATAATAAAGCTGATTAGATTTAGTCCTAATTGGGGTTTCGCAAAGCTATAAATAGAGTCTTTCTCTTCCTTGTGAAAGAAATCCCATTGCACACATAACCCACCCCCATCTCCAACCCTAGTTGTAGGGAGATTGTGATCATTGTAGACGCTCTACACACCATACCCTTTTGTGCATAGAGTTGCTCAAAGCAAGTTATGAGAGGATCAAGTGAGCTCTATCTCTCCATCAAGGTTATAGCCTACTCTTCTTCATCAATAAGATTACTAGATTCTGGTGCAATTGTGTAGAAAGAGCTTCAAATCGCATCAAATTGGTCTTGGCAAGTTATGAAGTGTGTCCTTGAATTTATTTCTTGCTTGGTGTTTTTGTTGAGAGCTTGTATTGATTGTTGCCAAGGAACCCATTGCAAAGAGGTGGTACGGTGAGAGGGCTCCTATAACCCTAAGACATTGTGCGTAGTGGTAGCAAAGTCATTATTTGGGTTTTTCTAATACTTTCCCAAGCTCTATCCGGATATTTACTTCTATGATAGTTTGTGAGGCTCAAGCTTAATTTGTGCTCTCTCTCTCTCTCTCTCCTCTCTCTCTCTCTCTCTCTCTCTCTCTCGTGTTGGGTGTGCTCTTTGATTGATGTATAAAGTTGTCCCTCTCTCTGCGTGCTTGGTTATAAGAAGATATCGCTTGCGTCCTAGTTCGCATCCATACCTAGGTAGTGTCCTTTCACTTGTTTGGCTGTGGGTTTTTTGTTGTTCTCTCTTCCTTGTAGTTGTTGCAATCCCAATTGAGCAGCACTGGAGCCTTGAGAGTGTTTAGAGGTCATTTCTTTTATTTCCCTCCCTGGACCACCTCAATTTTGTTGTCTCCACTGAGGAGAGCATGGTGTCTTGTTGTTGCATATTACATGAGTGCTTAGTTTTTAGCATAATCAAGTCAATTGAATGAGTCACAAAAACATGTATGATCCATTTGTTCCCATTGTATGACAGAAAGGTGCATGTTATTTTTAGCACTAAATTACAATTTCAACAAGTAATTCGTGAAATTTTGGACCCTCTCAAGTTGGCCAAAATAAACCCTTCAGTACATCTTTTTATTTTTTCTCTCATTAGGTACGATCTTAATTTGGATGTATATATTTTTGTTTTGAAGTTGTTTTTTGCATATGTGAACATTGGTTTTGATGCGATTGGTCATGGTTTTCATGATTGTATAGTGGTCAAGTGATCTCCCACTTTGTTGCCATTTTGGCATTAGCTTATGGCAGCAGACATGTATGACAGTGAGAGATGGAGGTCTTGTTCTTACCGATACTTGCATTGTTGGAGTTGTGTTCACACATGGCACATTAGGCGTCATTGTTTCAGGCGTATGAGACAGCAGTGAAGGTCTATGCATGGTGCACTGAGGTTTTGACATATGCTAGAGCAGTGGCTTCATATGCCAGTGAGATTGATGACATATTTGCCTTTAGCTTTCCTCCTAATTACATGTCTTTGAGAAGGGGACACTTCTGCATGTCGGCTGCTAGATGAGGATGCAATTTTTCATATCACACCGCATCGTGACTGGTTTAGCACCTTCTCTAGTGGGAGTTTTGATTGTCTACACTTGGTCGATGGTTCAATATTTGACATAGAGGGTGCATGAGATGTTTGTTTGCCTTTGCCCAGTGGTGCATCATACACGCTACAACATGTGTGCTATGTTTCTCAGTTGAGATAGAGCTTGATCTTAGTGAGACTGATGGAAAATTTTGGTTGTTAGATACTGCTTAGAGAGCAGTCTTTCCAAATGTATTGTGGTTCATTAGTGATTACCAAAGGAGCCTGCATTGGCTTGGTATATCCTATGAGATGAGACGTGTCTCCTTTGTAGGTAAGCTCCACCATGCTCACGAGACAGAGCATTTAGTTTTGCAGGATGTGCCGGTAGACTCTATAGAGATAGAGGTAGAGCGGCAGTGCTCTAGTGAGACACAGTAGGTGTTGTCAGAATTTGTGCAGACAGCGGAAGAGCAGGTATGCTCCCTAGAGACATAGACAGAGCTGACAAATATCAAGTTTGTAATGAAAATGGCCTATGAACTTTGAGAAAAGCAGAATTAAGAGAATTCGAGTGAGCATTTTTGTGAGATTACTTTGAGAACATAGAGGGTGAACTTAATTGATAGTAGCAACATAAACATAGTACTTAATTAACTTGGCATGAACAATACTTTTGCAAGAGAGAGAGAGTATTAGATAACATGACAATAGTTGAGGAACAGATTTACTTGGAGCCGGTCCCCCCTCCAAAAGGCGTTTGTATTATAGATTCTCCCATCAAGAGAGACTTGATACAATACAACCTTTGTGTTCCTTGTGACCTAGGTGATGCAATGAATATGAAAAGCTTCATGCATCACAAACATATCATAAACTTTGCAAAAAGCATTAACTATCCCAAGGCTCAGTCCCAAGGCCTCAAACACCTTTGAAGGTGGAAAGAGCTAGTGGGGAATGAGGGTAGGAAAGAGGAAGAAGAATCATCCATAGGAGAAAGAAATAGTTCTTATCATCACTCTTCTTGCTTAGCATAGCATAATAGCATAGTAATGAAAATGAAGAAGATGGCAAGCTTAAGCATTGAAGCATGGCTCTTGGTTGGATTTGCATTCCATAGCCAAGAGTGTTGGTGTAGGCTCTCCACTTCTCAACAAGCTTGGAGAAGGAGATGGAGCTCTTGCACTTTGCACTCCACACAATGAGAGTGTGTGTGTGTATGTGTGTGGGAGAGTATACCCCCCTCTCATGCTTGGTCCACAACTCTCTCTCTCTCTCTCTCTCTCTCTCTCTCGTATTATTTAATTATTTCATTTGGACATGTGTCCTCTTTTTTCTCTTTGAGAGAAAAAACTTAATTATTTATTTTATGCATCTAAATTCTCATTGGACCTCTTTAAAACCTGCAGTAGGATTCAAGCACATCATGAGGGCTAGATGTGGAGGATCATTTGAACATGTGTCTTTTATGCTTCTTAGGTCATTTGGTTTGAATTGAATACTTCAAACACTAAGTCAATCAATCATGGAAACCGTTGATGCCTCTTGAGAGTTTGTCTTTGAATTGAACACTTCAAGAACCTTAGTCATTTCAAGCATAAAAATCACCTCAAGATTTGGGCAAGGTTCCCACAAACATTTTAAGCACTTTAATTAGCAAGCCGACAAACACCTCATGCTTGGGTAGGGTGCCCACCTCAAGGGTAGCCATAGCTTGCCTAAGGTCAAAGGACTTTTTAACACTAACTTTTGGAGGTCTTTAATGAAGCTAACCTTAAGATCTTTAAGCTCCATTAGGTAGCATTGCTCATTTACCATCTCTCATGTGGAACCCTTTAACCTTGGC
>NC_140945.1:17893238-17918238 GCF_014529385.1 Adiantum capillus-veneris | reverse complement strand
AGAGAGGGAAGGGAGAGGGGGGGGGGCGGAGGGAAGGGGGGGGAGTTTGGGAGCGATGGCGGAGAGCAAGAACGCAGAGTATGCAACAAAAACGCGGCATACTCTGCCTTCTTTCCTATTTCAGGTGCCAGTTATTACCGCGGATATTATCGCGCCCATTACCACGATTATTACCGCCTATATTACCGCAACCGGTCATTTTAAACGGATACATGCAAATTCAAGGTTGCAAGGGGGGGGGGGGGGGGGGGGGGGGGATACAAACCACCCCCTCTACCCTTAGCTATGCATTATTTCATTTCTTAGACTTTTGAGTTTTTTGATGAATATTTTTAATTTTCTATGGATACTTTATTTTGTAGTACTTTTAAATATTTATTAATTGCATTTTTTAAATTCTCTTTTAGTTAAAATTAATTTTAGCACTCATTGTCATTTATTCTCTTTGACTTTAACTATATGTAATTTTTCTAATGGAGTTAAGTGCTTTTCTAATTATTTATTTTTTAGGACACATGACTAAATAAACAACATTTCGTGTGTGCAGGATATCGACTGGGATGATCGTGGTCCCCTTGGAGGCCCTGAGCACGATCATTGGCTCAAGGAAAAACTACCTTGTCCTTGCGCCAAGTGCAAAAGGGCTTGTGGTGCATTGCTTTGGAGCATGTGGAGAACGAAGGGCTTTGGCATCCTCGAAAAAGTGCTCGGAGAGATGATAGCACAACTCACCACCTGTTGCTTGAGGAGGTGCCCCATTGGTCTGTGTTCGGTGGTGGTGCACCGGCACGCAAGGTCGAACGGCAGAGGCAAGAGCAACTGAGCGATTTGGGTGCACCGCATGGTGATCCTCCCATTGGCTCTACGTCGGCAGCTCCTATGGCATCTTCGTCGCACTTTGAGGCAGAGGATGAGTTCATGTTCTACATGTGTGATGAGTTACTAGCTCATGAGCGCGACGTGTGCGAGGAGGATTGTCAACCCTTCACTAAACGGGCTACCAAATGGAGGATAGATTGATGATGAGTTCCTGAACACCTCTTTACGACGGTGCACGATCCTCGTTGCTCCAAGCATCGTTGGAAGTCCTCAACTTGCAAGTAAAATTCGGTTGGAGTAATGCAAGTGTCGATGCACGAATGTGGCTTTTATATACTCTCTCCCTCTCTCTTTATGGTGTTGTCTTCTAGGAATTATACTAATACGGATGTTTGTTGTAGTTCGATGGGAAAAATGTTGCCAAAAGATCACCACATGCCTCCAGATTGTCGACGAGCTAGATCATATGTCACTGCACTTGGAATGGAGTATGAGCGCATCCATGCATGCATCAATAATTGCATGCTATACCGCAATGAGCATGCACATGCTACCTCATGTCCCGTGTGCAGGGAGGCACGATACAAGATAGGAGTGAGCGGGGCACACCTACCCTGCAAGGTATTGAGACATTTTCCATTAATTCATCGCATCCAACACATGTTTAAAAGCAGGTATATCATGGATCTTCTAGCGTGTCATGTGAACCATCGCTCAAATGATGGAATGATGTGTGTCCCTGCCGATTCACCTGCATGAAGGCACATCAAAACTCAATGGCCAGAGTTTGGGTTGGAGCCTCGTCACTTGAGGCTTGGGTTAGCAAGTGATGGTGTCAACCCCTTCGGCACTAAGTCTACTTCATGGATCACTTGGCCTGTGGTGATCATTAAATACAGTATTCCACTATGGGCGACAACCAAGCAAGGTAATCTATCCAAAGAACCATTGTTTCTTACCCCAAGGGCATAACAAGCACAAGGCTCCAACAAGTGGGAAGACTCCTCTAAAGCTCACGATGGCAGATTGGGTAACCATTTGGGAAGAACACCACAAGAACAATCCGGCTTCGTGTCCTCCACCAAAATGTATGTCAAGATATTCCATATTTTTAAGGCTTCCATATTGGAAGGACTTAAAAATACAACACCCCTTGGATCCCATGCACATATTCAAGAATGCAGCCCAAACACTATGGGACCACATTATTGGCAAGAAGCACTCTTTGGGTGCCAGGGAGGATTTGAGGCTTTTAAAACATCTTCCCACCTCTGCTACTCCACGGCGTACCCCAAATGGAGAGATTGTGCTTTGTAAAGCACCATGGATGCTAGCCAAAGAAGAATTAGACAAGGTGAAGGGTACCATTCCCTCTATTCGCACACCAACAATATACATGAGGTCGCTAAAGGGAGCTTTCACAAAAGCGAAGAAGGGTGGAAGCGTTCAATTGTATGTATTGAAGTTCCATGATTGGCACAAGATGCTTCAGGTAATCTTCATACTCCCTATTCTATCTATAGCTTGTGTGTATGACTATCACTCACTTTCCCTTTCCCTGATTTACATTGTAGTTCATTCTACAGGTGAGTATGCGTATATGACAGGACAAGAAAGTTAGAGATGCCATTTTCAAACTAGGAAAGCTAGTAGGGTACACCACAAGACTCCACTCAACTACACCTTTTTTATGTACACAATAATTTAGACTAGCACTTAGTGTATCCTTGTGTGTTTTCTTGCAGATTTGTGAGCTCCAAGGAAATCGAAATAGATGCTATCCTTGCTGCTTAAACACTTGCAACCGAAACTGTGTGTGCCATTGAAGATGCATTTCCTCGATCGGTTCTTCTTAGTCAAATTCACCTCTTGGCTCACGTGGTGGAGGAGATCGCTATATGTGGAGTAGTGCAAGCACGATGGATGTTATTCTTAGAGAGGTTTTTAAAGACTCAAAGATTTTGTGCGGCTACGGTCTCAACCAAAGGCATGTATGGCTGAAGGGTGGATCGTTCAAGAGGCATGTGTTTACATATCAGAGCATTTGGCACAAGTTGATCCTTCAATGCCTCGCATGTGGTTAGACGATAAAGATGCAAGGATGAATTCAATCTTGCCAAGTGGAAAGGGGAAACTACTTAACATGGATATGAATCTATCTTGAGTGGTCGATAACTTTTGCATTCTCAATGCAAAGATTATGACCAAGTGGGTGGACTTGTGGATAGTGGCAAAGGCAAGGTGTTTGCAAGAGAGGGAAGCATGGAAACAAGCACATGGAGGAAGGAGGGCACCCCCAGTGCCTAGACACCTTGCATGTTTCCCATACCTCATTAGTGGAGAGTGGATTTATGAGAGAATGACCGAGGCAAAAGCACGCGGAGAAGATGGTGATGAAGCCAGGTACTGTGGAACTATTGAAAGGATACTAAAAGTTAATTTTAGAACCTTTCATACCTTGATCTTCGAGTGCAAGTGCTTTGAAAATGTGTCTAGACAACATGGGAATGGCCTCTACGTGGTGGACTCTAGTGTGCATCACACAGGGAGGTCTGACAATTTAGTTTTACTGTGCAATTGTGAGCAGGTGTGACATGTATCTTTTTTATTTTATTTTCTTGTAGCGTTACTTATACCAATGTTACTCACTTTGAGCTTCTATTTTATAGGTCATCTACATCCCAGCAATCCACCAACCAAAACTTTGGTTCGTAATTTCCGTAACACCTTGAGGGAGAACCCATTTTTCTACTAATGAAGTGGAGACTATCTTTGACCCTCTTCCACCTTCGACTTTGGATGAGGTGGAAACAGAGGAGAGGGAGGTTGATGAATCAAGTCCGGTGGCAGCAAGTCTTAGCGAGGATGATTGTCATGATGATGAAGATGATGAGATGGAGGATGACGAACTCGAAGATGCTGAAGGAAATGCATCTTTCTAGAGCTTTCCAGAAACTTCTAGATTCTTTCAGAATCTTCTTCATGCTTCTAGAAACTTCTAGAATTTCCTTGATACTTTTAGAACTTCTAGAATCTTCTAGATCCTTCTAGATTCTTCTAGAGTCTTCTAGCGATGATGTAGGCGCTGACATAGGCGATGATGAAGGCAACGACGGACTCTCAAGCATCCATGACAATACACACAAGAGTTTCGAGTTGATCTTTGTTCTTTTTCAAAGAGAAGATTTGATGGCTGGAGTTTTTTTCTTTTTGAGTGTGTTTTTATCCTCAAATCTTCTACGACTTGCTTGATTTTGCTGCGAACTCTCACAATTAGAGGCCCGACGCTTTCCTAGCCGCACTCTGCACTTCTTGACACAATTTTGGTGAACCTAATGCAAAGTAGGCTAGGGTGAGGGTTCAAAAGCTTCATTGAAAGGTATCAAAACAAAGGTTTAAGGCTATGGAGCAACAAGAGCAACAAGGGGTTCGGTTTGATCTAGTCACAATGCAAATGTTTCAAGATTTTGTGGTGTTTATGCAGCAGTAACAAGCTGCAAAAAGGAGGGAGCTTTTGTCAACCAAAGTGCTTCAATATGTGGTGAATAAAATGGACCAAATGAAAGTTAAATATGTAACAAAGTATCTTTGTGGATATGTAAAGGAGATGGAGCTACATCAAGTGCCCGAAGTAGAGATGGTGCAAAGTTTTGAACTAGCTGTGGTTCTCGAGATCACAGAGCATGTAAGGGGAATTAGAGATGAGCATGGGCAAACTTGGGAAGCATTCAAATTAGCCTTGAAAGAAGAGTATTTCATGGAAGACTCCGAAAAGGGTGACAAAGAGGACTTTTTTAGAGTGGGTAGTTCGGCCAAAAGAGGGACTTTCCCCTATCAAACTGCTAAGGGAATTTGAACCATGTTATGATCAACTTTCAAGGACTAAAAAGGCTACCCTAAACTCGGAGAAGATAGAGCTATTTCTGCAAGCAACAAGTAAAGAGATTCAAGAGAAGCTAGAGTTACTACTTGACAATAACGATGTGTAATAGGGCTTAAAGGCTGATTGGAATGAGGTCAAAGATGTCATTTTCACTTCCAATAAAGAGACAACACAAAGAGACAAGATGATAGTCAATCCTACTTAAGCCCCAAGCGTTCCCAAGAATCCTATAAAGCCAGTTATTGTGGTCACAAATAGGGACAAATCCAAGAATTAAAGTTAAATCTTACAAGGCTAGAAGAGAAGGGGCAACCATCAGGTCAATCTACAGTGCAACGACCTCAAAGCAGAGAAGGTTTTGTAAAGATGCATGTGGTGTGATAGTACTGACCATGGAAGGAGGGATTGTGAAAGTTTTAAAGATGCTTTGACAAAGGACCTTGTTTTTTGTAAAGATGGCAAGATTCACTTAAGTGAAATAGGTAACCTCTTGGGGACAAACTTTGGCAAAGGTGGGATGAAAAAGCTAGTTGAGGACATGGCTACTAGCCATGCCATCTCAATGGTTGAGGCAGCCACCTATGGCTTGAAGGTGGAGCCTATAAAGCAAAAAGCAGTCAAGGTTGGAGAAGAATCATCTAATGGGATTGGAGAATTGTGGCCATGGGCAATAGAGTCTACTGTGAAAGGTAAAATGACTAAAGAGGTTTTACATGAAGTTGGAGACTGCATTTGGCTAGAAAAAGGTTGGAACAACCCTGTAAACTCTTTGTCACTGCATGCATACATTGACAAATTTCAAGCCAATTGATGTTGTCGAAGAGAAATGTAGGCATGAGAATGGGGATGAAGGGCCTTCAAAACGAGCGACGAGGAGTGGGGGAAAAAATGACACAATGCCTCCTAGATCACCTTCTCTGCAACAGATGCCTGTCCCCAAAGTGCCTATGCAAGAAGCCTCTAAAGAAGAGAAGAAGGATGCATTGAAAGCTAAAGCAAAGGGTCCGGCCTACAAGATCCAATCTGATATAGAGGTAGCAACTGACCTCAAAAAGGTTTTGGAAGAGAGGATTTTCAACAGTAAGGTTGAATTTACCTTGGGTGAGGTCCTTGGAATAGCAAAAAGGAATTTCCACAAAGAGATAATTGATATCATCAAAAGGAAGCGACAGTCTCTTACTGAATCTATCCATGTACAGGGTTAAGAAGAGTCTTTGAATGCACAGGGAGTATACGTCTATAAAAAGCAAGGTGATGAAACTGTTGATGGATGCTACAAGTCTAGCAGAGGAGTAAAACAAGGTCACTTCTTGGATGATGATGATGAAGTCAAGACCATTCACAAGAGTTATTACTCCAAGACTCAACTGGAAAGAGCGACTATAGAGACCCTAGTGAAAGTGGGAGACTTAGAAGAGCCATACATTGTGCTGATGGATCATGGGTTAGAGATTAACCTTACGTCAAAGAGTTTTTATCAGAAGGTAAAATGGCCAATTGATATAAATTATGGATGGATGATTCGTGCAGCAAACAACTCATCAAGGGAGCTGTACGGAGCTTGTCCAAATGTATATGGGATGTGAAATATTACTAGAATTTCTTTGTACAAGAGATGTCTACAAATCCTCTTATCCTTGGGCAGCCGTACATCACTGTCACTCACATGGAAACTAAGGTGATGGACGATGGGTCAGCTTATGCTAGGATAAGGAGCAGGGATAGGAAGCGTGTAGTACAGTTCCTTACTGTTTGTGTGGACCATGAAAGGAATTGTGAAAGTCTTAGACAGCAACCCTTGCCAAAGACAAACAAATAATTCAAGGACTACAGAGATATGAGGGGTTTTGGCCATGTACCATCGTAGAGCGGGATTGCAGTGGTACAAGAAGAGAAATGTTCTCGCATGATATATATGCAAAGGAAACATTTTCTACAGGTTTCTTAGGATTAACAGACTATGGATCTATTGCTTTTACAAAGTGTGATGAATTAAAGCGAGGTGAATGACAACATGTAAATAGTGTACAAAGAGGTTTAAAGATGAATGGTTTGCTAGAAGATGATGAATTCATTGTAGGTGTGTTTGATGAGTGTTCGTTTGTGGATGCTATGCAAGACTTGGAGATTTCAGTGGATTGCAATTTGTGTATGGGAAGTGAGGTTGTGAAAGTTTGCTCAATAGAAATGTACAAATTCATTGAGGATTTAAAAAACGCTCAAGGTGTTGATGTACGAGTGGAGACTAAGTATAAGTCTGTGGAAAAGAAAGTGAAACCAGTGGCATTAACTCTACCAAAAGATTGCACAAATAAGATGGAACAAGCTGCTTTGCAACCTAGCCTTTGTGACCCAAGCAAGATTGGACACAAGTTCACGCAAGATTCTTTGAAGGAGTTAAAGGTTGGTTGTGAGGACAATTTGACAAAAGCTGAAAAGGTATGCTTTGAAGACATGCTTGCCAAACATGGAAAAGATTCTGCATTTGAGCCTCATAAGATATGGTGTGTTGATTCATCCATTGTTGCTCCTATGGTGAGCTTGGAACTTGAGACCTATTCCGGTTCCAAAGGCGCATTTGCCAAAACTCATTGAATTGCTTAATGAAAAGATCAAGATGGGTATTTTGGAGCCTTCTTGTGCTCTGTATTCAAACAAGTGGTTACAGTTCCAGAAAAAAATGGTTCATTATGCTTTATTCAGGATATGCAACCTGTAAATAAAGTGACAATCCAAAATGTGGGTACAAGGTCAGTTGTAGATGAATTTGCAGAGGCATTTGCAGGAAGGGCAATATATTCTATGAAAGATTTGTACTCAGGGTATGATCAGCTCCAACTAGCAATAGAAATCACGGACCTGACTACCATCAGGACACCTTTGGGCTTGGTAAGGATGTGTACCTTACCTCAAGGAGAAACTAATTTAGTTGTGCATATGGTGAATGGTATGAACAAAGTCCTATGTGACTTCATACCTCAAACTACAATGTATTTCCTTGATGATGTGCCAATCAAAGGATGTGATGTAAGTGATATAGATGTGGCTCTGGTCTTGAGGGAGTTCCACAAGTATGTGGCAAACCATATCAATGATTGTGATAAGAACTTGTCAAGGTTGGAAGAAGTGAACCTTACTTTGTCTGGGCAAAAGTCAGTGTTTGGTGTGAATGAATCTCTTATTGTGGGACATATGTGCGGGCCATATGGTAGAAGGCCTTGTCCTAAAAAGATTGATGTAATTCAGAGAATGAAAGAGAAATGTATAGATTTCACTGAGGTTTGAAGGTTTTTGGGTGGATGTGTGTTTTATGTTATTTGGATTCCTCATTATGCACATGTAGAAGAACCTTTGTATCAACTTTTGAGAAAGAACCAAAAGTTTCAATGGGAAGAAATGCATACACATGCCATGAGGGAATTAAAGAAATTGTTGCTTATGCTGCCAACTTTGAGGAAAGTAAACTATGATTGTGGAAGACATGTGACTGTGATAGTATATACTAGCCCTACAGGAATTGGATGGGCGATTGGACAAGATGATGATAATGGCAAGCGGTATGTGGTGAGATTTGGAGCAAAATTCCTAAGTGCTTGTCAATGCAACTATCCACAAGAAAAAAGAGAGTTATAGGGAGTAGTTACAGCCCTGAAATTTGATAAGGAGTATTTGATAGGTGCAAATGTAATAGTGGAGACTGATTGTCTACCCCTTCTTGGAATGATCACAAGCTGCTCAACTCTAGAAATTTCCATCTTGAGATGTATTGCCTACATAAAGTCCTTATGTAACATTTAATGGTCTAGTAACTTATGTGTAGAGGAAAATAGCATGAACATAGTGAGCATTTCATTAGAATAGATTCCTAATGAGAATAACAAGAGTGCTTGGGTGGAGAGAGCAACAAAAAGAATAACACCTAGTTAGATGGAATGAACAATACTTCAAACGAGAGAGAAATTAAGCAATTGACAACAGTTGAGGACCAGATTTGCATGGAGCCGGTCCCCCCTCCAAAAGGCTTTGTATTATGGTTTCTCCCATCAAGAGAGACAGTTTACAATACAATTCTTTGTGTTCCTTCAATACTAGCTAATGCAATAAAGATGGAAACTTCATGCACTAAGAAAAACACATATCAAACACAACATCAATTCCCTCACTGTCTCAGACCCAAGACCTCACACACCTTCGAAGATGGTGAGATCTACCGAGGTATGAGAGTAGATTGAGACGAAGGAGTATTCTTACGAGAAAGATGTACATCTCCTCACATAATCACTCATATTAGCATAGATTAGCTTAGTAATTAGCATGGTAGAGGAGATGAGCATGCATTGAAGCTTGGCTCTTGGTTGTATTTGCATCACAAAGCCAAGAGTTGTTGGTGTAGGCCTCCCTTGTCACAAGCTTGGAGTAGGTGGTAAGCTTTCTATTAAAACTTGAGAAGGAGAGAGATTCTTCTTTGATTCACACATGAGATTGTGTGAGTGTGTGTGTAATAATGCCTTGCAAAAATCAGCCCCCTCTCTCTCTTGGTCAACCCCCCTTGCTAATTGCTCATGCTACAGCCCTATTGGACCTCCCCAGGCCTAGCCAATGGAAATTAAGCAGAATAAGTGATAGCCTTCTGACATGTGTTCCCCTTTCCCCTTTTGTGAGAGCTTTAGGTAAAATGCAACTAAACTCTCATTGGACCCCTTTGCCTCCTGGCCAATAGGAATCAGGCAAGCCATTGGGCTGCTGAATGCTCATTGGTCCCCTTGGGAGACTGTCCAATAGTCTTCTAGAGAGATTAATTCCTATTGGTTCTTTTATTAAGTGTTTTTAAATTTATTAAACTAGATTTACTCTAGCCTAATTCTGATTGGTCCACCTCCAAGGCCATCCAATAGGATTTGAGTACACCTTGTGGGCATCTGGGCTAGGGAGCTGACATGTGTCCCTCTTTCCCCTTGTGTACAAATGAAGCTTGTGAGTGTGTGTGAGTTTCTCTCTCATCCCATACTTGCAAGGCTCGCCCCCACCTATGTAGGGATTATGAAGACTTTTTGTGACACACACAAAGCATCCAATTCCCCCAATGTTTGACCTTTGGACACAACCTTTGAATTTTGGAACCTTAGCATTTTGGAAGTCTTAATGGGCTGAACCTTAGGGCCTTTTAAGCCCATTGTTGCACATTTCTCTTTTGCAGATGGCCCCCCCCTTTGGATCCCTACTGTGGCCGGTCTGCTAGCTTAACCAATATTCTAGCTTTTTCTCCCCTGTCACTTCCCCATATTAAATGATCAGTTTTACATGAGAAAATCATTTAGGAGAATTAGATATTGATTATTATGACATTACCTCTCTCTTGAAATCATAGTCGTCCTCAACTATGGGGTAGAGAAGATAAAACATATTCATTAGTCCTTTTTCCTAGCGGGTAGAGGATCCCTATGTTACCTACGACATCGTTTCTGAATGGATGACTAGTCCATTTGGCGCTTGAGAGCCTAAGCTACCGTAAGCAGGTCTGCACATTAGTCCTATCAATCTTCCATAGTAGAGTGACAAGGTCTACTTGGTGTTCAGGAGACATCGTATCCACAAACTTGATCTAAGCATGCATACTACTTCATTTTTGTGCACAATAAAGAAAAAAGAGAGTCTTATAAGACAAAAACTTTGTTCATTTTTACCATTTGTACATTTGCTTACTCTAGCGAAGCATTGTAAGCATTGACAAGGTTTAGGTTATCCTTTGATTGTATGCCTTGCATCCATCTAGCATCCTCAAGAGGATAATTCTTAAAATTAATAAGATATCATCGGATAGTCTGACCACCTCTTAGTACATTGTCTTCATGTCAGAGAATGGACTCGGGCTGCAACACCTCTTCTTGGTCCTCGATCTCCAGTGGGTCTTCAATAGTTGGTTCTTGAGGTGGCTCTCCTTTGTAAGGCTTTAGTACGCTCACATGGAAAGCATTGTGTATGAGCCAATGGTTGGTCAACTTGAGTTGATAGGCCATCTCATTGATTGGCCTAAGAATTTGGAAGGGACCATAGTACCTTTTTGCTAACTTAGCATAGTACTTTTGGTGTCCCGTAGGATTCTTGCTCGTCATGTGCCTTAATCGAGCCTTGGGAAATTTGAGTAAGACCCAATCATTTTCTTTAAAGTCTTGGGCTCTTCTGTCCTTGTCAGCAGCAGCCTTTTGCCTTTACTGTGAGATAGAGATAGCATCCTTAATCTTTTGGAAAGATTCTTGTAGGTCTCGGCTATACTCATCTACAACGAAGATCTTCCCGTGTACCTTAAGTAGCAAGGGACTTTGTGATCTTCCCTCTAATACCTCAAAAGGTGCTTTTCCCGTGGAAGTATGTATAGTTTTATTGTAGGCATACTCCAATAAGGGTAAGTACTTCTCCCATCGGGACCTTTGATCTACTTCCGTTACATAGGGTTTTAGTAGATCAAGAATTGTTAGGTTAGCTATTTCACTTTGGTCATCCATTTGCGGGTGATAGGCCGAAGAGAAATTCAGCCTTGTCCCTAAATTCTCAAAGAAACCCTTCCAGAAGTTACTGGTCATTCTAGGATCTCTATCCGACACTATGGACACTGGCAAGCAATGGTACTTGAAGATTTGTGAAATAAAGAGGGTTGCCATTTGATGGGCTTTGATAGTCTTTTTGACAGGTATAAAATGAGCTTGTTTACCGAACCTATCTACTATCATCCATATTCTTGTATTCCCATGGATAGACTTAGGAAATCCGAAGATAAAATCCATGCATATGCTCTCCCATTGTGAATTAGGGATTTTCAAAGGTTGAAGCAATCCAGGTTGCTTCCCTCTATCAAACTTCGTCTTTTGGGATACCACACATTTAGAAACATACTCTTGTATGCTTGCTTTCATGATAGGCCAATAGAAATATGTTTGAATCCCCTTTAGAGTAGACTGAATCCCTCTATGCCCTGCATAAGGAGGAGCATGAGATTCATACATTACTTTCTCATGTAGTGAGCTAGTAATGCATAGTCTATTTCCGTAGAGAAGATAACCATCTTGTAAAGTAAATGGTTCCTCTTTCTTCCCTAGTGCAAGGGATGAAATCACATCTCTAAAATCAGGATCAATAGCATACTCATCTACTGTAGAAGATAGATCATTGTGAGTTGCTATGGTAACCGCATTCACTCTTGGCCGTCTTGAGAGTGCATCGGCTACTTGATTATGCTTGCCAACAACGTGGGCAATATGAAAATGAAATTGCAAAAGAAAGTTTGCCCACCTCATTTTTTTGCCGAAGATCTTGGTCTACATCATGAAGTACTTACGACTTTGGTGATCTGTTCGTAGAATGAAAGGAGTCCCCAATAAATAGTGATTCCATGAGTCTAAGGCATGTAGAACTTCAGGGAGTTCCTTTTCATATATGCCTAGAGCTTGCTCAACATGGTCGAGCCTTTGACTTTCATAGCCTATGGCGTGCCCTTCTTGAAGAAAAACAGCTCCAAGGCAATCACCACAAGCATCACATTGGACCTCAAATGGCTTTGAGAGATCCGGTAGTGTAAGCACAGATTGAGAGATAAGCTTCTCTTTAAGCTTTTTGAAATCATTGTTCTCCTTGGCAGACCATGTGTACCTAACATTTTTCTTTGTTAGGTCATGTAATGGTCCTGCTATTAGTGAGAACTTTTCTATGAAGCGTCTATAGTATGCGTACATACCTATAAAGCTTCTTAACTCATGATGATTCCTTGGTTTAGGCCATCCTTTTATTACCTCTAACTTTGAAGGATCCATTTGAATGCCATCTTGAGAGATAATGTGACCTAAATACTGAATCTCTTGTAAGAAAAATTCACTTTTCTTTCACTTAAGATAAAGTTTATTCTCTCTTAGAACTTGAAATATTACCTGGAGGTGTTTCTTGTGTTCATCTAATGAATTAGAGTAGATGATGATATCATCAAAGAACACTCCAGTAAAGGTTTGGTGAGGCCTAAATAGCTTCTCCATCAAGCGGTTAAATGTGGCTGGTGCATTGGTCAAGCCAAAAGGCATGACAATGTATTCGTAAAGACCAAACGTCGTGCCAAAAGCGGTCTTTACAATGTCTTGATCAACTATCCTTATTTGATGATAGCCAATTTTTAGGTTAATCCTACTGAAGTAGGTGGACCCTTGTAGCTTATCAAATAGGTCTTTTATCCATGGAACGGGAAACCTATTTTTGATAGTGATCCTATTTAGTTCTCTATAGTCGACACACATATGATATGTGCCGTCTTTCTTTTGCACCAGTAGCACAGGAGAACAAAATGGAGATGAGATAGGCCTAACCATGCCCTTCTCAACTAACTCATGCACTTGCCGCATAATCTCCTCTTGTTGAGCTTGAGAAACTCTATAAGGAGGTTTGTTAGGCGGTGAACTTCCTGGAAGAAGTTCAATTGCATGGTCATCACTACCTTGTTTAGGAGGTAGCTCACAAGGGATGTCATCAATAAAGACATCCTGAAACCCCTTGAGAAAATTGGATAACTCTAATTCCTTTTGATGTGTATATTTTCTTTTGCTAAAACATTAGGTTCATTTTGGGAATCTTTAACAAAAATCATGTACACGGAAATAGAGCTCTTTATTGACTTGTTGAAAGCTTGTGTATGTACAATGGGAATAGTGTTACCCATTTCCTTAGCATCTATATACATATATTTTTCCTTGAACTTAAAGGAGATTCTCCTTTTAGGGAGTTTAGCATTGGCAGCCATGCGATCAAAGCATGGTGCCCCTAGGATTACATCCTCAGGCTTGAGAGGAAAGATAAAGAAGTCCTCTTTGTCCACATAGCTTTGGACATGGAGCCTCAATTTCCCGACTAAGGGAGTGACTGAAGCTTCTTGCCCCTTGAAAGCACCGTCTGCGGGTAGGACATCTCCCATCTCGTAGGCTTGTATGCCTAGCTTGGTGGCCAAATCTATATATATAAAATTGTGAGTAGAACCATGGTCAAAGAGAATAAAAGCATCATGTTCTCTTAACTTTCCCCAAGCATGGCATAGAGGAGATCCTTTGTGGTGAATTTCCTCCTCTTGGATTTCGACCAAGGTAGCTCTAGGAGGTTCATGGGGGGTGTTCTTTTGGGGACAAGAGCAGTACGCATGCCCTTGCTCGCCGCACTTGAGAAATAAGTTATCCTTGCAATAACGCTCAAGCTCTTTAGGAGAGAGTTTATTTTTGCCTTTATAGACTCCCTTCTCTTTAGCTTTGTTGGAGTTTCCCTTAGGAGACTTTTGGACATTGTCCTTCCCCTTAGGCTCATTGGAACCCTTGTTTTCCGTAGGCTTAGAATTTCTTTTAGTCCCCCATTTGGAAATTGATTCGAGAGGCCACCATAGTATGGTGTATAACTGCCAAAATGGTGTGTGGCCTTTGGGAGTTGACATACTCCACCATTTTGTCAGTTAAGCCCGCAAAAAATTGTTGCTTTTTCTCTCCAAAATCCAACTTCTTGAAGACAGTGGCTTTGAGTTGTAAATCCCAACACTTGTCTACATATTTGTGAATGAATTCATAGGAAGAGAGCTTCAAGCTTCACCATTCGGTGAGTACTTTGTCTTTGGCATCGGTGGCCAAAAACTGCTTCATAATGGAAGCTCTTAAAGCTTTCCATGTTCGTGGAGCTTCACCGTTGGCTCGTAGGATAGACCACCATTGTCTGGCAGACTTTTGAAAGTGCATAGCTACATGGTGTAGCTTAGAGGACTCCGTGAATCTCTCATCTCCAAACGCCGCATCGAACGTTGGATAAAGGTCAAGACTTTGTCCGTAGCACCAAAAGTGCCATTATAGGTAAGGAAAGAGATGCTCCTTCCCTCCCTCTTTGAATTTCTTGAGCTTGGACGACCTCTTCCACGTGGCATAGGATTTCCTATGGCCTCTTCTTTTTTATGGTTCAAAGGTTGCACCATCACTTTCTTCAGAGGATGAATAATTGGAGGAAGATGGAGAAGAGGGTGACCTCTTTCTTTCCTTTTTCTTTCCTTGATCTTGTTTGTTTTCACCATCAATTTCGTAAGAGGAAGAGGATGAAGAAGATGGAGAAGAGGGTGTCCTCTTTCTCGCCTTTTTCTTCTCTTGCTTTTTGTCATCCCTCTTTGAAGTATGGTGTGGAGAAGTATGTGATGGTCTTCTCTGTTTTGGAGGTGATGGAGAGCGTTTAGCCTACCGTCTTTGTGGAGCCATCTCCATTGAGGTGGCAGGAGACTCATTTCTTTCTCGTTCCTTTGGTGGAGGCTCTTGATTTCTCCTTTGAGAAGGAGATGCGTCATCAAGGAGCCAATTTCTGAGCCCTTCATATGGATCCTCTTCTTCTTCCCGAATCGGAGAGAGACCTCTTTTGGAAGTCTCACAAGGAGGCTTCCTAGGTGTTCTCTCTTCATGGTGGGGAGCTTGGCGAATCCCATGAGCACGAAGCTGCCGTTGCACTTCACTTTGGAGGGATGGATTGCCCATAGCTTGTTGAAGCCTAGAAACAAAAATAGTCAACAAGCATCAGGGCATCATTAGTAGCTTGCTTATTAGCAAAATCAAAGTTATCAACATTAATTTCACTCTCTTTACTATTGTCAGCCATTCTAACAACTTTTAGCTATAAACTTTCTAGGTGTACTTTGGCACTTCAAGCCCTGGTTGCTACTCCTCTTTATCCCTTTGGGAAAAGCATTCAAGCTACTGTACCCATGGCTCGAATACCATTAACTACAAGGAATAGAAGAGAGGGTTGTTCAATACCAAAACAGCACCGGCTCTTGTCAAGCTTCTAATAGCTCAATAGTGGTTAAGCCATAGGCAAGCCCCGTAGGACTCCACTATTAAGACCATAGCTCTCGACAGTGATGCCCCGTTAACTGCACCCTATTCTACTTACTCACATGCAATTAATAGTACCAACCATTTATAGCTAGCTTGAGGACCTCCCTTCTTGAGCAAGAAAAGAGAAACCTTGTGCTCTGATACCAATGTAACATTTAATGGTCTAGTAACTTGTGTGTAGCGGAAAATAGCATGAACATAGTGAGCATTTCATTAGAATAGATTCCTAATGAGAATAACAAGAGTGCTTGGGTGGAGAAAGCAACAAAAAGCATAACACCTAGTTAGATAGCATGAAAAATACTTCAAAAGAGAGAGAAATTAAGCAATTGACAACAGTTAAGGATCGGATTTGCATGGAGCCGGTCCCCCCTCGAAAGGGCTTTGTATTATGGCTTCTTCCATCAAGAGAGACATTTTACAATACAATTCTTTGTGTTCCTTTATTACTAGCTAGTGCAATGAAGATGGAAACTTCATGCACTATGCAAAACACTTATCAAACACAACATCAATTCCCTCACGGTCTCAGACCCAAGACGTCACACACCTTCGAAGATGGTGAGAGCTAGCGGGGTATGAGAGTAGATTGAGAGGAAGAAGGAGTATTCTTACGAGAAAGATGTACATCTCCTCACATAATCACTCATATTAGCATAGCTTAGCTTAGTACTTAGCATGGTAGAGGAGATGAGCATGCATTGAAGCTTGGCTCTTGAGTGGATTTGCATCACAAAGCCAAGAGTTGTTGGTGTAGGCCTCCCTTGTCACAAGCTTGGAGTAGGTGGTAAGCTTTCCATTAAAGCTTGAGAAGGAGAGAGAGTCTTCTTTGCTTCACGCATGAGATTGTGTGAGTGTTTGTGTGATAATGCCTTGCAAAAATCAGCCCCCTCTCTCTCTTGGTCAACCCCCCTTGCTAATTGCTCATGCTACAGCCCTATTGGACCTCCCCAGGCCTAGCCAATGGAAATTAAGCAGAATAAGTGATAGCCTTCTGACATGTGTTCCCCTTTCCCCTTTTGTGAGAGCTTTAGGTAAAATGCAACTAAACTCTCATTGGACCCCTTTGCCTCCTGGCCAATAGGAATCAGGCAAGCCATTGGGCTGCTGAATGCTCATTGGTCCCCTTGGGAGACTGTCCAATAGTCTTCTAGAGAGATTAATTCCTATTGGTTCTTTTATTAAGTGTTTTTAAATTTATTAAACTAGATTTACTCTAGCCTAATTCTGATTGGTCCACCTCCAAGGCCATCCAATAGGATTTGAGTACACCTTGTGGGCATCTGGGCTACGGAGCTGACATGTGTCCCTCTTTCCCCTTGTGTACGAATAAAGCTTGTGAGTGTGTGTGTGTGTGAGTTTCTCTCTCATCCTCTACTTGCAAGGCTTGCCCCCAGCTATGTAGGGATTATGAAGACTTTTTGTGACACACACAAAGCATCCAATTCCCCTAATGTTTGACCTTTGGACACAGCCTTTGAATTTTGGAACCTTAGCATTTTGGAAGTCTTAATGGGCTGAACCTTAGGGTCTTTTAAGCCCATTGTTGCACATTGATCTTTTGCAGATGGCCCCCCTTTGGATCCTTATTTTCCCTCCTTTGGATCCCTAGTGTGGCCGGTCTGCTAGCTTAACTAATATTCTAGCTTTTTCTACCCTGTCACTTTCCCATATTAAATGATCATTTTAACATGAGAAAATCATTTAGGAGAATTAGATATTGATTATTATGACACCTTAAATCCAAAATTTAAGCATATTGTAGGGAAAGATAATCCAGTTGCGAAAATGCTTTCAAGAGCAAGGTATGAAAATGAAGAAGACATGGTTGTCGAGGGCGATGATGTAGGCAGACAATTCTATAGTAAATCTCATGCCAAGGGTGATCATGTTTTCCTGTCAAATGCACTTGAGTCATTTACACAAGACCCATATCAAGGATATTGGTTTCTCATTGGACGTTAGCTGAGCACTTTGACAAGGCAAGAAGAGTGGACGGATCAGTTCAAAAGAATACGAAGAAAGGCCTATGGATACTTTTTGAAAGATGGGTACTTATGGAAGCGTCCAAAACAAAGAAATGGAATGTCATTGAGAGTTGTGAATGAAAAGGATGCTCAAAATGAGATTATGAAAAAGTTTCATGAGAGTCTTTCTGCTGGACATAGAGGTGTATGGGCCACCTTTACTAAAACGAAAGAGAGGTATTGGTGGAAAGGTATATACAAAGATGTATCTCACTTTGTGAAGTCTTGTGAAACCTGTCAAATGTATTCAAATGTACATCATCGTGATGGGTTGCACCCTACTTATCCATTGGCCATGCTTTATAAGTGGGTATGCCATTGGGTTTATGGCAGGTGAGATACATAGTGATTGCACGAGAAGATTTAACCAACCAAGTTGAAGATCGTGCTTTAAGAACAAAAAGCACAGAAGGGATATGTAAATTCCTCTTAGATGATTATGATTGTGTTGGGAAAATAACAACGGACACAGGGGTGAGTTGGATGCTAACAAAGCAAGGGAGTTTTTCTCTAGATTGGGCATTAAACTCGCCTTTACTACATACAATCCTGAAGGGAATGGTAAATCGGACGTGGGCATCCTCCTATCATTAAATCTTTGCTAAGGTTGAAAAGGTAAAATGGGAGAGTGGCCTAGGTTATTTCCTTATTCTTTATGGGCTAATCGTACAACTCATAGCTCAGTTACTGGTTATATGCCTTTTGAGTTGATGTAATGTCATAAACCTATAATGTCAATTGAGGATGTAATGCCCAGATGGAATGTATTGCCTTGGGAAGATGGAATGAGTAGGGAATTCCTTCTTGCTTTGTGCATACAAGAATTAGAAAGGAGGCCTCAAGATATTGAGATTGCACTAGCACGATTAAGAGATGCAAGGTTGAAGAATAAGGACAGATTTGATGAAAGGTACAGGCTCAGACCTAGAGATATTGAGGAAGGTGATTGGGTGTCGCTGTATGATAGTAGTCTTGATAACCAACATTCAACGATAAGAAATATTTCAAAGAGATGGTTTGGTCCTTGTGTTGTTAAGCATGTACATGGAAATGCAACTTATACCTTGGATGAGTTGGATGGTGCAGAAATGAATATTCCCATTGCAGGGAAATAATTAAATTGTTCAAAAGAAGAGGCGAGACAGATTCCTTTGTTTCACGAGAAAGTCAAAATGAAGGCTTTGATGAGCATGTTATGGATGAGGATGAAGAAAGAGATGATGATGCATTGGACTTTGATGCAAGTGATGACGAAATTGATATGTATGTGGACTTAAATGAAGATTGAAGTTGCAAAAGATATGTGTGGCACATATCGGAGGCCGTGCAGGGTTAGAGGCGGTGAATGTCATGCCGTGGCACGTGCATAATGTGAAACTAAAATATCTACCTCACTCTCAATGCTTTTGCTATGTGGAACCAAATGCTATGATGTACATAGTGTGATATGCGAAAATAGATGCCACGGTTGCAGTTCAATATAACCTTGCGGGGACAGCGAGGCCCTGAACGTGGCACTATGGCATGTTTTTTCACATAAAAATATACCTATTTTTCTGTAGGAATGTACAAATTTCAAGTGTATCGAAGTGGCATGCTCGTTTTGCCTAGAAAGTTCAATGCGGACGATCTCGGCCAAAAATAGCAAGTTTCATGCGCGGGCATAAGAGATGTATCCAGAGTGCTTTCCAAGTGGAAAAATGAGTTTCAAGATGAAATTTAAGCCGAATGGGATTTATCCGCAATTTTAGTGATTTTTTCCATCTCGTTTGGGCTTTTTAGGGGCAAAAAAGGGCATTTTTGGACTAAAAATGACAAAAAATGGTCATAAATTGGTAGAAAAGGACCCAAAATTGGAACAAAATGGCTCAAGATGACACATCACTCACGGTGCCTTGACTATGAGAAGTGAGGGAACATTTTAGAAGTAAAATATCAGCACTATAAGCTCCTCTGTGAAGGGATACAAAGCCTGCACCTATGGTATGATAGTGCAGTCCTGTGTCGTTCCAACCCTGTATTCGAGGCTGTGAGGCCACCAATTAGGGTTTCCCCTCTTCAAATACCTACTTGGCAATGAATAATGAAGTTTTGAAGCTTCCATTAAATGGCTACAATAGAGAATTGAAGTGTTTGTATAGGGTTTTTATCAGGGCGAAAGAGCGCTGCAGCTATGTAATTGGCAGTGAGGCTACACAAAATCATCGTACACACAAGAGTTTTGAATTGATCTTGGTTCTTTTTTAAAGAGAAGCTTTCATGGCTGGAGTTTTGTTCTTTTTGAGTGCGTTTTTATCCTCAAATCTTCTATAACTTGCTTGATTTTGTTGCGAACTCTCATAGTCAGAGGCCCAATGCTTTCCTAGCCGCATCCGCACTTCTTGACAGCGTTCCACCATAGTGCAATGCTACTAGTGAATGACTAGATGAACACTTTACCATTTCACGTTCGGAAAAATCTTCATCATGAAAATAGTCATCCAATTGGCTGAACCATGAAAGTACTATGCTGGCATCTTTAGTGCCATCAAAATATTTCAAAGTGAAGGCTTTCCTACTAATTTTATTTTTCTTTGAAGCAAATGTAGATTTTGTGTGGCCAGTGTGTAGCGATCTATCTTCTAATTCCTGTCTTTGCATGTGTTTATAAGAGAGAGATTGTTGTAAATTGGGAAGATGTTAAGCAACCATGGGCGGTTGTGATAGATGTGTCGTGATTGTGTGCTTGGTTATATATATATATATATTTATTTATTTATTTATTTATTTATTTATTTATCACTTTCTTATTTTTGTGTTTCTAAATTTAAAATGGCTATATGGAGATATTTACAGATACAATATGCAAAATAAGTGAGACAGAGCAAAAGAAATAGCTAAAATAAAATGTACTTAGCTTAAAGATCACGTTGGCGTCTAATCGAGAATGGCGATGTGCGAGGAAATTGCCAAAAAAGTGAGCAGTCAGACGGTTGGTCTACAAGTCGGTCGAGTTTGCGGCGTCCAATCTCCTGTATCCCAAAACAAGGGCAATACAATCTACAATTTATTTTACTGTTGACCGTAAAATTGAATTTGTAGGGCCGGCAATAGTTGCAAATGGTGTAGCTTGAGCAAGCTTGGACAAATAAGGTTAAAAGAGCTCCAATTCGAATGATATATATGTATATATATATATTCAATTAATGCTTAGCTTTGAAGTGGTATGGCGGTGATGAGAATGCTACTAATGATGGGTGAAGTAAGAGATGAATTTGAGTGGTTCAGATGTTAATAGGCATCCAAATGATCAAGGCTAGACCGGCCAACCAAGGAGCTTAAGGGATGAAGGGGTAAATAGAGGCTTAAATAAACGGCTCAAGGGTTCAGTGGGCGGCCGATCAAAGGCAAGGAGTGTTTGTTTTTTTTTAAATCCACACTTTTTATAAAAAAAGGTGTGCACTTACCTAAACTAAGGCATGGGATCGTGCAGAAAGAGACGCAGATAGCACGCGAGGGTGAGAGTATAGGTTGTGGCCTCTGCAGGTGTTCTTAGGCCACAAGGCACGAGGGAAAAACACTCACAATGCGAGCGCGTCGGTGTTGACGCAGAGCTTGCCGGTTTTGGTGCTGGTAGATGGTGGAAATTCTCTGCAGGCAAGACCCGTTTCCCACGGCTGTTGACTCCTCGACTTACTTCCTTGTGGAGTTCCTTTGATAGATCGGAAGTAAGATGGCTACCCAGCATACCATGCAGGGGTAATTATCACCACAAGAGCTTGAAATTTTCAAATGCAAGGGGTCAGGATTGATTCCTTCAGATCGGAGATTACAGGTGCACGTATTGCTTGTCAACTTCGCTCAAAATCTCAGTTGCTAATTTAAAATAGCCTTGAATGCTTTAGAAGGCCGAATTTTTTTAATCTACCCATTCCTTCTTCAAAATCTTTGAATCCCTTTTGCTTCTTTGATTCTTGTTATCCGATCTTCACAGTCCACAAGAGTTTACCATCAATTGAAATTTAAGTTGACCATACCAAATCTCAATCGTCAATAAGCAAATTTAATTTGTCAATTTGTCGATTAATCTTTGATTTGCCTTAATTTGTGAACTCGATGCAACATATTCACAATTCGCTCTTCAAAATTTGAATTCGATTGTCGTTTTTTTTTTCTTGAACCAGAAGCTTTGATACCATTGCTAGAAAATTGGGGAGACTGATTGCTTAAAACAATTCAACACTTGCTCACAAACATCACCATCAACCTGTCAACCTCTTTTTCCAATTTCCAAGCACACACATACACACACCTAGACTATGATAGCACACACACACACACACCTAGACTATGGTAGCGCGCGCACACACACACACACACACACACACACACACACAAGAGAACAAATTGACAAGGAAATAGTGTAAGAGGGGTGTAACAGATGTAGACATACTCATGGAGTACACATAGAAACATAGCATAGCATAAGAGAGAGGAATGGGGAAAATTAAAAAAATCTACACAAGAAAGGCCTAAAGATTGCAGCCCCAAACTCCATGGCACCTCTTGTGGAGTTTGGTATTTGATATTTGATTTATTACTGTGCCAAAAATTGAAAGCCCTTCTTTTACACTTTAGTCCCACTTTAGTTATGAGTGGTACACACTACTTATTGATGACCCTTTTAGGGCGAGTTCTCACTATCCTATTTACAAAGCAGCCATAGTGGCTTATTGATAAAAGATCTAAAATAATATGCTAGGATAAAATGATTGAGAAAATTATTATTTGCCAGTGCCTCCTCGTCAACTCCCAAAGTTCCAATCTACAAACCAATGCACTCACTGTTAGTAAAATTCAAATAGACAACAGATAATTAACCATTAAGCCAACTATCCCAATTTTAGTTAACCACATGCAATAGGAGGGTGCCCAGTCTCATAACAATTTCACAAGGCTGCACAACTTTAAATTGATTGTCGTCTCAAGAAACTTCATGCTGATAATGGTGGAGAATATATTCGCATGAGTTTCAAAGTTATCATAGTGAACAAGGTATTCATCATGAACATACTATTCCATATTCATCTTAACAAACTAATGATGCTAAACAAAAGGATCACATTGTTCTTAATGTTTTAAGGTGTATGATGGTTCATTCGGGGTTATCTCATGCTTTCTGGGCTAAGATACTATTTAGAAGTTTGGATTGAAAATTTCATATTTGGCCAGTACTTCTTGTCTTGCAAGTTTCATAAAACATACTTTTGAAAGTGGTCGTTAGATTGTTACGTATCAACCTTATGCTAATCGGATTGGGTGTCTTTAGTTTGTTAATTTGAATACTTGTCCTTACACTTTATTTATTTTGCTAGCTATCTTGGGGAATATTTTATGTATCCTTCTCTTAAGCATTGGTCTACAACAAAATGCGTATTGAGATACTTGAAAGGCATTGCAGATTTTGGTTTAGTCTATCAGTAATAAGTAACATTAGACTCTATGTCATCTTTCACTCGATTACACAAATACAAACTCATGGCGATTGCTTCTTCATTAATAATTGCCTTAATTTTTTACCAACAAAGACCAATTTAGGAAATTCGAGAAAAATTCACAATTTTGGGACAATTTTAGAGTCTTGTCAAGACACTTAGAAATCTTAGCATCCTCAAGTCAATACATTCATGTAAACTAGAGGGAGTCTTGAGATGGGTTTTGGACTTCTACATGCACATATTACATCTTACATCTTAGATGTTTAGGTAGCTCAATCCTAAAGGTACACATTCCAATCTGCAATTTCCATGGCACAAAAAGATGTTCTAGTAGAAAAGTGATGTTGAGATTGCTACAAATGCGTGTTGCATCTTACAAACTTTTTACTTCTAAGAAAGATAGTGAAATCCTAAGGCTACATCATTCCAATTTTCAATTGTAATGGCACAAGAAGATGCTCAAGCAACAAGGACGTGAGAAAACAAATCTCGAGGCTCACATTTGAACCTACAAAAAGCCAAGAAGGTGAGTTTCAATATCTAACAAGTTTCTTAGACCACTTCATGGAAAAGGTTCAACATATGAAATAGATACCATGCTAGAGGAGAGAAAATGATTTTTTGGGAAACTCTTATATCCCAACTCTTACACTTGAAAGTCAACAAACAAGTTGACGAAGATCAGCTTACAATACATTGGAGTGGGAACTAGTCCAAAAAATCCATACACCTAGATATAAGGCACTCAATTATCACATTTGAAATGGAGCCCTATAATTTTTTTGGGTGAAAACCTAGGAACTTGTAGCCATGCTTGAACTAGGCAAGAGAGAACTAGACAACTCGAACTTGACATTGTGCTCTAAAGCCAAGACGTTGCACTGAAATAATTCGAACTTGATGTTGAGCTCTAAAGCCAAGAAAGTGCATTGAAAAAAACTTGAAAGTGAGTTTAGCTCCAAAGCCAAGAAATAGTGTTGAGAGCAACTCAAACTTGAGGTTGAGCTTGAAAGCCAAGAAGTTGCATGTGCTAAAACAAATTTGAACTTGAGGTTGAGCTCTAAATCCAAGCACATTGAAAAGAAATTGCAAGACCACATGAAGAAAATAAAGTCTAAGACCGCATTTAAAACATTCATCCAAAACCATGTGTGAGACAAAACCATGCTGCTCATATTGACGGTTCGTCAAGTGTGCGGTCTCTGCATGGAAGAAGAAGGAGAATTGCAAGACGGCTCGAAGGCGGTTCTAGCATGGATAGGTTTTGTAGACAATGGACATAGCACAAAAGCAATCGGAGGTGATAGAGATATGGCCATGAGTTCAAAAGTGTAGCCAAGGGTGGTATGGGATGTGGTGGCAACCGGTTGGCTAACAATAAAACCAATGCTCTAACATTAGGCTTGAGTTTGATGTTACTTCCAGTAGAAAAGCCAACTCGAACTTGAGTTGGAGGCTAGATTGTACAAACCAAAAAACTTGAGTTCCAGAATCCAGGCTAGATAGTTTTCACCAAAAAAATAAATGCTGACTTTAGGCTCCACCCCTAGAAGAAAGGATTCCAAATTCCACGTTGTATGCTGCACATACACTTTTTGTAAAGCTGTCACATTTAATGCATATAGTTTTCAACCTACTAATTTGAAATTCAAAATAAGCATTTGCATTTGACGATTCGTCAAGTTCACCGTTAATGCTGCCGCCATCACGTCTCCGGCTTCGTTTCTGAGTAGCCTCCCTCTTTGTCTCTGAGGAGCCTCCTTCTGCTTGCTCACGAGGTAGCACGAAGTGAAGAGGGCGGTGACGAGAAAGAGAAAGAGCAGCGCAAAGACACCATTGTCACGAGAGGAATCGGTCACCTGGGAGCCTGCACCGAGGGCATTCTACCTACGGGTAAATTGCTCAAACCCCTCT